>NW_027507748.1:47229558-47239558 GCF_037356315.1 Lithobates pipiens
CTCTGATGGAGTTTAATAAATTATACAGGGAGCATTACTCCACTTTGCACACTGCCAATTGCCTTTTAAAATATTGTGTCCCATGTATAACATTTTCTAGCCATTTCAATACTAGATTAACCATAAAATCTTCAGCTTATTAAAAATATTTATACATTTTAAAAAAAATTAAAAAAATAAAATTTGGTCATTGACCATACATGTGCACATGATTAACAATTTTTTTTTTTTTTTTTTTTGTTCATGTTTCCTCGCCGAGCTTCATTAGATGAGACACGAGCTTGCAACAAGTCTTAAAGGTTGAGGTGGACAAAACAAGTCCACAGATGACCAATGCAGAAATGTTTCTCAAGAATGAAATATCATCCAAGAAAGGACAGGTATAACAGCAAAAATGAAAGCCAAAGAGGAAGTTATTTTTTGTTTCCTTTTGGTTTGTTTCCTCCTCTTGTTGAATTAAAGATGCAACAAAATCTACAATTTTACGTTGTCTTTTTTTAACTCGGCTTTCTATAGGAAACATATGTCAAAAGAGCACTATTGAAGGCTTGCTTGGACGTTATCAATGTTTGTTTTGCACTGGTGCACCTAAAGATTAACATCCATGCCCATGCAAATCAGAAGCACATGCCTATGCTTGCAAGCCAAAATCAGCATCTTGCCAAGGTTCAAACAATGCCAGAGTTTTTGAATAAAATAACTCCTCATACATTTTCCACAAATACAATGGATTCCACCTCATAGTTGATATTCGATTTTTTCCTCCATGATAAGTTTAACAGCGGAATAATGGCGGTAAAGACTGGCTAGCTCAAGTGCGGTGTAGCCTTCAATAGTGGTAGCGTTAATGTTGGCACCATGGTGGATGAGGAGCCTTGCTGTGCTGGTGTGGCCAGTCTCAGCTGCGATATGCAAAGGGGTTTTTAGTTGTGCATTTGGAAGATTCACATTGCAGCCAAGCTCAACAAGAATCCGAGCCACTCGGTAATGACCTCTTTGTGCAGCTAGATGCAAAGGGGTTCTTCCATCAGAAGTCTGAGCATTGAGGTTGGCCTTGTACTGTTTTGCAAGAAGCTTTACAATGTTTAGGTGGCCTTGCCAAGATGCGTAATGCAGGGATACCCAGTTTTCCAGTCCTTTTACACCAACATCGGCATCTCGCCGAAGAAAGAGGCGGACAATACTTTCTTGGCCATGTTGGCAAGCAACGTGTAGGGTGTTCGGCCTTTGCTGTCAACCTCACTGAGTGAAGCATTCTTGTCTAGAAGGAGGCGAGTTATGGATTCATCTCCATTCTGAGCTGAGAAATGGAGAGCAGTGAACAGATCTTCATCTTTAGCATTGAGATTTATCTTTTTAGAAAGAAGAAGCTCCACAATGCTTTTCAACTTTTTCTCAGTGGCAATGTGGAGTGGGGTGGAGCCCTTTGAGTTGATCATGTTAGGGCTGGCATTGTACAGAAGTAGTAACTTCACACACTCCTCCTGTCCATTTTCAACGGCCAAATGAAGGAGGGTGGACCTTCCATCCAAAACCAGTTCAACATCCTGAGGCTGAAGAATCTTCAGTAGCTTTGCATTGTCTCCAGATACAATGGCATCAATCAGCTTCTTCTTCTGGATCTCTGTGGTGCTAAGATCTGTGCAGGAACAGAATACAACAACATTAGAAAATTACCTATTCCATCTATATAAAAAGCCACAAAAAAATAATAAAGTACAGTACATGATTTACAGAGAATCTTTAAAGTTCAACTTCAAGAACAAATTGTCCAAACGCCATTTAACCAAGCTATACATGATACCTTTTTAAGTATTTAAAAAAAAAAAAATATATATATATATATATATATATATATATATATATATATATATATATATATTATATATATATATATATATATATATATATATATATATATATATATATATATATATATATATATATATATATATATATTTATATATTATATATTTTTTTTTTTTTATTTTTTTTTTTTAAATACTTAAAAAGGTATCATGTATAGCTTGGTTAAATGGAGTTTGGACAATTTGTTCTTGAAGTTTAAAGATCCTCTGTAAATCATGTACCTTTTTTTGTTTTTTTAACAAGAAAAGCATTTAACATATACCTAGCATTTGTATCCAAATCTGCATTAGGAATAGCCTCTTGGAATTCTCCTACATGCAGCACAAAGACTGGGATTGCCAGCACTCAGCCAACTAAGGCTCTGTTGCTTTGCAATGTGCTTGTCACCTAACGCTAACCATATACACAAACAAGGTAGGAGAGCAAGAGCAATTTTTTTTTCTGTGGGGGCCAATAAAAAATTAAGATGATGTGCATGATGAAGGATGTTGCAGTATGAGCAATACAGGATGAAAGAGCCCTTCAGCACATTTTTTTTTTCACAGAGGTAGAGGCAGCCCATACTTAATGAACGGGCTGTCATAACGCCAATACCTGATAAAATAGGTCCGGTGTCATTTTTAAAAATGTTGTGCATCTTTGCATTCCTATGAACTGCAGCACAGGTGTGATATTGTGCGTGGAACATGTTCATTGGTTTGCAAATGCGAATGAATTACAATGTACATGTGCAGTGCATTGATGGGCATTTCCAACTCATTGTGGGAAAGGCTGTAAGGGTGGCCTCAATAGAAGCTACTAGACCAGAAACCAGGGACTGGTTTTGAGCAGGAACATTTAGGCCTTTGATTTTAGATAAAAATAAAAAATAAATAAAAATAAAATAAAATAAAAAGGAGAGCAAGTCCTCTCCAAAAAGGGAAGGGATTATTTCTAGGTTATGTCAACAGTGGTGCTACAAAACACAACTGAGTGCCAACAAAGCAATTTGAAAACTTCAGACAGTTTACCTGTTACAGAACCCTCTCTATCGAAGGACAGGGAGAGAGAGCCTCTAGAGGAAAAGGCTGAGTCAATAGAGGAGATTCCAGATAGGCGCTTGTCGCTGGTTGCCAGCTGAGGATCGGACTCGCTGTGACAAAGACTTTCAGGTCCTTCCATGGTCTGGGAGATCCCAGAATCCAGTTGGGAGAGCAGCTCAGAGAGGCTGTAGTCTTTATCAAACACTGGAGTGGGACTTTTCTTGGGCTCTGATTGGCAGGCCACATCCTACAAAAAAAAAAAAAAAAATAAAAAAAAAATAAAAACATAAGATCTAAAGAAATGGCTATCAAAGTATCAGAGCTTCTGAAGGGCTTTGTTTTTATCTATGTTCCTATATGCATGACAATGGGAAAGATTTCCAGTGGAGACACACAAAAAATAATAAAAGCACAAACTAAACGTGGGGAAGTATTAGAAATTCTAGAAGTGTCGTTACGGTTTTTGCCTTCCCGTCCACAATTGAACCTCCCATTTCCCCAGTGGGGGGGGGGGGGGGGGGTCACACACAGAAACAGACCAGATGAAAATGAACAGCTTTCCACACTTTACAACCAAGGGACATTCCATAGAACCAGCATTTCCAGGGACTAATGGAAATGCAGGACCCTCTGTGACAACTGGCACCCATCCATTTGTAACCCATGCATCACGTCTGTTGCTAAAAAGAATGTTCCTTGGAAGTCAAGTACCTGAAGGTTTGTGTCTTGGGTGGCTTCTGCCAGGTTCTCTACACTTGACATGGAGCTGGTTTCATCCTCGTGCTTTGTACACAGCAGCTCTGTCTCGGAGGTAATCTCTGTTTGACAGGAGAAAAAGCCACAGGGTTACTAAAATGCAAACAGATGCAAGTAGTTTTATATTAAAAGGTACAGTCTATTTAAAAGTTTTTATTGGGCAAATTCAGCTTGGAAGAGAACTAGAATTTTCATGGTGTTTACCAAGTCATTAAGTATTGGAGCTAACCTACACACTCCAACCGAGAAGCAGTAACTCCTTCACCGTGTTGCCCAACTACATTGATAAGCACAGCGTGCATAGACAAGGAGCAAAAATGGCTGTCCATTTGTATACATATTGGTATGAGCTATACCTTAGAAGAATTAAAACATTAAATATTAGTAACAATTTCTTAAAGATCTTTGGCTTTCATATTTTATGCTTATCGTGTTATTATGTATGAATATTCCCATGTACTGTACTAGATTACTGATATGCCTCTTAGACGTCAGCCTTTTATCGACATCACCTTTTTGATCTTGCATCATGGATGACAAAGTTTTGTTTTATTCTGTGCAATAAACATCCATCATTTTTATTTATTCATGTGTGTATTTTTTATCACACGCCTCATATAAAGTCCCACTGACCACCATTTTTCTTGTATGCAACAAAAAGGGATTGGAGACGTGTCAAGTCACAATTTTTCCTGTTTTTTTTTTGTTTTGGTTTTTTAAATAAAACACACACACACACACACACACACACACACACACACACACACACACACACACACACACCCTGTGTAGCAGCATGTACTGTGGAGCTATTCAGCCACAAAGTTCACAACAGAAGCAGTGAAATCTTAGTTCCTCTGACTCTTTTTTTCAATGCTTTCCCTGAGTTTTTTTGTGATTTTTGAGGTCGAATCACTTTATAGTACATGTAGCTACAGGAGGTCAGTGAGGGTTTGTTTTAAAATGCTTTTGTTGCTTGTTAGGAAAATGGTTCATGTCCATAGTCTGGACACCGGTGTACTAAAAAAGGTAATCTACAAAAAAAAAAAAAAAAAATGGATCCCAAATTAACCAGAGTCTTTAATGCAAGTGGAAGGTAGACTTTCCTGCCAGACCAACACCATGTAAACAAATAGGCTGTAAATAAAAAGTTGACAAAAGGATTTGAAAAGAACATAAACCACTCATCTTGCTCCTGGATTCCAGGAGACAGAGGTGACATCACCGATCCTCACCGCTTCCTCCTGGCCCTTGGAAACCCTAGAAGAATGCATTTATGCAATAGATGCTTTCTTGTGTGATTTTGAGTGTCCACCTACCTAGCAAGATGTCATCTGCTATATACAGGAAGATGGGAACAAAATTTGTTTTTTTTTTTTGTTTATTAAGCTTTTGTTACTGCCAATTTTGTTTGGGTGGCATGGGACTGGTTGGGCATTTTATTTTTTTACATAAAAAAAGATCCTCATTAGAAAACCTGGAGAAACAATACTTTCAGAAAGAACAGATAGCTTTTGGGCTTAAAGAAACGCTTGCATGTTAACCATACACGGTTAAAATTTAGGCCAATTCCTGAGGAATAGTTTGAAATTTGACCCATGGGTGGCTTTGTTGGCACCACCTGGCTCGAGTCAATTTAAAACCAACTGAGCTGGTTGGAAAAATGTCAGATGAATGGGGACCGCATCCAGGCTATAAAGATAAAGTCACCATTTGGGTATTCAGATAGCCAGGGTGTCTGAATACAATAGATGGCAGAGGAGATTCCACCATCCATGCTCATGGGAAGTAAGTGAATTTGCATTCATCCTGCAGGACTGTGCAAGAAAAAAAAAAAAAAAATCTGCACATGGATGGAAGCCTCACAGACTAAACAAAAAGGCCGGAGCACAGTACAGCCAACTGGTTCATCGCAACAATGATTCCACTAGAATGCTAATTGCATTGCATCATGTGCCGCCTCCTCCTCCTGCAAAATCTGTATAATACTGAGATAAAGTCATGCAAATCCAAACAGCATTACAGCAAAAAAAAAAAAAAATTTAAAACTAAAAATCTTCTGGTAAAGATTAGAATATCAACTCCTAATGTGTGTTGGTGAACGCGTCCCTTTAAATGAACGATTGCTCTATGGGTTCTCTGTGTGCTCAGGCCTGATCTGTCAGGACTTGCATGTAGTGGGTCGGTCACATTCCTGAGTGTAAGACTCAGCTGTACTGGGAGGCCTTCAGAACATCTAGATAAAAACATTTCACACACACGCACACACAAGCTTGGCCCACTTCCTGCAATATATCTGGCCAGCGAGAGGTTTACACTTTCATTCAACTTTTTAAAGTGTGGATGTGAGGAAATAGCGATTCCTGTGCACATACTTTAATAAAACGATCGAAAAACAAACAGTCATATGACATGACTCTACTGGGGGGGGGGGGGGGGGGGGGGGGGGGAAATAATCATTGCAAAATTCAGTATCAGAGCGACCATTTGGCTACAGTGAAGATTATACACTAAAGCACACATAAACACCAAATATTAAAGTTGTGTAAATGGCTCCTTTTTGCTTTGTTAAATGTCATTTTGCAAGTTTTTGGTTTTCTTTGAATATTGCTACCTATATTGACTTGCTGTTCTTCCTGAGCTTGTTTGGGTTTCCTGCAGGTTCCCCTGATTTCCTGCAACGCTCCAAACACCATGCTGGTAGGATAATTGGCTCCCGCCTAAAAATTGGTATGTGTGCCTGTCTGCGGGTTCTCCCTGAGTTTGTTTGGGTTTCCTCCCGCACTCCAAAGACATGCTGGTAGATGAAATGGCTCCTGCCTAAAAAGCGGTGCGCACACACGTAAGAATCCCAGTCAGGATACTACCTGGATTTTCTCCTTGTGCTTGCATGAGTTCCTCTAGGTACTCATTTTTTCCCCACACTCCAAAGACATACTGGTAGGTAAAATTTTCCTGTTAGCTTCACAACAACTCCGTGACTGTTCTTGAATGGCCCGACCAGAGCCCTGACTTAAACCCAATTGAGCATCTCTGGAGAGACCTAAAAATGGCCGTCCACCAACGTTTACCATCCAACCTGACAGAACTGGAGAGGATCTGCAAGGAGGAATGGCAGAGGATCCCCAAATCCAGGTGTGAAAAACTTGTTGCATCTTTCCCAAAAAGTCTCATGGCTGTAATAGATCAAAAGGGGGCTTCTACTAAATACTGAGCAAAGGGTCTGAATACTCAGGACCATGCGATATTTCAGTTTCTCTTTTTTTTTATAAATCTTCAAAAATGTCAACAATGCTGTGTTTTTCTGTCAATATGGGGCACTGTGTGTACATTAATGAGGGAAAAAATGGATTTAAATGATTTTAGCAAATGGCTGCAATATAACAAAGTGAAAAATTTAAGGGGGTCTGAATACTTTCCGTCCCCACTGTATAATTATATATAAAAAAAATTTATTATATATATATATATATATATATATATATATATATATATATATATATATATATATATATATATACACACACACACACACATACACATACATATATACACATACATACATACATATACATACATACATATACACACACACACACACGTCGGGTGGGTTACTGCCTTTTCTTTATCCTGTTTTTTTGTCTGAAACAATGTCAGGGTGGACTCCCTGTATTCCACCAATATCAGTTTAAAAGACAAAGGGACACGTTCTCCAAATACAGTAAAGTTTATTGTAACTTCAAATCATCAGGTATTGTCAAATCATGTAAATCAGCAACAGCAGCTACTGTATTCAGTTGCGAGCATCCCTGCTCTTCCTCAGGCTCTCTGGCAATGTGTAACATACTACAAACACCTTCCTCTTTTATCACATGTCAATCCTCTTACGTGATCTATATTCTCATTTCTCCTTGCAAACTAGTACATGGCGGTGAAACTACGCAGAAGATAAAAGACAGAATCGCACAACATAGCAGCACCATAAGATTGAACCAGCCATGTTTGCCTATATCCAGGCATTTTTCGGGAGAAAGTACACCAGGACTTAGATTAGAGATTCATGGCACTTAGAGGTTCCCCGAGATAAAAGAGGGGGTGATAGAATACCGAAACTCAGACAGCGTGAAGTTTGGTGGATTAACCGGTTACGATCTTTGTATCCGGATGGAATTAGAGATGATTTGGATTTATTTTTATGAATGATTCAGTTTAGCGACTATGTTGCATGTTCTTTTTTCAGACAGACTATTATGGAATGATGGATGAAAAGGGGATGAAGTCATGATCAGATTTTTTTGATTATTCCACGATTACATTTTTATACATGATGGAAATTTATCATCAGGCGATTATGAATAATTGTCTACATTTTGATCCAGGGGGCTAAAAATTGCATTTATTGTCTGTCTTTCTCCTTTGGCTTTTGTAAGCACTTACTTTTTTTCTATATATGGACTATTTGATAGATTGCATTACACTTTGATAAAATTATTTATTGTGTTAGAATTAGCTTAGTGGCAACAGGTAGACAAGCGATTGTGAAATGTGTATGGGGTCAATTTACTCCCTGTGCCTTCAATTTTGGAAGCATGGGACACACCTGTGGGGCAACACCCACCTGTGTTTGGTTTAAGAGAGGAAGGTGTTTGTAGTATGCTATACATTGCCAGACAGCCTAAGGAAGAGCAGGGATGCTCGCAACTGTATATGGTAGCTGCTGATTTACATGATTTGACAATACAGTAAATTTTATTGCATTTGGAGAACATGTCCCTTTGTTTATATACACACATATAGCGTAAATATTAGGTAAAATTTTATATATATATATATATATATATATATATATATATATATATATATATATATATATATATATATATATATATATTATTGGGTACAGAATGTTACTCCAGTGCTGCAAAATCTTATAATACAGGCCACACCAAGACCGACACTTCCACGAGTGTCAATCTCCTTGGTCCCCCGCAACCTTTAATGGTTTCTCCTGCTGACCTCCATCCATTACAGGATACAGCAATGACGTGGCGGTCAGATGGAGGAATCATAGGGAGCGGTCATCCTCAGCATCAGAATGGAGATCGATGGGGCAGGCGGAAAGGTTAAATATCAACAGTTGTCATTTACCGGTTTGACTTCATTTAAAATCTTGATGATAGCCACGAGGTCGCCTTTAAAATGAGCTGGTGCCTTGCCCATGGAGGTCAACAGGTTAATTTTTAATGGCTGCCACTTCCAACATTCCATTGGACCCTTGCGAGTCATGAGAAATCCTTGCCTCCCTTGTGAAGGCGCTGCAAAGCTCCTTGGTCAGTTGATGGAGCTCATTGACAGCCCACCCAAACCAAGAACTGCAATTTACCCAAATTGGCTGGTCAGAAACATGCCTGCTGATTGCTCCTCTGCAGTTGGTCAGTTAATGCAGATGCTCTCGGCTGAACTTATACCTTGAAAAGTTGGCCGTTCCCTGGGCTTATCTCTCCAGCATCTCTGCATTAGTTTGATCATGTTGTCACACTGATGTGGTCTCCCCCTTGGAATGAGCGCCAGGTCGGGCCGCAGGCCACCTCCGACCTTTACCATGATGTGCAGAATATTCTTCTCATCTAAAAAAAATAAAAATAAAAATAAAAAACACACAAAAATGTAGCAATGTAGATAAAACCGAAAAAATAAAAAAAAAACCCACTACATAATTCAGTTTACTTAAAAGCTGAAGTTTAACTGTTTATTCCTCCCCTTTCGTCTTTTTTTTTTTTTTTAAAACCTTTCCATTTTATTGCATACCTTATTTTAGACACAGTGAGGTCATCACTGGATCTCTATGCTCCTCCATGAAATGCAAAAGGTAACTGTTTGTGGGAGGGGCCATCAGGGTTCTATACATTGCTGAACCCATCACAGAACCCTGCTTCAGTAATGATCTCAAGAGACCCGATACAAGCAGCGGGTCGACTCTTGGATAGAATTATGAAAATATCAAAATGCCCCGATGGGTGGAGAAGTGGGCAATCCAAGGCAGGTCACATTTGGCTGCAGACAGCCCTAGAATGAAAAAGGTGTGGGCCATGGGGCAGTCAGGCTGGGGAAGAAAGGGCTAGAGTAGTAATAATAATTACAATATTTATCTGTGTATAAACCGCACTTTTCCCCCTAAAAATCAGGGGGAAATCGTGTGTGCATGTTATACACTGATCCCTGCTGCTTCGGAGTGGATGAACACTGCTGGATTACGCACAGCCGCCATCTCCTGTGTATCCGGCGCTCAGTCACACTCAGTCTCGCCCCCTAGCCCGGCTTTGGACCACTGTTCTGTCCATCATATGTCCACG
>NW_027507748.1:47244558-47357058 GCF_037356315.1 Lithobates pipiens
GATTGCTGGACACTTTTTTCCTCCAGAAAATTCTTTCATATGGATATCAAATAATATTTGGTGGAATGGAAAAATAAAGAGGGAGAGAAGGGCTGAAATATTTGCCTTTCCAAGAGGAAATGTTGCTCAAGGTTCCCTCCAGTGCCAACCACGAGATGAATATTGACCGAAATACGTCTCTAGAGAAGATTCCAAGTGTAGAGTTGTGTTTTGTTCACAATAAAGCTTTACACGTTGTGCCTTTTGGTTTTAGCTCTACTTTGAAGTGGTTGTAAACCCTTACCACCAACTTTGACCTACAGGTAAGCCTAGATTAAGGCTTACCTGTAGGTCCAAGAAATATCTCCTAAACCTATGCGGTTTAGGAGATATTTACCCGTAGACAGCGGCACGCAGGCGCACTGGGGCAGGCCACAGATCGCGGTGATATGCCACGAGTGTCGACTCCCGTGCGCATGCGCGGGAGTGAAGTTTTTATTAAATGTATTTTTTTTTTTTAAAGCATACCCTGTAAGGCAAAGGCATAATGAGCTAGTATGCATAGCGTACCAACTCATTATGAATAACTTGCCTGAGAACGAAGCCCCCGAAGTGGTCCTCCGTCTTCCTCTTCGCCGCTGCCATGGATCCGGAGTGACTTCCGGGTCTCGCGGCTCCGGCGCTGTGATTTGCCGGAGCTGCGAGGCCCGGAAGTCGCTCCGGATCCATGGCGAAGAGGAAGACGGAGGACCACTTCGGGGGCTTAGTTCTCAGGCAAGTTATTCATAATGAGTTGGTACGCTATGCATACTAGCTCATTATGCCTTTGCCTTACAGGGTATGCTTTTAAAAAAAAAAAAAAAAAATCTCGACTATCTAATTCCTTATGTAAAGGAACACTACAAACAAAGTCGTGTTCGCTACAGCTTTGTGTACCTTTTTATATTTGGCTATACTCTTAGAACTGTAGTTATTACAAGAGGTCTTAACAAGTCACCAAGTGCTGAAAAACAAAAATTCCGACAGTGTTCAGGTATGAAGGTCACAGAGGTGTTGCGATATACAAACAAGGTGCACGGGACTTGCAGGAACAAGTTTTATCACAACAGGAGGAGGAAGGTCCTTCCTTTTCAGGCCAAACTATTTCTAAAAAAACCCTGTCCAGGACGTGTTGGCATATGGTTCAGCAACACAAATAGTAAAATAGCTGAACGATCTGTTCACATTGCGCAACCAGACCGCTGCAAGCACAGCCATGTCCCGGATGGATCATGAGCCAGAGGATCCTGGGAAGGGGGAAAAAAAGAGAAGTCTCCCAACCAGACAAGGATAATCAGTACATCTGCTGGAATATGCTTTGGAAGTTGGGAGAGTAACACACACACACACACCCCAAGTGTGATATTTCAGCTTTCTAGTATTTAGATGGTGGTGCCAACATTAGTTTAATTCTTTATTCTCAGGCCTCCCCCTTCATTTTACCACACTCACTTACTGTATTTGAGAATAATACATTTTATATAATAAAAGAAGTTTACATGCAGACATCCATAAGGAATACATTGGTTTGTTTTTCCTCGGTCACAACAGAGATAATAATAGAACAGATGTCCCATATGTGGTGACTCAGCAGGCAATCAGTCTATGGCTGAGACATGACAGAGGCACCCATGTGAAAAGGGGCAATATAGATATTTCCCCCCCTCATAGAGGGGGAATCAACAGCAAACCAGACAGGACAAAAAAAAAAAAAAATAAAAAAAGTGCATTTTAATCTACAACTATATATAGTTTAGACCAGTGATGGCGAACCTTGGCACCCCAGATGTTTTGGAACTACATTTCCCATGATGCTCATGCACTCTGCAGTGTAGTTGAGCATCATGGGAAATGTAGTTCCAAAACATCTGGGGTGCCAAGGTTCGCCATCACTGGTTTAGACCAAAACGAGGGACACGTGAGGAGGAAAGATGAACTTTGTTCCAAATCAGGGATAGGCCATCAAAATTAGGGACAATTGTGAGCTATGCATACTTGAAGACAAATCTAAAAAAGGAGATTGCACAGAAATTGTACAAGAAAAAAACGTTAGAATTTAAAACCGGGGAAAAAAAAAAGTTTATTTTTTTTTTTTTTTTTTTTTTTTTGTAGCATAGAAAGGCTGGAATCAGTCAGGTTTTTTCCCCCGGTCTGTGCTTGGTTGCCGATTTTTTCCTTGCTTCCTGTGCGGTAAAACCATAACTGATGGGAGGACAGGAAGAAGCGAGTGTAAAAAAATAAAATAAAAAAAACAAACAAACAACCACACACACCTTTAAAAACGCTGAAGTCTCCAAACTTTTTAAACAAAAAGGCCCAGTTAACTGTCCCTCCGACTGCAAAGATTTGGGAATTATTTCTCTAATACCAATGATTGGGCACTATTCCTCTATCCTCTTACTGACCACAGGCGCTATGCAATATTTATTTATTTTTTGGATTCCTTATGACCAAGTTTGAAAACTGTCTACTCCCATTGATGTTGGGGCAGACAAATGTTTCAAACTTGGCGGTCAGTGGGAATAAAAAAAATAAAAAAATTGCATAGCACCTGTGGTCAGTAAGAGGAGAGAGGAATCGTGCCCAATCATTGGTATTAATTAGAGAAGGAGGAATAGTGCTCCATCGTTTATATCCATGAGAGAAATGGTGCCCATGGTGTCACTGGAAGGAAAAAAAAAAAAAAAAAAAAAAAACTCCCCCATCATTGGTGCGAGTCGGAGAAACAGTTCCCCACCGTTGGGTGTCAGTGGGAGGAATAGTGCCCCAAGGGCCAGATAGAAGCAAAGGGCCGCAGTTTGAAGACCACTGCTTTAAATGAATAAAAAAAAAAAAAAAAACACCCACACAAACACACAACATTTTTACACAATTATTCAGTATTTTTTTGTAAAGTATAAAAGACGAGGTTGTGCTGAGTAAATAGATACCAAACATGTCAAGCCTTAAAATTTTCCATAGGGGACACCAAGTCAGTTATCAGTTTCAATGTTAGTAATGGATTATGGCCAGAGAATTAGCGATTTTACTGTGACCTTACGTGGGTACAGTTTAGGATCACACACACACACACACACACACACACACACACACACACACACACTTGAGTCTTTCACTGCACGTTTGCATTGGCGTTTATGGGGATAGGTGTATGTATGAGTTATTCTTTTTTTTTGTTTTGTTTACCGACTTGCTTTTTTTTTCCTTCAGTTCTTTAGGATTTAAACTTTAAAACGTTATTGCTATTGCAAGAGGTAGGAACCTTCAGAGCCCCATATAAGTGATCTAGAGCTGCTCGGGTCACTTACCTGAAAGCCAATCACCGGCTTTAAAAAAATAAATACCAAGCTCATGGCTTGCTTTAACTCCTAGAATACCAGGACATTTATAAACATACCTTGGTAGACAAGGGGTTAAACCCTACATCCCAGATTCGTCATCGATTTCCCGACAAGCAGCATCAATCTAATGACGGTCACAAGGAGCAATGTGGCCAGCTCATTGCCCTGGCATCGGCGGTGACACCATGGCAATTATAAAGCTCTTGTGTCCCTGAATTCCAGAAAGCAGACACCTTGCCGTGTTAGGATGGTTCTGAGCTGCATGGCATGCTGGGAAATCCATCGCAGACAATGGCTTCCCTATTACAGATGACTCACGTTGGCTGCTATTAATTCTCAGTGAATTGCACAGCACTAACGCACATTCCAAACATACCAAGCCAGTTTTCAAACTGCAGTGCGGCCAGTTGCATGCCGTTACATAAACCTCAAAATGTAGGGTAGGGATGGGAGGAGTTATAAGAAGCGTTCATAGATAAAAGAAGTGCAATCGGATCTGGGAAGGGGATCCATATTGTCTGCCTGTGTCAGGTATCACATGACAGTGTCTGAAGTCCAGGCTTCTAAAGATAATCTGTATTGAGGGAATGATGAAGGCTGCCATGGAAGATTTAGCTTTGAAAATACAAGCTGCCTGGCAGCTTTAACACTTTACAGAATTGATTTGGAACACGTATTCTCCACGCGATATCAAAGCAAAGTCTGGTCACCCTATCAGCATACTTGTTTAAGGTCAATTATTTAAACTCCCGGAAACCATGCCCATGCTGCAAGATTTACCTGCATTCTTTAGGTCTAGGGGAGCTTTGATTACCCATCCCTCCGCACTTCTAGACCAGTCCCCGTAGCATCTGGGTGTGATGACGCAGAGGGACAGTTTACCACTAGAGCAGAGGTCTCCAAACTTTTGAAACAAAAGAGCCAGTTTATGGTCAGACATTAGGGGGGGCCAGACTGTGGCCATTGAGCATTGAAAAGGTCCCGATGTCAGGAGGGAGAAAGCAATGCCCTACCTTTGGTGTCAGTGGAAGGAATTGTGCCCTCCATCATTGGAGTCACTGGCCCCCATTGTTGATGTCATTGAGAGTTGGCGTCATTGGAAGAAGTTGGGCTCCATCATTGGCGTCTTTGGGAGGGACTATGCTCCTTCATTGGTGTCAGTGGGGAGGAATTATGCCCCAAAGTCAGGATAAAAATGCAATACAGAGGGCCACAATTTGGAGACCATTGTTCTAGGAGCAGGGGGGTCTCAAACTACGGCCCTCCAGTAGTTCAGGAACTGCAATTTCCATCATGCCTAGTCATGTCCACGAAAAATATAAAATTATCACATACTAAAATGATATACAACACACACACACACACACACACACACTCTCTCTTCATTCAGATTATACCATTTACATGTGGCGACTGCATTCATTTAACTTTTTCAGGCTTCCCACGTTTTTCACCTGCAGATCCTGCCAGCAAAAGGTCAAACATTGTCAATGCTCACGTACTGTATTCTAGGAAGAAGCAGAGCTGACATCCTAGACTGCTCTCCTGATTTTTACAAAAAAACTAAAATAAAAAAAATAAAAAATTAAAAAAATCCCCCTCCGCTCATCTTTATAACATAGAAAAGGGGGGCGTTTTGTAGCTCACAAAAGATAATATGATCAATGGGGTCATTTCTGCTTTTAACCTTGTGTTCCTATGAAAACGTTTTGAAGTTTGCATCACTTTCTATACTGGAGACCCCCTAACCAGTATACCTTCTCTAATCGCATACCAGTCTATCCAAAACTAAAATTAAAAGGTTTGGCTTTTTACACTTTAAAAAAAGTCTCCACAAACATACTTTTCTATATGGCAGCGACAATCACATCAAAGACACACAGATTCTATGGAATCAATGCCATAATCCAGAGAGATTCAAGGGTTCTAAAGGACACGATGCGGCATGTTAAGTAACTGTACCACATCAAACACACAAGTCAGTGGCTCTCTCTTACAAGTCTTATAGGTCTACACGGTGCCCCAGAATCAAGGATATTAATTTACAACAAGCTGAATTAAGTGACTGTACTCAGCTTAAAAGGCAAGTCATTATAATACTTATCAGGCAGATCTACTGCCTACGGCAGCCTTTCTCCACTGACATTGCACCTTTGGTTGCTAGGGGTTCCTTGAGCAGGCAGTCATTTCAGATAATTAACTACTAACACCAATGATCATTTTAACTCTGATGGCATTTCTGCCGGCCACCACTCTTTTGGATCTATGCTGCCAACTTTCTACTCCCAATATGCTTTTTGCAACCAACCAACTCTATGGGCTTGTGAAACCAGGCTAAGTACAGTGCAGCTCATTGGAAACCAGCAACTCTAGAGCGACACAGCCAATAACCTGGTAGCTTCAGAACTTTGATACCCCAAAACAGCTGAAGTGGGAGCAAGTGGCTTTTCACTCTCCTTTTAAAAAAGGAAGCATCCAGGTGAGAAATATGTAGTCTGCCACTGCTGATTGCCTTTTGAAATGCCAATTGCCCAACTATTGTGCTGATCATCTGATCTAGATACAAGTTACCATCTCAAAATAAACCTATACTCAGTTGAGTTTAAAGTCTTCATCAACCCACATTTGTCAGCTTTAAGACATAGTCAGAAGCCAGGCATGATATCCAGACTAGTATTTGTAGGAGAACAAACACAGAGACCTGATATTTCTCCCATAACAGGTTTACTGTAACCTCCAATTACTGATATGTGCTAGAGTTTAGTGGACATAACGAGTGCTACAAAAAAAAAAAAAAAAAAAAAAAAACACCCAATAGGGTAGCCAATGGTAGTTTATATGACCGGTATCAAAAGAGGTCTTCGTTTGCACATCCACATTGTACAAACACACTGCTTTTAAACACAACCAGGATATGAAACATGTCTTGAATCACAAACACTAGTGGTCCGAGCGCAAATTGATTTTTTATAGCTGCCTCCTTAGAGTTGCAACCCTTGCCATGTGTCTATAACTCTCAAAGAATACCATCTTTGTGCTATAAAATATGATGGAGCTTCATAAACCAAAAGATAAAAGGGTCTACCCAATATTAACAAAATTTAGAACGGTAGTAGATGTTCCATACCTTGACATGATAATGTCCATCAAGCAGAATATTGGCTGGCTTCAAGTCCAGGTGGAGCAATGGTGGGTTCATGCAATGGAGAAAGTTCATTCCCACTGCCGTCTCATGGATGATCCTGAACCGCAAGTCCCACGGCAAGCGCTCTGAGGCCAATAACTTTTCCAAGGAACCAGTCTCCATATACTCCATGACCAGACCAACGGGTTCACTGCAGATCCCATAAACAGGCAAGATGCAACGAAACTTGGCCATCTCCATCTTTTTGGCTTCCTCAACCAGCTCAATGCGCTCCCTGAAAGAAAAACCCAGAAGATGTTAGTCCCGATAATCATAATGGATATCTTAACAGCGACTAAGTAACAACAGTTTGATGCCATTATTTTTGGTTGATTAATAGAACTTTCCCACACCCAAGACATCTCAATGTAGTTAGGGCTCCACAACAATTCTAGGTTCGCTCTACATTAGGGAGAAGTTATTTTGGCAGCCCAAAACAGAATATGGCTCTACTAGCTGCAGAAGTTAGGCAGAAATAGAAAATCTGGGAAAGATAAATTAGAATTTATTGCAGAATTGGGAATTGATGTAATGTTAGTTGTAAGATTCAACTGAGCCTCAAAATATTGTGAATGAAAGCCGATAGGCATTTCATCTAAAAAGCAAAAAAATAACTCTCTCAAACAAACAAAGGGCCAGCTTATTGTCCTTCAGACTTTAGGGGGCCAGACTGTGGCTATTGGGAGTTGAAATTATCCTGGTGTCAGTGGGAGTAAATAATGCATCTTTGGAATTAGGGGGAGTAATAGTTCCCCATTGTTGGTGTCAGTGGGAGGTATATTGCCCAAAGGGCTGGATAAAGGCATGCAAAGGGCTGCATCCGCCCCCGGGCCACAGTTTGGATACCACTGATCGAGAGCATCCAATCTCATTTTAGATGTCCTTTCCATCTGATTAGAACACAAAGGCTATTAGTTGATAAGTTTTTATTAGCCCTTGTACATACAGTCGGACATTCCGACGGAAAATCGGACCGTGTTGTCGGATAATCTGACCGTGTGGGGGCTTCATCTGACTTTTTCCGTCAGACTGTCCGACCAACAAAGTTTGAGAGCTGGATATAAAAATTTTCCGACAACATGATCCTATCGGACTTTGTCTGATCGGTCAAAGTGCCACGCATGCTCAGATCAAATTCCTAGACCAAAGCTATTGGTTACTAGCCTGAACGTAGTCCCGTCGTAACTAAATAACGTCATTGTGTTACCAACGATCGGATTTTCCGACAACTTTGTCCAAACGCGTGTATGCAACACCAGTTTCGGACAAAATCTGACGGATTTTGTTGTCGGAATGTCCGACCATGTGTACAAGGGCTTAGAGTTCTGCTTTAGTTATATACAATATGCCCTAAGAGGAAGGAAGGGGAAGGTTTTTTTTATTCTGTTGGGCACAGACACAGAAGTTAATTTTCACACATAAGGCCCCTTGTTCCTGTGTGAAATGCATATGTTTTCTGGGAAGGTTTTTTCCGAATGGTAGAACTTGTTGAACCACCTTCGTTGAGGAAGACATAAGAAAAATGACAGGTTTGTGCCAAAGAGCTACGAGGTGTTCATTACCAACACTCATCTGTCACAAACGTCCTGAGTTTATTCACCAACAGGTTGCTACATCAACAAAAGAAAAGCCATGTTAAAAATAGAATGTTAACCCACAAAACATCCTGTAAGATAACGATGCACTTTCCAAGTTCTAGTTGCCCATTGTCCCCGATTTCTAAGCCCTTGTACACACGGTCGGAGAATCTGTTGGAATGAGTCTCATCGGACTGGGTCGTCAGATAATCCGACTGTGTGTGGTATGCATCGGACTGATTCCGTCCGAATCTCCGTCCGACCCAATTTTCCAACATATTGGAAATATTTCCCGACCAACTGGGCCGGACGGATTCTCCGATCATGTGTAGAGCATTTTGATCGGACCAAGTGCCACGCATGCTCAGATCAAATTCCTACATCAAAGCTATTGGCTACTAGCCTGAATGTAGTCCCATCGTAACGAAATTACGTCATCACGTTCTGAAAGATCGGATTTTTCGACAACTTGGCCCGACCGTGTGTATGCAACAGTTTCAGACACAATCCGTCGGACTAAATCCGACGGATTTGGTTGGCAAAATCTCCGACCGTGTGTACGTGGGCTAAGAATAGGCCAGAGTTTAAATGACTTTTCCCCCGGAAAGGTCTCAAGGATTTACTAATTCAATTTAAAAAAAATCCCATCCTTCCAAACACTAAGACCTTAACTGAATGATCCATTTGGGAGAATTGCCTTCAGCTAGTGTCACAGTGACCATACAGGAAGTAGGGAGAAAGTCAATTCAAGTATTCAATATGAAAAAAATGTTAGTTTCATAGAACGATCGGGTCGGTGCTTGTATGCTCAGCATAACTGTCACAGCATGGTCCGTATACTAATCAAGGAAGTAAAAATACATACCGTATACTATATAAAAGCGCACACACCGTGATCAGATAAATAAAACAAACTACCACAACTGAGAAGTTGGCTTTAGTGGTGCAGTTGGTCACAACTAAAAGGCCATTGGCTTTTCCCAAAAAAAAAGGTAAAAAATATAAATCTAAATGCATTTCTACGAAAGGATACTCTAATAAGAAGAATGCCAACAATAACATAGCAGGACAGTTTGCTAAACGCTAACTAAACTGGGTTTATTAAGCCACCAATCACCCTCCATCAGTGAATAGATAGTGACCATAGAGCATTCACTAGTCACAGAGTGAACCCATCTCCATTTCAATAACTCAATTTCCATACACCTCGTCTTGTAAAGAGGCTCTAGCTTAAGACATTGCATGTCAACATCAGCTTTGAGAAACTAGCTGGGTGGGTCCAGGGGACAAATAACCCCTCCTCCCCCGCTCAAAGCCATATGCATCATCGATGCAAAGTACAGACAAGTCCGGGCAATGGAAGAGCCATTTAAAACCAGAAGATCTGTAACATTAAACAGCCAGCCGTATGTTGCTTGTGAAATGTTGATATTCCTTCCATAGATTACAAACTAACATCCCAACCAAAATGATTGTGCCTATAGACAGATTCAATTTTCCCATTCTAGATTTTTGTGAATATGTAGGCCACTTCTCTGACACTTGGGTGGAAAGTGACCACTGTAATAGATTATTTCTGGTCTCATACACAGTACATGCCCATGGTTCTTCGTTTGCCCAATGCGTCATGAATTGCTTTGTCAGTAGGAACCTTTGCACTTTGATTGGAAGCCAATTAATCCAACAGATGTAAATATAAAACGAAGCACCTGAAATAAAATCAAAAAAGTCTTCCAAGACCTTAAGGATTCAGATTTGCATGCCGTCACTCTTACCCAATAGGATTTTATTGCTGCATATTGATGGGCAGTCAGCTTAGTCTGAACAATTATTTTGCTTTCATGGTCAAAGAAACAGAAGTAGAACTTTAGGACAGTGTTAACCTCACAACTGTCGGTCTATTGGTTAGTTAAGAACTAGGCATTGGCAGATATCATCCCATCTATTAACAAGAATTGGGTTATAAGAAGGGGGGGGGGGAATTTTAGCAACAGAACAAAGATTGAATCTCTCACATCACTCTTTACCTCGCTGACATTTACATAAAGGTAGTTAAAAGGAGAACTGAATTGAGATAAATTGCCCATGATTAAAACAATGGCACAATTTAATCCAATTAGTAGAAATATCAGAAATGAATTGCTTCCATAGACTTACATTATGGCAGGAGTTTGAACTAAACAATTGTGCATTCATGAGACTGGTGGGCACATTTACTTTTCTATATAGTAGATCCCTTCAAGATCTCTCTACAATCTCTAGCAGCATTATACACATGTTCCTAGGAAGTGTTCATCCTCGAGCTTCAACACAGAACATAGCTATCACTTTGCACACATCAGGGATTCTTAGGAGGAAGGAAGACAAAACAGCCTTGACTGCACAAGATAAAAATACATAGAAATTCTGATGACAGATCTCTGCCAACGTGCCGCAACCACTGTACACAAAGGCTTCCTCCAATTACATAAACCTTTTTGTCTAAACAAGAAGTCTAACCAAAATCAGCAGAGCCCAATGCAATCCCATCCTTCCCTAAAGGCTGCCAAATAGGGCTTGCATTTTGGACAATTCATGCTAAATTGGCTGGAATTAAAGCCACGGGTGTCCTTGTTGGCACCACCCAGATGGAAAATGGTTGGCTGAACAATTGTCTTTTGTTGAAGGAACTGGGTGGAAAAATTAGCTGCCAAAGAGAGTTTGCATCCAGTCAGATGTGGTCACTGTTGGGGGTATTCTGGCAGCCATTGGAAAAAGCACGGGAGATTCCTCCATACATTGCAGTAGCGTTTATGGAGGAATGTTTGATATCTTCAGCCTGCATGCCCTATAAATTGAATGGCCAGCTAAAAACTTTAAGGTTTGAAGATATGGCTCAAGTGTGACAAAACAAAAACACCTTATAAAAAAAAAAAAAAAAAAAAAAAATACAAAAAAAATTAACTTTCATATAAAGTAGGGAAGAGTTAATATTTTTCAATTTATTTTTCTGCCAGTGACCTTATTGGTTGGACTTTCCCCTCACGTCTTGTCATACGACAAAGTAAATGTGGCCTAATGGGATCATCAATAAGTTAGCTTATAGAAGTTTTAGTCACACCAGCATCTGTCCCAGCCTCCCATCCTGTTGGGGTTTATCCTTATTGGGGTGTTGCGTCACCAACTTCGTGGGTGGAAAATGTTTTAGCCGACTTCCTCTGGTCAACGTTATTAGATTTGCAGACTTTTGAAGAACCTGGTAGTTAGTATCACCCACTTTGTGGGTGGACAGTAGTTTACATGATTTAAGATTGTTAATTTTAAATTTGATTTATGGTGCTTGAGTCTTAAAGACTAAGATAGTGGTTTAGAAGTTAATAAAAAAGTCAAAAGATGGATTTAAACCCCCCCCCCCCCCCCAAAACACACACACACACACACACACACACTTTAGGTTCCCATGTCTGGAATTTTTAAAATTTGTTGTCAGTATTGTGCATTCTGGGGTGGGATGATAGCTATTGTGTACAACCCCCCCCCCCCCCCCATCTGAACAATGGGGGGGGGGGTAGTTGTCAAACCTCCCCCACCCCTATAGGGACACCGGCATCAATAAATGTCTGCCACAGTCTCTAGCCCGTCCCCTGCTATATCCATAAATAAAAAAGGAAAAGTTTTTGCTGAACTTAGGCTTGCTACATAATAGATTTAAAAAAAAAAAAGGAAATGCCTGGCACTGTTGGAGGACTGTAGCCTCCAAACTGATGTCCACTAGCAAAGGGCTCCTTCAGGAACATCAGCTGAAGACAATCTCCCCCCCCCAGTTTAGGTGCCAAGTTGCATAGCCTTGGCCACAAGCCTTGGAGAATATCCCAGTTGCTACAGTGGCAGTGACCACTTAGGAGCCGCTGGCGTGGATTTTGCTTAGGGTCACTTTATCGTTGCGTAATGCAGTTGCAAATTGCTCAACTAAAACCTGATAGGATAGCTGAGGTTTCTAATTCTATATAGGAGGAGGAGTTGAACAACATTTTTGTATTAAGGTTTTGGAGAAATTGTGCACAAGAAACTACCACCACCGCCACCACCACCACCCTGAGGGCCCCATCACATCTTTTATGGGGCACCCCCCATGATTCAGAATTATGATAGCGGACATTCTGCCAGTGCTTTGAAAAACCTCAGCAGATCATAGACTGATCCTACTTGTTGCCAAGGGTTGCTCTGCACTGCAGAACCTAGCGTGACAGTCACAGGAGCATTTAGTCCTCTGCAAGCACGACATAATAAAAGTAGTGTAAAAAAAAATATTGACATGAAAGGTTTTTCAGGGAATTCGGCAATGCCTGAGGCCATTCACAAATCTGAAAATGACTTAATTAGCAGTATTTTTACCCATACAAGCCACGGCTCATATTCCTGTGTAATTATGTTCTTACAAACATAAAGAGCGTTCTGGTTTGTAAAACAAGACAGTGGATTTTGCACGCTGCGTCTGTACAATGTAGACATCAGCTGACACAAAGGTCTGATTTGTAAAAGTAGACCAGTATACAGTTTAGAGGTATATACTATTGTCATGCATTATATAAATTTACACACATTTTCTAATTCCTCTACATTGTATCCAAAAATATAACACACACACACACACACACACACACACACACACACACTGCCTTAAGTAGTACATAATCACTGTCATTGGTTGTCACAGTGTTCACATGATCAACAGCCTGTCCTGCCACCTCCGTTAATGGACAGAGACCAGGAGCTGCTAATGAGTTTCCAACACATGGACCATGCTGTCCATGTGTTGGAAGCATGCAGAAAACTCGGCCTCCATGAACAAACATGTAAAAAGCGTGTGGGCGTGAGGCCCACTCCCCCTGCTGCTGGCCTTAGGCAAGAGGTAAACGGAAGATGAAATGGTGAACCTGCACATTTTCTGATAATGTTCACAATTCTATCCTCCCCCGCCCAAAAAAAAAAAATAGCTTTTTGACAAAGTGCTGTGCCGAGGGTAAAACGTCAGTAGAACTTGGTCATCTGGGCCATTTTAATAAAGGAATCTCAATGTGTGGCATTTCTGTTGCTGGACTGATTGCTTGCTGGTGTTTGGTCATTGGCTACTTGGGCACCCATCGTTGTCACAAGGGGCAGGGAGAGAAAGCGCGTTGGATCCCATGGGGTAAAAGGACCGTGCTATACCGCAGATGGACGTCGGTGTCGAAAAGCGCTCCTAGGCGATTCAGTTCGCATAGGTAGCGCTATACAAGTCACTCATTCAAACATAAGCCCTGCAGAAGTCATGCGGAGCTTCTTCTCCTCACTCCCAACAGATGATCAGAATGGCATGAGGAATGAAAGAAAAGGCAATTCTGTGCAACTGGTAGGTTCAGCAGCACAATTCAAGAAATCCAAAGTGACAGGAGAGCCTAGATGTAGGCACACTGAATTGGTTTCATCATCCACAGAGGCCTGCAATGCCCCAAAAGTAAGTCACTCAAAATGCAATGTTGGTGGAAATCAAAACCCAGCTTCAATGCCCCCACTCACTTCTCTGATCTATATGTGGTCATTTGGATGAGGGTGGTGGAGCAACCTTGGCGTTAGAAACTTGTGTGGGCACCTCTAGGTATCTGCTTTAATGTTGTCCTGCCATTTGAATGACTTTACCCAAGTGACAGGGCAACTTTAAATCAGGGTGGACATATTCGTATGGGATTCAGGAGCCCAAAATCTCCAAACTGGGAGCTAAGCCCCCCCCCCCCCCCCATTTCCTTACTTTAGAAGGCAGCCTCATTAAAGTAGAAAAAAAACAAAACAAAAAAACTCAAAAAAGGGTTAGGCATCAGCTGGAAAGGTTTAGAAGTAATGGCTGGCTGCTGGGATATGGCACAGACCTGCTTTAAACAGCTTTCCCACTATCAATAGAATGCAGAAATCCTGTGGGGTAAAGACCCCTAACCAGAACCAGGCAGCCATTTAAACAGTGCCACTAAGCCCCTCCAATGCAACCACCTTTTCTATCTAGTCCACTTTCTCCAGTGGAAACCCACCAAATTCAAATGGCTTTCCAAGCTTGGAATGTTTTGTGCAAAAGCAATCCAATGAGCAGCAAGGTGAAGCAGACTGAGCTGAACATGAGGCACGATATCAACTGCAAAGTCAGCATTTGCTCCAAGCAGGCCAGCCCCACCAACAGGATTTAAAGACCACTGATTTGAAAGCCTCTAACAATTCAGCTTACAGGGTTGCCAACACGGAGTGCTGGTAAGTCAACCAGGGCCGGTGCTACCACTATGCAAACTAGGCAGCCGCCTAGGGTGCACTGCCGTCTAGGGTGCAGCCACGGCCGCTGGTTTGTACTGTTTGACCACGACCTGCAGAAGTCCGACATATTTTTTGGATGCCAGGGTCATGCAGACAGGTTGTCCCACTCTCCTGTTGGCCCTAATGCCTGGCGCTTGGTATGCCACTGCCCTGCTTCTTTTCTAGATGGCATTGGCAGTCATTGGTTCTGCTGTAGGTCTTAGACCGCGTGAGCGCCATGCACCGGATTGGGTACTGGTGTTGGCGGTGCGTCCTCTCCCACAGGAGTGGTTTGGTAGGTCATTTTGCCTTGTGGAGGCACTGGTGGTACTACCCTTTGTTTAAATTCCCTGGATGGGGCCGTCGAACTTGTAAGCCTTTCACAGCCTTGTTCTCATTCAGGGGCTGCATTTCGCTCCAGACTCTATCTGTTCAGATAGGACATTGCTGATGGAGGGGCTGCAAGTAGCTGGTCTTGCCTAGGATGCAAAATAGTCTAGCATCGGCCCTGAAGTCATAACAGGAGGAAGCCTCAGCTCGCATTGGTAATCTGTGACACCTGTGATGGTTCACATAGGATTAGCACATGACCCATCACTGCAGCACGTCAATCGTACAGAATTAAAATAACCAACTTCTGACCTTGATGATGCTACCTAAATGATTATGTTATACGGTCATCAAGGACAATTTTGGATCCAAGGCCTATGTCATTCTTATGTAAAAGCAAAACTGCATTCAAAAGCGTCAAAAGGGAAGGGGGTACAGGGAGCTGGCGATAAGACTCTGCAGATAGCCTGTGCATTGCACCCACTAACCGCTGATCATGGTTGCAGTGCTTTGCAGACTCATTTGCCAAAGGTGGACTTAGCCTTTAAAATGCAACACATGTTAACCAGCATTAACTGGCCACATAAATGTATATGGGCCCTAATTAGTCTGTAATCAAAGATAAGAACAAGGAAGTCTAAGAAGTGAGCAGAGGTTTACAACTCCTAAATAGACATAACAAAATACTTTCCAAGAGATATATAGCATATGACCAAAAGGGAGTATATAGAAATTCCCTGTCCGGCCTGGTTCACACCTTTGCAGTTTGCTTTTGAGCCATTTCTGCATTCTTGCACATGCTTTGCATTTTTAGCTTTACGGTAAAGCAGATATTCACTTTGCATGCAGCCGCTGATGTCAGCGACACATGCACTGTGAAGGTCCAGCAGATGCTGCCGGAAAGAAGTCTCCCGCACACATGCACGGGAGTGATGACACTGCGCTGGAGCCACAAACTGGGAAGATACGTCAAGGGGAAATATGTTAGCTCCTTTGACAGTGACCTTGATCAGCTTCCGATGCCTCGTTCTAATGTAAGCATTTCATAATGAGCAGTGCATACTAGCTCAATATGCCCTTCAGGATAATAATAAAAAAAAATTATAAGAGAAATATATATATATATATATATATATATATATATATATATATATATATATATATATATATATATATATATATATATATATATATATATATATATATATCAGGGGCGGACTGACAACACATGGGGCCCCCAGGCAATCAGAGATTATGGGGCCACACAGTATACACATACATGTACACATAGTATACACAACCATGTTTCTATTGGCTGAGAAGGTACTGGAGAGGATTTTTACATACTGTCCCTGGTTTTACTGAGGCTGGCAACCCTGATGGGGCCCCCTAGTGGCCTGGGGCCCTCGGGCAGTGCCCGAGTGGCTGAATGGTCAGTCCGCCCCTGATACACACACATTTCTCTATAATGGCTGTGATGCTATGTCATGTGCATGCCACTGCTTCTGCCGCTCTTGCCACAGATCCAGGATAATGCACCATCCACATTCACTGCAAAGCTACTCACAACATTGTTTTTACATTGATGCACATGCTGCAAATGCAATGCACTTACTTTAAAATCCCCCGTCCCCTTTAAAAAGTGCAAGTCTGCCAGCCATTCATTTCCGGGCACAGGCCTTGCCCATTAGGACTTTGTACTTATTGGAAATGTAATACACTTCCTGCAACCCTCCCATCTTTCCACCCAAGTGCCAATTTACTACCCTTTGTAAATATTGCAGAGCCTTTGCTTCCCCGGCAAAAAAAAATAGCAACACAAACATTTTATTGCATGCACTCCTTACTACCAATAATAAATCTCAATTTGTTATGCACATATTGAAAACTCAGGTCAGTTATATCTTCCCCAAGCACCCATCTTCCTCCCCGACAAAAAATCTGCTGCAGTCTTTGCCCGGTAGTGGCACACACAGCAAATCTCACAATGATTTTTCAGAATACGTATTGCAAATATACACATATTGTAACCTTCCAACCTCTCCAAAGCACCAATTACCTCCCCTGGCCAGAGGGCCTTTGCTCAGTATACACAACTACAGAAATGCAAAACAAGGTTTGATAATGCATGTATTGAAGGTACAAATGCCAAAAACAACCCCTTGAAAAAGTGCGAGAACCTTTCCAGGCACAGTCTTTAAGCTCACCACACATGTTATAATCTAACTGTATGGTCTACCAACAAGTATGTAGTGCAAGGTCCTGCCTGATTGGATAGATTAGGGAGGTCTTCTCATTACGCAGGTGTTGCTAAAAAATAAAAAGTTGATTGTATGGTAAGGTGTATGAGGGGGGGGAGGGGGGGACGACTCTTCGTAACCACACAAAGAACTACATATGGTATTTAATGCATCAAAAAATTAAAAAAAATTATTATATATATTTTATAAATAGATACCTTAATTACCAATGTAATGCTTTGTGTGGTAATGAAGAGTCCCCATAAATCAACTTTTTTTTTTTTTTTTTTTAGAAAAACGAAGAGTACCTCCCTCCCTAATCTATCCAATCAGGCAGGACCTTGCACTACATACTTGTTGGTAGATCAAAAAAGGAGATTATACAGATTGTAGAGTGTATGGCTAGCTCTAGTGCAAGATTACAATCTCTGTGCAATTAACTTTAGCCATATCCAAACTATGTCAAATGAGGAGCAACCTAAAATTATCCAATCAGGGAGGCCTTTGTAGTACTCTAATGTCATTAGATCTAAAGAAGAAAGTAGAATTAGAATACATTGTATAAGGATAACTTATTGCATGGCTGTGAGGTTTTTTTTTTGTTTGTTTTTAAATAATAATCTCACAGCCAAGCAATAAAAGTTATCCTTATACAATACATTCGGATTCTACTATCTTCTTTAGATCTAATGACATTAGAGTAGTACAAAGGCCTGACTGATTAGATACAGACTGACTGGATAATTTTAGGTTGCTCCTCATTTGACATAATTTGTGTATATCTAAAAGTTAATTGCACAGAGATTGTATGATCAGATTGTAATGTTGCACTAGAGCTAGCCATACACTCTACAATCTGATTGTATAATCTCATTTTGATCTACCACGTATATAGTGCAAGCACCTGTCTGACTGGAAAAAGGTTGGATAATTTAAAGTTTTCCAAGTTTTATTAAATCTAAAATGTTAAATTGCATAGAGATCCTTTATATTGCAATAAGAACGGTGAACAATTCAACCTACCCCAATGTCTCACAAATTGTTAATGCACATATCGAAAGGCCTGGTTCACACCTATGCAATTATATGCGTTTTTTTTGCAGAAATGCACTATAGTCAGTCAATTTAAACATAGCTTTCTATGGGACACACAGTCACAATTATGCTTTTTTCCCCAGCCCCTATAGCAATGATGGCGAACCTTGGCACCCCAGATGTTTTGGAACTACATTTCCCATGATGCTCTTGCACTCTGCAGTGTAGTTGAGCATCATGGGAAATGTAGTTCCAAAACATCTGGGGTGCCAAGGTTCACCATCACTGCCCTATAGGTTTTGGAAAGGGACTTTTTTTTTTTTTTTTTTTTTTTTTTTTTTTGCAAAAGGTGCATTTTTGGTTCAATAAACATCAAAACGGAGATGCTGCAGAAAAAGCATGTAGTGGCAGGAGTTTGCTGCAATTTGCATTTTTTTTTTTTTTAAATTGGCCCAACAACAAAATTGGCCAAAAACAACCCCCCCCCCCCCCCCCCTCCACACACACACACACCACAAAAACAAAAACCATTTATTAAAAAAAAAAAATAAAATAAAAAAAAAAATGAACACACCGCAAACAGCACTGCAGAAACAGATTGAACTACTGTAATTGTGCCCCCCACCCCACTGTAATGCGCTGCGTAAACTGTTGGCACTATATAAATTAATAATAATGAAAAGCAAACTGCATAGGTGTGAACCAGGCCTGAAAACGTAGGGCAGAATTTGAAGACCATATATATATATATATATATATAAAAAAAAGGGGGAAGGATAGAATATGTTGTACATTGTATCCATTTTTTTAAATGTTGATACGTTGTATTAGTATATTGCAAACAACGTAGAGAAAAAAATAAAACAAAGATAATCCACCTAGTGCAAAGTCATAACATGTAACAACAATGGAAAACATTAAACAACGTTGCTCCTCCACCTTCCCCAATGCCCAGTAGAGCTAGAGCTGCCTTCATGACAGGTAGGTAGGTAGGTAGGTAGCCCTCTCCATGCTGGGAAGGTGATCTGCTGTCTGTCACTTACTTCTCATCCACATGCAGGCTGGGAGGACACTTGATGGCCAGCCAGGTCTTCCAGGAGATATGTTTGACTTTATAAACCTGTCCAAATCCCCCAGATCCAATCTTCTCCCAACCACAGAACTCCCTGGAGTCAAAGGTCCTGAGCAGCCCCATATCCCATGGGGAAGAGCCCTCCTTGTCCATGGTACTGCAGGCTGCGTCCTCTCCTCTCCCCTCTCTCCAGTAGATCTGTTTGCTGTCTGTAGCTCCCTTCCCAGGTAATTAAGGTGTGTTCTGTGCCCAGGAGCTGACATCATTTCCTGACTCTGCACCTTGGCCTCTGCTGGGACAAGCAAAGCTTTCATGGAGGGCGCAGTGCTGTCATCTAGTGGCCAGAAATGCTAACTGCAGTTTGGGACTTCTAATTACTCTTATTCCCTGAACCTTAGGGAGATAATTGTAGGTGAACATTTCTAGCGATAAGCTAGGCTACATTCACGCCTGAGTGCATCATAGTCAAGTGATTTTAAAGGTTTTTTTTTTTCGTGCACATTTTAGGGCTCACTACAACCTATGTGTCGGAGGTTCATTTGCATTTGAAACACACTATATTGTCAAAAGTATCGAGACGCCTGCCTTTACACGCACACAAACTTTAATGGCATCCCAGTCTTATGCCGCGTACACACGATAAACCAACAACACCGTGGATTTTCGTTCGAAGGTTGTTGGCTCAAACTTGTCTTGCATACACACGGTCGCACAAATTTGGTCGGAAATTCCGAACGTCAGGAACACTTTGACGTACAAGACGTATGACGAGCCAAGAAAAAGGAAGTTCAATAGCCAGTGCAGCTGCTTCTGCTTGATTCAGAGCATGCGTGAAGTTTTGTGTGACAGACTTGTGTACACACGAGCGGACTTTCCGACATTAACGTTTTGTTGGAGGAAAATTTGAGAACCTGCTAAGAAACATTTGTTGGCGGAAAATCCGACAGCAAATGTTCGATGGAGCATACACATGGTCGGACTTTCCGACAACAAGCTCACATCCAATATTTCCCAACGGAAAATCTGACCATGTGTATGCAGCATTAGTCTCATAGGCGTGCGCACAGGGTGCGCCAGGTGTGCCTGGGCACACCCTAATCACCCGGTGTAGCACAGATTCCCCTTGTTTAAACCCCTGATATTTCACCAAAGTCCCCTAACGGGGATCCTAAAGAATTTGTAAAGAAGAATAAAAAAAAAGAAAAATTGTAAAAATAAAATAATAAAAATAAAAACTACAGACACCAATCTGTGCCCTACTGACGTTGTCTGTATATATACACATGCACACACATACAGTATGTGTTTGAGCTTTGAGGTGCACTCCCCAATGCAATATAGGCTGTACACACCTATGCTTAGTCCGTAGGGTTCAATATTGAGTTGGCCCACCCTTTGCAGCTATAACAACTTCAACTCTTCTGGGAAGGCCGTCCACAAGGTTTAGGAGTGTGTCTATGGGAATGTTTGACCATTCTTCCAGAAGCGCATTTTTGAGGTCAGGCACTGATGTTGGACAAGAAGGTCTGGCTTGCAGTCTCCGCTCTAATTCATCCCAAAGGTGTTCTATCGGGTTGAGGTCAGGAGTCTGTGCAGGCCATTCAAGTTCCTCCACCCCAAACTCGCTCATCCATGTCTTTATGGATCTTGCTTTGTGCACTGGTGCGCAGTCATGTTGGAACAGGAAGGGGCCATCCCAAAAATGTTCCCACAACGTTGGGAGTATGAAATTGTCCAAAATGTCTTGGCATGCTGATGCCTTAAGAGTTGCCTTCACTATTACTAAGGGGCCAAGCCCAACCCCTGAAAAACAACCCCACACCATAATCCCCCCTCCACCAGATGATTTGGACCAGTGCACAAAGCAAGGTCCATAAAGACATGGATGAGTGAGTTTGGAGTGGAGGAAATTGACTGGCCTGCATGGAGTCCTGACCTCTACCTGAAAACCCTTAAGATGAATTAGAGCGGAGACCCTGAGCCAGTGCCCAACCTCACAAATGTGCTTCTGGAAGAATAATCAAACATTCCCATAGCCACATTCCCAAACCTTATGGACAGCATTCCCAGAAGAGTTGAAGCTGTTATAGCTGCAAAGGGTGGGCCAACTCAATATTGAACCCTACGGACTAAGACTGGGATGCCATTGAAGTTTGTCTGCGTGTAAAGGCAGGTGTCCCAATACTTTTGGTAATATAGTATATATATATATATATATATATATATATATATATATATATATGTAGTTGATTATCAATATAAAACCAGGCCAAGGATAAATCCAAGGAAAAATTCCAAGCTTACTTACCGACCAGCCCGCGGACAACCAAAACAACCTGTATAACACTATGCGTTAAAAAACAGGGGTTTAGTCCCGCACACATTTGCAAATACATGCGTAAGCTACAGGCCACGTCAAGGCACCCTGGTATCTTGCCATTGAAGTTCATCTTCTTGTATAGGCAGGCGTCCCAATACTTTTGGTAATATAATGTAGTTGAATATTAAGACTGCACTGCCCTAACAAAAATACACATATTGAATCATAAATACATACAAATGTGCAAATGTTATAGTACAAAATGAATAAATTGGTGCAATATATCAATATAAAAAGTGCTAGATAATGCATACAATGTGTTCTGTACAATAAAAAGTGCATAAATATATGGCAATATATGGCAAAAAAAAAAGTCCATAATAAGGATTCCAACTATGTTCCCAATGAAAGCAATGAAGGTATAGCCTCAAAGAAACTCTATATACCAGTGCTCTGCTGTTTGCACACATGTATGTGTATTACTGAAAACTCCCCCCAGGGTGTGCACTCACCCGCAAGTATGGAACCACTAGGTGTATACCTATGCAGTAATGTTATGGCATTCTGAGGTGTGGGGACCACATCCCTGCGTCCAACTTGAAGCCCCCCCCCCCAACCTTATCCATAGGAGGTTTAAATTCGTATTTTATTTGTATTTTTTGAAAGGGCATTTGATTTGCAATTTTCCATGGTGTGTTATCATACTGTTCCACCCAACAATTATTTCAAATAGAAAAAAAATCACGACAGATCATATTTTTCAAATTGCACTTAAAAACAGTGCAGAGATGTGAACCCCACATTTTTTTTTTTAACATTAGGACTATCTACGCCCATGTTTTAGGGCCAGTTCGCATGTGGCCCACACATTCCAATTTTGGCCTCATAGAATCTTATTATGGGAGTGTCAGAAACCATGAAATCAGACCGAGACAGAAGTACAGTTAAATTACGCTTGTTTAATAATAAAAGTAAATAGAACAAACGTAGTCAAAACATAGCCAAAGTTCAGTAACTGGAACGGATAGTCAGACAAGCCAGAAAGTCAGGGATCAATGTAGTAAAGCAGCAAGCAGGATCTGGAGCCAGAAGGGATGTCAGCCAAGTAAGTCTTTAAACAGGAAAGCAGGAGATAGTCTCTGTGATGTTGACCAAGGCGAAGGCAGAGCTCCTCTGGGCTGGATGGCTTAAGTAGGCAGGACAGACGAGCAGGATATCATCAGCAGATGAGTAACTGTGGCGAGATAGGAGCTGGCAATTAGCCGACAGCTGAGTAGCCAACTCTTAGAAGGAAGGGCTGAGCCCAGCCCTGTCAGGGAAGGCTTGAAAGAAGTGTGCAACCTCCCCCCCCCCCCCCCCCCCTTCACACTTGCATTTTCAGATTGTTTCCCTTCGCCTTACTACACTAATCATGCAGAATCCTATTTTTCTATTTATCCCTGTTCTCACTTGTGGGCTCAGTCACCCTACACTCAGTAAAAGTACAAGAGCTTAGCCCCGTAAAAGCTAAATAAGTGCCCTTTTTGGTGCCTGAAGTACTCTCTTCCCTTGGAATTTTTATTTTACTGTTGAGCATTTTGTAGGTGAAAGTTGTAAATGGGGCCGAGTTCAGGTCACAAAAGTAATTGTAAGTCCCTAGGTCTGGTTCACGCCTGAGCTATCTGAAGTTCTTTTTTTTTGGAAGTCAACACTCGACATGAGGATTCCCATTCAACACCCATTTCCCTGAGGTCTGGTGCTGGGATGTTTTACTTTTTGCCTGAATAAAAGTTTTGGAGCTTCCTTATAGCAGTGTGTGTCCATCCACTTTAGGTTTGAAGCTTTCTCTGTTGTGGGCCAGATGGGCACCTCTTTGTATGGATCCTTGGAGCAGACAATGGGCCGACCCACCTGGAGCAGTGCTTTATTATGAGGATTCCCATTGTATCCAAATGGTGACTTTTTATGTCTGAGTGTTGTGTCACTTGAAGCTTGCCAATAGAAGCGCAGAAATGTGCATGAGATTCTTTGAGGGTGGAGTCACACATTTTTGGTCCCCATAGACTTTATTGGTAGTGCCTAAAAAAATTCTAAAATGTGTTTTGTGTGCAATTTCTTGCCTCTGCTAGTAACTAGCTTTCCATTGGTTAAAGTGTTACTAAACCCACAACAGTAAATTCAGTCTGTATATACAGTAAAGCATGCTTGTTATACTCACTGTGGAACCTAATGGGTTAATCCTCCACATTGTGTAAAAATGCTGTTTGATCCTGTCTTCTCTGATCCTCCCCTTCTTCCACAGTTCCCAATCCATATCCCGATCAGACAGAGCCTTTGGAGTCACGCTGCACATGCGCAATTTGGTGTGTATTGCTAGAGAGTTTCTTTTTCTCGGGAGGGTTCATGTCATCAGCACAGGGCCAATCAGCACTGTCCAGACAGAGGCTCAGGGGTCCTGCAGCCTCATAGGATAGTCAGAGGAGAATGAAAACTCCTCCTACAAGCTTTAACTAGACACTCATAGAAGTCACAAGACCTCTATATACTGCTGGTGAGAAAAGGTATTTAGCCATTTATATTTACCAAAATACTGTATTTATTTGCGTATAACATATACTTTTTCATCCTAAAAATAAGGTGAAAATAGCGTGTGTGTTATACGCCAATACTTCAATTTTATCTGCTTCGGAGGGGACAGGGAGGGGGGCGGGATGAGCGCCATCAGATTACATACGGTGAGAATCTCCTGTTTACTTGGCGGCCTCTGTAATAGGAAGTCCAGTCTCCTGGACCGCCATTTGACCACTGTTCTGTCTATCATAGGAGATTCTCACTGTATGTAATCTGTCGGTGCTCATTCCTCCCCCCTCCCTGTCCCCTCTAGGCTGCAGATGGGCATCAATCAGGCTGCACTCTTGGCAATGGTGAAGCTGCTGCATTGATGGCAATGGTGAGGCTGCTGCGTTCAAGGCAAAGGTGAAGCTGCTGCATTGATGGCAATGGTGAGGCTGCTGCATTGAAGGCAATGGTGAGGCTGCTGCATTGAAGGCAATGGTGAGGCTGCTGCATTGATGGCAATGGTGAAGCTGCTGCATTGATGGCAATGGCGAGGCTGCTGCATTGAAGGCAATGGTGAGGCTGCTGCATTGATGGCAATGGTGAGGCTGCTGCATTGAAGGCAATGGTGAAGCTGCTGCACTGATGGCAATGGTGAGGCTGCTGCACTGATGGCAATGGTGAGGCTGCTGCACTGATGGCAATGGTGAGGCTGCTGCATTGATGGCATTGGTGAGGCTGCTGCATTCAATGTGGACTGATGAGGCTGCATTGATGGCATTTGTGAGGCTGCAGATGGGCATTAATCAGGCTGCATTGATGGCAATGGTGAGGCTGCAGATGGGCACTGACCCTTACTTTGCTTCAAAGTTCCTTATTTAAAATTCAAATTTTCTTTCTTAAAATGAATGTGCGTGTTATGTGCCAATAAATACGGTAATTGCATTTCCATGCTCTGTGTACTGTGGCAGACCAGATATAGTGAATGCAAGCTCCTGGGTATAGTAACACTTTAAAACAAAAACGCTTAAACCGAAACACGCATGTACAAATGTGCAAAGAAAAAAACACCAAAACACTTGAAGAAGCTCAAGGGAGAACCTAACCTAACAGAGGCCATACACACGTTGCTTTTATTATCAGATCAAAATGATCGAATTGGCAAATAAACAAATAGCCATAGTTTATTTTTTCCATTTGATATTTTGATATACACTCGATTTAGATCTGGGCCGAATTATTGATAGTTTTGTATCAATCGGCCACACTGGGATGCCCTGGTCATGAATCTAATAGCATTTTGAGATTGCATGGTGGAAACAGAGATGTGATCAATAATTTCTGATCATATCTTCCAACTATCGTTCAAAGTCTACTTCCCCGTGTGTGGCATATCGATTGATTGGGTAGGGCATTATAGATCGATTGTTCCTATAGAGAGAGAGCATTTGGAAAATAAAACAGTCATTGAAAACTTTCTTTTATGGCAGGGGGTTCCCAAACTCTTTAATATGAGGAACCAAATGAGAAAATTATTATCATACTGGGACCCAAGAGGAAAATGTGCATCAAAATGTCATCCAAAGTTAGACACCAATGGCTACACAATTTTAAAAAAAACACACATAGACAAGCAGTAATTATCGTACGATACATTTTTATTTAGTGTTATAAAACATTGCGGAAGATAAAACAAATATTGCGGAAGGTAAAACATTAGGGGGTACAGGAGTGGATGTTAAAGCCCCTCTCTGGGGAAAGGAAAAATCCTCTCTTGCAGTGATGCTGCCCCTGCACTACAAGGGTTAAATGCTCATTTAGGTCAAGGGACAGGAAAAGCATATTGATCTGCTCCTCTTCTCCCCCAGGTGATGGCACTGCCCAATGCTCCAGCAGTAGACTGTCTCTTGGCCCCCTAACATCTAATGGAGGTCTATGGGCTCCGCATTGGACTTGATGGCATCAGAGGAACTGCGACCACCAGAGCACAGAGATAAGAAGCTGACAGCCTGGAGGGAGCCTGTAGAAGAGGAGGATAGGAGGATAAGGTACATAGTACAGGACATGTAGATGATGCAATTTTCTTTCTTGCAACTTACATGCAGTGCCTTGAAAAAGTATTCATACCCCTTGAAATTTTCCACATTTTGTCATGTTTCAACCAAAAACGTAAATGTATTTTATTGTGATTTTATGTTATAGATCAACACAAAGTGGCACATAATTGTGAAGTGGAAGGAAAAAGATAAATGATTTTCGACATTTTTTACAAATAAATATATGAAAAGTGGGGGGTACATTTGTATGGCGCCCCCCTGAGTCAATACTTTGTAGAACCTCCTTTCACTGAAATTACAGCTACAAGTCTTTTTGGGGATGTCTCTACCAGCTTTGCACATCTAGAGAGTGACATTTTTGCCCATTCTTCTTTGCAAAATATTCTTCAAAGTTCTGTCAGATTGAATGGAGAGGATCTCTTCTCCACTGAGTCTGGCCATTGATTGGATAGATTGATAGCAGCGCAGCCATTGGCTCGCGCTGCTGTCAATCACACCCAATGACGCGGCCACCGGGGGGGGGGGGGGCGGGACCGGGTCATACACTTGATGTCTATCGACAACAAGTATATGACATGGGAGAGCGCCCGCAAGCTAACCTCCTTGGGAAAGAGCTTCCCAGAGGGGGATAGCTTTAGCGGGGAGGAGCGGAGACAGCCGCCGCGGGACCCCAGAGTAGCAGGATCGGGGCAAAACGAGCTGCACAGTGGAGGTAAGTAACACAGTGTTTGTTATTTAAAAAAAAAAATCAAACCTATACAACCCCTTTGATTACCACCTTAATCATGACTTCTGAAGGCAATTTAATCCACTAGATTTTAGTTAGGGGCATCAGAGTAAAGGGGGCTGAATACAAATGCACGGCACACTTTTCAGATATTTATTTGTAAAAAAATTTGAAAACCATTTATCATTTTCCTTCCACTTCACAATTATGTGCCTTTTTGTGTTGGTCTATCACATAAAATCCCAATAAAATACATTTACATTTTTGGTTGTAACATGACAAAAGGTGGAAATTTTCAAGGGGTATGAATACATTTTTAAGGCACTGTAGTGTTGATGGGGGAATCCCTTCCATGGAACTAATGTGTTCTCTTGGCGAGGGGGTGGGGGTCATGGAGCCATCCCTGCTGGGAGAACATAGTGATTATTGCTAGTAGCTGTAGCCACTGGCAATAATCGCATGTAAAAATCCAACAAGCCGTTTGTACCCAAGTCAATCAATGGATCAACTTGGGTGCAATCAGCCTGCCCATAGATGCTTCAAATCTTTCCTGAGATTTGAACCATCTTTAGTTGGCTTAAGACTGTTTTTGCGCCCCTACCTAGATCTAAACTAGTATGAAACCCTTCCAGTATGGGAGGGGGGGCAAGGGAGAATGTTTACTTTCCCCGGATTTCAACTTTAAAGGGTGCATGAAAATTAAAAAGATGAACTGACTCCAAATATCCTGGCCACCCCCCGGACCTCACTGGACATAGTGCTGTCGGTGCCCCGTGCTGCCGGCGTAGTAGGCTGTACACTGCAATACACAGCCCTGTATAACAATAGGATAAAAGGGTTACAGTAACAAGGCTGTCTATCTAGGTATGCTTCCATTATGAGATTTAACAATCTAGTTTGCAATTTTCACGACTTAACTCAATTCCCGTGCACTACAAAAGCCATTGTAAATTCACTTCTTGAAAGCAACCCTTCTCTCTAAAGAGGATTGTGTATTGGGATCCATCCCACATCTGAGAGCAGACGAGTCCCCATTGATTTCCATCTACTTGTATGATGAGCTTAGCTGTATGTAGTGTGACCATTGTGGTGAGGAGGGGAAAAGCAGATACAGGACCGATTGATTTTTGTTAGAAAACGTTTGTTTTTGGGAATGTTTTTTTTTTTTCCATTGGTTAGTGAGGTCAAATTAGCAATCATTTTTGATTATATTGGAAAGCAAAATTTTGAAGGAGCAGAATTGAGAATTTTTGCAGAACTAACAAAATTCTAATGCCCCGTACACACGAGCGAATTTAGATGGTTTTTCAGACGGAATTCCGCTCAAGCTTGGCTTGCATACACACAGTCACACAAAAGTTCTCGGAACTTTCGACCGTCAAGAACGCGGTGACGTACAACACTACAACGAGCCGAGAAAATAAACTTCAATGCTTCCGAGCATGCGTCAAATTGTTTCCGAGCATGTGTAGGGATTTTGCGCGTCGGAATTTGTACAGACGATCTGAACTTTTTCCGACCAAAAAATAGAGAACCTGCTCTCAATCTTTTGCTGGCTGGGATTCTGCCAGCAAAAGTCTGATGAAGCGTACACACGGTCGGAATTTCTGACCAAAAATCACATCCAACTTTTGCTGGTGGAATTTCTGATCGTGTGTATGGGGCTTTACTGTGATTGTGGCTTTATTTGGGAAAATGTATTTATATATTTATTACAGATACTTATAGAGTGCCAACAATTTACACAGTGCTCTGCTTATATATTATACATTTACATCAGTCCCTGCCCTCAAGGGGCTTACAATCTAAGGTTCCTGACTCCCATTCATACATACACATACTGGAGCCAACTTAGGAACCAAGTACCTATCAGCAGGGCCGTGGATAAGGGGGTACCACCAGCCCTCCTGTATGAGGTCCAGGCAGCAGGGTTAATCAGATGTAGGCAGGTAGGGTGATCGGCGTGGTGGTGGTGGGGGGGCGGGGGGGGGATACTGGAACCGATCCCTTGCATGGCTCTCTCTGCAGCAGCTGAAAGCGGGCTTCTTATCCACTGTGTCTCGTCGGCTTTTAGCTGCTGCAAAGAGCCATACAGGGGATCTGCTTCAGTAATTGCCCCCCTGCAGCACCAATCACCTTCCCTGTGCACCATATGTTTCTCCCTGCTGCCCAGGCCCCACTGTGTCCCCCACCCAACCCCACCCCCACAGTGCTGCTGGCTTCCCTCCTCTCCTTGTCGGCAGGTGCAAGCACACAATAGGATTCTTCAGGGTGGAGTGGGTGAAGGGCCCGGTAAGTATGTCACATTTACCAGCCTTGTCCCTTACTGAATGAACACAATCAGTACTGATCATTTACTGTGTTCATTCATAACTGAAGCATAGTAAATATTGTTTATTGGGGTGGGGGGGGGGCGGCAGCTGTCAGGTTGGCTGTATGGGGCCCTGTGGTTTATAACAGCAGCCCTACCTTTGGAGTGTGGGAGGAAACTGGAGTATCCAGAACAAACACACACAAACACAGGGATAACATGCAAACTCCAGGCAGATAGTGCCGTGGTTGGGAATCGAACTGATGACCCATGACCACATCTTAACACATTAGGTGCCTTAATGGGTACTCAGATTTTTTTCATGTCTAAATGAGCCCTAAAGATCAGAGGAATAATTAGATATTGGTTGGTATTCCTTCCCTACAAAGACGTAAATAGGAGGAACCTTGATTAATAATTGCTTGTTTAGAAGACAAATAATGACGTAGGACTGGTCTCTAAATATCCGCCTCAACATGTAAAACCATAGTAATAAATAAAGAGTTTCTACACTTAAAGGGCGAGTCCACCCAGAAGTAATGTTTTTGTTTTAGCTGGAGCATGGTGTGCGGAGTCAGACCCTGGCTGCTTAGGCCCCATTCACACTTCAGTGACTTGTCGTGTGACTTTGGACCGACTTTGGAGTCACGACATGTCGCTCCCCATATTTCCCAGTGAGTACGGTTCATGTCTGTGTGACTTAAAGTCGCAGCGACTTTAACCATTTGCCAACCAGCTCACACACATTTACGTCGGCCAAAGTTGCTTGTTCCCGCGAATCGCTGTACCTGTACTGTGGCTCCTTTAAGAGATATAGCAGTCGCAGTTGCACAGCCGGCAGTGTATGTGTGGGCACGAGAGCCAGAGCGGGGATTTGTGTGTGTAAACACACAAATCCCCGTTCTGACAGGAGAGGCGCAACAGATCGCCTGTTCCTAGTAATTAGGAACAGCGATATGTCTCCTCCTCTAGTCAGTCCCATCCCCCCACAGTTTGAAGCACTGAAGAGGGAACACATTTAACCCTTGATCGCCCCCCAGTGTTAGCCTCTTACATGCCAGTGACATTTATACAGTAATCAGTGCATTTTTATAGCACTGATTGCTGTATAAATGTCAATGGTCCCAAAAAAGTGTCAAAAGTGTCCGGTCTGTCCGCGGCAACCCTAAACCATATATACTACGGCAGAAAAAGTTTAAACGGAAATCACACGATTTTGAACTCATACAAGTGTAAATGGAGTCTTTTACACCTTAGGTTCTCCATGATGAACCCCCACCATAATTCTTATCATTCTTGTTCACCTGGGAGTTTAGGGTGTTCCACCTTTGTGCGTTCCCTCTCCCCAAATGGCATAACATAAAAAAGAAAAAAACGTAGATGATGGGAACCCCTCATAATGGGCACATCAGGTGTACAGACTTTAGAAATCAGCACAGGGATCCCATGTAGTCATTGAAAGATTGAATAAACTATCAGATGGTGTTACTCTCCATCATCTAATACTAAAAATCAGTTATGGGTGGATTGACCCTTTCAAAATCACCAGGATAGCTTGAACCTTTAAAAATGTTGGTTAAAGTGGTGAAGCATTGAAGGTTGTTAAGGTGACAATAATGAAGAGTGACGATGAAAAGTATCTTTCACTTTGTGTGTGAGATGACATCAACTCTTCATCTAGAGAGGAAATCATGGGACTTCCTCACAACTGAGTCAATAAAAGAGAAAGTAAAACTCTCCCCGGTACATTATAACGAACGTTCACTGTCGCTGACATTTTTTACACCACAATGTGTACGAGGCTCAGTATGAGACTACCTATGTGGGAGAAGTGACACAGGATCGCCTTATTAACAAAGATCAAATGTTCCAAGATTGACTTGATGGTCAACAGACCCTACCAAAAGAGTTCAAGAGACACTCAACTCTGGTTTAACCACCTCCAGTCCAGGCCTTTTTTAGCACTTTGTGTCCTCTTGAAACAATCCGTATTTTTTGCTAGAACATTTCTTAGAACCCCCAAACATTATACATATTATTTTTAAAGCAGAGGCCCTAGAGAATAAATTGGTGGGTTTTGCAATTTTTTTATGTCACATGGTATTTGCGCAGCAGTTTTTCAAAAAACAAAAAACAAAAAAACACAACACATAACCCATTTTTTTTGTAAAATATAAAAGATGATGTTACACCAACTAAATAGATAGCAAACATGCCATGCTTTAAAATTGTGCATGCCCCTGTAATGGTAACAAACAATGTAAATTTTACTATCCATAGGCGAAGCTTTAAAAGCTTTTACAGGTTACCACTTTAGATTCACAGAGGAGCAGCGCCGGGGCAAGTTCATCCAGCGCCCAGGGCAAAGATGCCAAACTGTGCCCCCCTTTCCCTTAGGGTTAGGGTCAGGGTGCCCCCTACCCCTGCAATAAACCATTGCATCAGGGGCAGCCGGCCCTCCTGCCCACCCCTTGTCCCGGCCCTGCAGAGGAGGTCTGGTGCTAGAATTACTGCATTGGCGGTGATACCTCACATGTGTGGGACGATTGCTGTGTGCGTGCATGTGGAAATAAAGCACACGTTTCCCTTTACGCGCGAGCACGGCAGGATAGGGGCACTTATGTTTTAATTTTTTTAGTTATTAATTGAACTGATTTTTTTTCTTTTTACACTGGTGCTTCATTTATTAACTTTTTTATTTTTTTAGCACTTATCTTGTGACAGCAATAGGCATGCGACAGGTCCTCTTTAAAGCCCTTTTACCCTGAAAGAGCGGAGGCGTCGGCAGTAAAGCGCTGCTAGTTTTAGCGGCGCTTTACCATAGTTTTAGAGACGCTAGCGGGGCACTTTTAACCCCTGCTAGTGGCCAAATAAAGGGTTCAAAGCGCCGCTGCCCATTGAAATCAGTATACACCGCTCCTAAAGCGCCTCAAAAAATCTGATTGTAGGACTTATTTTGACATCCTACCAGCGCAGCACCCCAGTGTGAAAGCACTCGGCTTTCACACTGAAATTGGAGATGAGGCATTCTTCAGGTGCTTTACAGGCATTATATTTAGTGCTAAAGCGTCTAATAAATGCATCTAGTGTGAAGGGGTCTTATGGAGAGATCTGGGGTCTATAAGACCCAAAATCCCTCCACTGCACTTAAAAGTATTCAAAATACCAGGATAAGTGTTTTTGAATGTTTTAGGTTTTAAAAACTTGTGCAGATGGTAATATAATGTCATGTCATGGCTTCTGGTTTACTGTTACGATCTCAGCTTTGATGGGCTGTCCGGCCAGCTAGCTGGTCGCTTGGGGATCCTGGTGGGACGGGAGAGCCAGAGAGAGAGGAGGAAGGCGGTGGGACTGCACTTCAGAGAACTGCATGCAATTTGAATAAGAATGCGGTGTGACTCCTGTGCAAATCGCATGCAGTTTCCCCACCGCTCCTGTGTGAACCCAGGCTTGTCATAGTGATTTCAGCGTGGGTTCACACAGGAGCAGTGCGGGAAACTGCATGCAATTCAGACAGGAATAGAACCGCATACCTGTTTAAATTGCATGCAATTTTTTGTAGTGCGATTTGAGGCCATTCATTTTATATGGATGCAAATCGCACCATAAAGTATTGCTTTCGGGTATCAGGAGCATCTTCACAAGTACGAGTTGTACTACTGGTATCGATGCATCCCTAATTATAATCCATTTGCCTTTCCTTTTAAAAGAAAAAAAAAGAAAGAAAATCAATTTCGGTCCTACTGACTTTATCGAGACCGCCTGCTTTCCAGTCCTTTTTAAGTTTATTAAAAGTCAACAGCTACAAAAAGTGTATCTGCTGAATTTTATTAAACAGACACTCGCCTATCCCACAGTCCAGTGGTGCGGCCGCCTGAAGCCTTGCTCCTCTCCCTCTCCTTTCCGTGGGGCTGGGCACCTGGCTGTGACAGCTTTCGGCTTCACATCCGAGTGCGCACTGCGTATGCGCAAGGCCCACTGCACCTTCTTGGTGGCCGGGCAATATTCTGGGACCTGTGACGTGACCCAGAAGATTGCAGGAAGAGAGGGGGAGGAGGAGTTGCCTAGGTGGTGAGAGTGGAAATGGGAGCTGGGTACCTATCAAAACTAGGTACCCGCTCCCCCCCCCCTAAAAATTACATCCAAATGTGGCATGTAAGGAGGCGAGGAGTGCTTTTGGGTGGAACTCTGATTTAAGTTGCAAATGTCCTCCTGATATTAGTATAGAAATCAGACAACCATGGAAGGAATACAATGGGGAAAGCCTTGGATAGTAGAAATGTATAACTACAGAATGAAGGGCCTTGTGTATTGTCAGCGGTGTGATTAGATATGCAAAAGACATGGTGGGCGGTCGGCAGCAGGATGTGACAATGGGATAGAGATAGTACGGGCAGTAAAAGTGAAGAGGTGAGGTCCGGCCTACTCACCACATCAAAGCCTACAGCAGAGTGTAAACAAAACATGAAGAGGACAACCAGTGTCTGACTGCAGGCCTGCCAGCCAGTGACAAGTGTTTGATAGATCCTGTGAATCTGTAACACGGGGTCTTTATTTGTCAATCCTACTTATCACCTCACCTAGTGAAAAGGTCAACAAACTGAACACTGATGGGTCGCCATGCACCAATGTTGTGTGAATGCAAAACACATCAGTAACAGTACTAGGCAGCCCATCTTATTAACCTATTAGAGCCATTTATAGAGCGCCATCAATTTACGTAGCGATTTACATACTGTTTACATCAGTCCCTTTCATCAAGGAGCTTACAATCTAAGCTTACAAACTGTCCTCAAGGAGCTTACAATCTGAGTTCCCTATCTCACATACTTACTGTACATACATGTAATAGGGTCGATTTAGATAGAAGCCAATTAGTCTACCAGCATGTGTTTGGAGTGTGGGAGGTAATCGGAGTATTTAGAGGAAACCCACGCATGCACAGAAAGAACATGCAAACTCCACACAGATGGCATCCAGGCTGGGATTCAAACCGAGGACCCCAGTGCTGGCCATAGACATTAGTTACATACAGTAGATGTTGATCATGATTTAGAGCCCATTAATACATAGCTCCCAACTGTCCCTGATTTCAAAGGGACTGCCCCTGATTTGAAGCAATATCCCTCTGTCCCTCTTTCCTCCTCATGTTTCCCTCATTTTGGTCTGATCTATATAGTTGTATATAAAATTTACTTTTTATCTTTCAAAAAGTGTTTCCCAGTGCTAAGCCTTTCATCCAAATTCTAAATGGCTGCATTTGTAAATTGTAAAAGCCAATATAAAGGATTATTGGTGGTAAAAAAAAGCACTTGTGGATTTATTTAACCCTTTTTTTGGGTTATGCCTTCTTTAAGGAGGTGTGGCAGGGGCGTGTCCTATGCCCATATACGTTTGCTAGCAAGTGTCCCTCATTCCCATCTCAAAACGTTAGGAAGTATGCATTAATACCTTCACCCTCTAGATCAGGAATTCTCTACCAGAGTTCCATGGAAACAGGGGCGGACTGACAACTCATGGGGCCCCCAGGCAATAGATTATTGGGCCACACAGTATATACATACAGTACACACACATACACACACACAATATACACACACACAGAATACACATACACACACTGAAAAGGTACTGGAGAGGCAGGGCAGCTATAATCTTGGGATTTAAAAAAAAAAAAACACAGATATTTACATACTGTCCCTGGTTTTATTGAGGCTGACAACCCTGATGGGGCCCCCTAGCGGCATGGGGCCCTCGGGCAGTGCCCGAATGGTCAGTCCGCCCCTGCATGGAACCCTAGGGTTCCTCAAGAAATTGCTAGGGGTTCCTTGAGCAACAAGCAACTCCTGCCTTTCAGATACATTTCCACTGACACCATTGATTTTTTTTTTAGCGATTTAGCGATTTTTAGGAGGTAATTCTTTCCAATGACCATGAGCATAAATGTGCATTTTTACCACTGACCAGCACAGTAATGTATCATGGGTTGAAGATATAGTAATTTTTAGAAGGGGTTCCTTAAGACCAAAAAGTTATTTCAAGGGTTCCTCCATGTAGAAAAGGTTGGAAAACATTGAGAAAGGCTTGCCTAGAGGCACTGGACATCTTTGCACTCTTCCCATCATCAGCAATGTTAGGGCTCCTCCGATGGGTTCATCCCATGTGCTAAGCCGCTGTCTGCTGCATCTGCAGCCATCTCAAAGCTGCACGCAGGCAGCCTATTGAAGTGAAAGCAGGTTGCATGGACACAGCCATATGACAACATTCCAAACACTTGGATTGGAGCACCAGCTCCTGTCTGCATGTCACACTTTGACTGTGTCCATGCAGCCACTGCATCCACTTCTATGCACCACTCCAAGGTGGAGGCGGAAGCAGGAAAATGTGGCTCAGCGTGCAGGATGGGAACTAGCGCCTGTCTGAATGAACCCTAAAGCGGAAAATATTTGTTTTTCTTTGCTTGTTTACTTTTCTTTTCTAACTCCCGGCCCTCCTCCCCTATCTCACCTAGGCCAGGATAGCATTTCATGTGGTCTGAAGCCTACAGTATACAGTATGTACTGCACATATTTCAGGATGCTTCAAGTCCCATATACAGAGACCAGAAGAGGTCAGGCCTGGTGCACATGATAAAGGGGACGGGGAACCTAGAAAAGGCATCCGGCAACCAATGACATCAGGACTAAAGATGAAGGTGCAGGACCCAGGCTCTGCTGGCGGTGCAGCAGACCACAACAGCACAACGTTAGATCTGCTGGGCGGGTATGTGAAGCAAGGACAATGTTGCAGGACAAGTAGTGCTGGGGGTAAGGGATAAAGTTCCTCTTTAAAGAAGAAATCTCACTTTCATTTGAATTAATGTGTTCTGTTCCCAAAGGCAAAAAAGTACATGTAATACTTTGTCCTATCTTCATTTGTGCTGTCTGAGGCCAGCTGGAAGTCAGACCATACACCCTTCCTCCCTCCATGGCCATACAACAACATAGCTAGCATGGTTGTTTTAACAGATGGCACTTTTCTTCATCTCTGAGGATTTTCCTAAGACAAGTGTCTCCGAAAGAGTGTCCAAAGGAATGAAGGATGAGGGGGGGGGGCTTCTCAGCTAAAAAGGTTCAGGTAAGCGGGCAAGTACTGAGAGGTGGAGAAACGTGCCATCTGTCAAAGCAGGCATCCCTTTGCTCCTAGTGTTTTCAGATGGCCAAGGAGCAAGGAGAGATGCCCTGTCCAAACTCACAGCTAGTCTTGGACAGCACATAGGAAAATTTGCTGCCAAGGCCTGAGCTTGTAATCACACTGGAAAAAATAGCATTCAAAGTCCATCTCGCTTCTAGTCCATTCACATTGTGCTAAATCAAGCCTGAATGAAGGGTGTGTTTTTGGACCCTCGAAATACGTTAAATACTCTTTGCATTGTCCTCTGACTTTTATTGAAATAAAGATGTATCTGGACCTTAGCTGATTATGTGGCACTTCAGTTTATTTTTTAGTAAGCCCGGAGCAGAAGAGACAGCAGTAGGCGCAGGGCGGCATGACAGGGTTAACATGGGGACGTTTGCAAGTTAGAGTGGGCGGTACAGTCATAGGACTGGGAGGGGAGGAGCAGAGTTAATGTGCTGAGGGGGGCGGCTCCTCCCCTCCGCAGTCTGCTGATCTGGAGCGAGCGTCCCACCCTCCCTCCCTTAGTTTTTTTTTGGGGGGGGGGGGGGCTGTTGTTTTTATTAACATGTTGCTTTATTTTTCAGTATTGAGTTGTCGTGGCAGTGGCATGGTGTTGGTCTGTGCGGATGAAAGATTTACCCCAGTGATGGAAGAGTGTGGGACCTATCGGTGGTATAGTACCCGTCGGTGGTGATACAGCTAACAGTGGTTTTAGCTGAAGTTGGCATCAGGTGCACTGCGGTCAGGGTTTGACCTCTGAGCTAGTTTGTCAGCTTGAGGTGTATTAGAGTTGGGTACCGCAGTGCCGGATGGTTTTATGATGGTGGTTGGTGGGTTTATCTTAGCACAGACCAACGGGAGGAGTTCAATGGAGCAAGTGCCTTAATACCTGAGTTTAGATTTGTTAATTTATGTTATTTTTGTTATTTATGTTATTTATGCTAATTATTTTTGAATAATTTTATAATAAAGATAATTGGCTGCTACGGCCATGTTTTACTCCAGATTGGTGTGGTCTCAGTTTCTGGGGTATATAAGCATAAGGGGGCGTAGCAGGGGTAAAAAAGTATAAGGGAAGTAAGTCACAGTATGTTGTACCCTAGTCATGTTAGGTCTTGATTGCTGTCTGTGTCCCCTCTGGGGAAAATCATCCCCTCCATTTGTTCAGATGACCTTTGCCAAAAATGATGGGAATCCCCCATAATGCTATTTAATGTCTTGGTAAGAAAAGAAGTATTGATTGCGCTTAGTGTAAAAAAAACTAACAGTCATATGAAACCAATTCATGGACATCAACTAAGATTGTGAGAGCAGCACTCACTAAACTTCCACATACAGATAAAAACAATAAACAAAATAATTATCAACCAAAGTGCTAATATATATATATACTACAACCCATAAGCATAGGGATATTGCATAAAAATCATCATGTGAACTAAACGGGTGACCACCACCCCCCCCCCCTGATGTTACGTGATGCCACATTCCACTCCACACTTCAAAGACATGCTGGTAGGTTAATCAGATCCTGTCTATAAAAAAAAATTGGCCCTAGTATGTGTACGTGTTTGTAAGCGCGTCGGGGCCCTACAGGGTAAATGACCGCGCTATATCAACATGCAACACAACTCAACATGATGTCAGAGGGGGCGAGGATCACTGTCACCGGGTAGCCCCGCCCTCAGCTATATAACAGCTGTCATTGCAAAAAGCCTGCAGTCGTGGGACGCCTCCCATCGAGGCAACGTTTTTCCATTTTTTTTTTCCTTCGGGTCGTCAGAGCTGGTATCAAAGTTGGAGTTACATCGTGGGACACATTTTTTTTAAAATAAAGGTCCCAAAAATTGTCTCCTGTCATTTTTACCATTTTGGCACTTTTTTGGTGAATGTGTAGGAGTACACAGTACCCGATACCCATTCACATGGGGGGGGGGGGGGGGGGCGGGATCTGGCGGTCCCCTTGTTAAAGGGGCCTTCCAGATTCTGATAAGCCCCCCCCCCCACCCACAAACCCCCACAACAACTGAGCAAGGGTCTCGATCTCGCAGTGCATTGGCGGTCTCGTCGCTCATTATGGGGCGTTCCGCGGGAGCTCGAATTTCCAGCGAATGCCCCATAATGTTCAGTATTCGGCAAATGGGCAAACACCCGATGTTCGAGTTGAACTTACGTTCGATTTGAACATTGGGCTCATCCCTACTCACATTATGAAAAATTTTGTTTGACAGAATACAACGTCAGAAGTGACGTAATGTGTTGAATAGTTTTGTATGTATTCTTTCGTTTCTGAGCATGCATAGTCTTGCTCTTACGATTTTTTTTCATATGAAAACCGTACTAATGAAATGAAAATCGGATGTTTAGTTGACATCTGACAAAAATGTTATGGTCTCCACATCCAGCTTTTGTCTAAAGAAAAAGCGAAATCGGCTGTCAAAAGCACCGTACTAACAATCCGAATATCAGCAGACAGCTCGACGTACAAATTTTTCCATCCGATTTTCGTAGCATGTGTACGGGCCTTTAGGCCTTGGTCCCTTTATAAGAATAAATATAACCTGGTGTCAGCAGTCTCCCCTTGAGAATCTTTCTTGGGGGATACTGCATTTGCAGTCACATTTCCTGATAACCTTCATTGATGGAAGACCAATTTGTTGACAACCTTCTCAGCCCTTCGGAATAACTCAGCTTTTGTCTCTTTTGACCACCTCCAACAACTTAACCTCGAGCCATTGCATTGCAGAATCCTTGTGCAGTGTACTTACCTTGTCCCCAGGATCCTGCGATGTCCCCCCACTGTGTCTGCTGGCTGTATCCTCTGCTCTGTGTGCCGGGCTCCGTTCCCTGCGAGTGGCACGACGCACGGGGGCGGAGCTGGGCGCTAAATTCAAAAAGTACACAAAACATAACACATATAGTACACTGTAATCTTACAGATTACATTACTGTATCACATTATTTCACATCCCTTTTGTCCCTAATGCTTTGTCCAGTGCCCTGCATGCAGTTTTATATTATATATACTGTTTTTTCTGCCTGGAAACTTGAGATTGTCCATGGCAACCAAAAAGTGTCTCTTTACATCAAAAGTGGTTTTAGACCAACTAGAAAACAGCGATAATAAATTAGAATCACTTGCAGAATTGAGCGATAGTGATTTGTGGGGAAATTAATTTTATTATTATATTATTATTTTTTATAATTAATTATAGTTATTTATTATATTATAATTTATGGATTTCGTGTTTATTATACCCGGGATGTCTACAAGACTCTTGTTTGGACAGATTTAGGGGAGTTATTACTAAGAATTACAGGCCTACAATATAAAATGCCAAATTTCTATGCAAAACAATGTACCGCTTTGAGATGCAAAAATCTGACATAATCATACCGCCAGGGTGGCTACAGAAATATCACCTCAGGAGAGATTTGACATTTATTTTTTTCATCACATTACTCACAGTCCCCATCTTCTCCCCCTACATTTTATGAATAAATATGTAATAATACTCCTAGAGCAGTGGTTCTCAACCTGAGGGTTGGGACCCCCTCGGGGGTCGAATGATGATTTGCCAGGGGTCACCAAATCCTGGCCGGTTCCTGAAGCCTGCACCACTCTCCCAGCCTTTTTTGTGGCCATCCAGCAGGGCTTTCCCTGGAGCTTGTGCCCTCTCACTCAGCCTCTTCGCAGCTGTCCATTCCGTTCATGGCACGGCTGGGGGGCAGAGACTAGAGGTGAGCTGACTGGTTTCGGCATAGGTGTTACTGCTACAAGACATCACAAAGTCGGAGACACAGTGAAGCCGTAGACACAGTTAGTAACACTACATGTGATTATAGTTGCCATTAAAAGTCCCCACTGCAGTTCTCAGATCAGCAGATGAGCTTGATCAAGAGCACCTAAGTTGTCCAATCAGAACTCCCCCCAGCATTGCCACTCATTCCCACCAAGGAGTAAGAGAAGGAATACAAATAGAGAGTACATGGAAAAGAGAGAGGAAAAGAGGGGAAGGAACAAAGAAAAAGGGAGAGAAAGAATATGAGAAAGGGTTGGGGGAAAAAAACAAGAAATTAGGATAGAGAGATGATAAAGGGAAAGAAAGGAGAACAAAGAGAAAGAGTGGTACATCCTAAAATGTACCATAAGGGGTTTTAATACTGTACGAGTGGAAGGGACTTGTAATGTCCATGGGTTCGATGTGCAAATTACTTGTCTTGCCTTGGGGAAAACTCACGGATCGGATCGTTCCTCGGATCAGTGTCACGGATCGGATCAGCAAATAATAATTGAATTTGCAAAAACCTGTGAAAATTCCACCACCATATATTCCACACTGTAATATCCACAATCTCACCACTGTAATATCCACAATCTCCCCCCACTGTAATGGACATCTCCCCCACTGTAATATCCACAATCTCCCCTACTGTAATATCCATGTCATCTCCCTTACTGTAATGGACATCGCCCCCACTGTAATATTGTCTGAGTATGGCTGGGGACGGCTGAGCATGGCTGGGTATCGCCTAGTATGGCTGGGTATGGCAGAGTATGGCTGGGTATGGCTTGGTATTGGCTGGGTATGGCAGAGTATTGGCTGGGTATGGCAGAGTATTGGCAGGGTATGGCAGAGTATTGGCAGGGTATTGCAGAGTATTGTTAGGGTATTGCAGAGTATTGGCAGGGTGTTGCTGGGTATTGCAGAGTATTGGCAGGGTATTACAGGGTATTTGCTGGGAATTGCAGAGTATTGGCAGGGTATTGCAGGGTATTGGCAGGGTATTGCAGGGTATGGGCAGGGTATTGCAGAATATTGGCAGGGTATGGAGGGATGACTGTGACTACAATTGTAACAGAGCAGCGCTGTGGGCACTACAGATCCAGCCCACATCCGATCTCTCCCCTCCACTGTACAGATCTATACAGAGAAGGAAAAGAGGAATCGGCGTCATGACATGATGCCGGTTTGTTTACAAGTGACCGCTCCGTCATTTGATGGAGCGATCACATTGTAAATGGCCTGGGTGTACAAAGATGGCCGCCACTCCGGAGCTAGGCTGGAGCCGTGGCCTTTCCTAAGGCCAAGATCGCGGAGCTCTCAGCGGACTGCGGCATGTGCCGATCCAAACAGGGTGACCCTTTCGGATCACATATCGGTGACAATCCGTTGCACGCCTAGTGCCGATAAGCAACCCTACAAAAATAATTTTACTGTTAGGGGTACCCACAACTTGGAAAATGTTATCAAGGGGTCACAGCACTAGGAGGGTTGAGAACCACTGTATGGTACTCTATCCCCAGATAAACATCCCTAAGTGGAAGGAGGAATGGGGGGTTCAGTTCTCTTCCCAAGAGTGGGATGAAATGTTGTGCAACTTATGTATATGATTATGCACCAGATCCTTAATCAAACTTCCTATAACTTGGTACTTTACACCTCTTGGATTATACTCTATTTACCCTGAAGTTTTTAACACCTTTCAGGGCTGTACCTGGTCAGGTTCTTTGACCCATATTATTTGGTGGTGAGAGAAGTTAAGACCGATTTGGTAGGAGGTTACCAGTGCCAATCTCTCCACCAAATTAGCAGGACAGCCACTGAATTTAACAATATCTACTTGTCTTTTTGCACCAATTCCCACAGTCTTTTAAGCAGGCCAAAGATGGATTGAATCTTGGCCAGTTCAGTGGGGACCAGCTTAGATTCGATCCATCTATGGGCAGGCTGGTTGTACCCAAGTCAACAGGTATAGCTGCTAGCATTAATCATTGTGTTCTGCTGGCCAGGAAGGCGTCCTGCTGGCAGAGCACAATAGTGCCATGTGATTTCCATACAACAAACAATGGACTGTGTTGATTAGGGAATCAAGTGATTTTCTTTCCTTCCATCCGTAGAAGAAGGAAAGAAAATTGCATAATCTATGGCCTGCTTGACTATTCAGAAAAACGTATCCATCCAACCTGTGTCGCTACTCAGTTGGTAATAGCTTAGGTTAATTAAAGGTCTTCCTCCAAATTACAAAGAAATATGAATTGGATTCCATGATGCTAATGGAAAGAATTTTTCACATTATTCATAACTCTATGACTCGCTTCTCTGCCAAATGAGAAGTATGGTCATACAATCATCACCTACTGTATATTTCAACAGAATGTTGTGGCCTTTTTTGTAAATTATTTTGGATTTTCAACTTTTTGAGCTTATGCCCTGGTATCGAGGGTATATTTCGATATATCCTTATTGCATGTATGATATGCATTATAGCATTTGTATACTATCTGGAAAATTATGTGACGCTTCATTGAAGTTTGATGAAGTTCCCTGATGAAGTCACGTGACCCGTGACGACACGCGTAGCAATGTAGGACACAAAAGTGACATTTTTAATCACGAGCTCCCCGCTCGTTTGTTTGCATTTAGCTTCACCCGTCTTTATGTGAGTACCACAGATCACTCTGCTGTCCAAATAAATTATACATTTAAACATGCTTCACTATTGGAGTCTCCCTTGCCTCTCGTGTATATAGGATATCTACACTGGGCTATAGGCAATCTGGAATCGAGAAGGACACATACCCAGAGAGATTGTCTGTAGGATACAACACTTGGATAATCCCTGGCTATTTATTTCATGCTGTTTACCTTACAGCAGTAAGGTAAGGGGCCATCTCACCCATAGGTGTAATTGCACTGAAGATTCATCCATCACAGCCACTCTGTCACTTTTTTTGCTAGATGCAAAGTCACTTTGTCACTGCTGCTAGATGTAATTCCCAGCCCAGCACTTTAATCCACCAGCGCTTTCTCCTATGAAGATGCTATTCATCTATTTTTGAACTGTTATTGCTTACATTTTTATATTTTTTGTAGCATTGTTGATACTAGAACAATTTTTTTGCACTTTATTTATGGACTTTTCATGGTTCACTTACGCAATTTTGCACAGTGAAATCTCACTTACAGTTTAATTTTATTGGATTTTATATATTTACTTTGTGTATTTTATTCACCTTTGAAATGTATGATATTTAGTGGTATGTTATATATATAGCACTTTATTTGACCACGCTAGCATTTGTTTTGGAGCGCAGCACCATATATTGGTTTTATTCATCAAAGTTTGTATTGTTCTTTAATGTGTAACCCTTCATAACTATATACTTTTTATATCCTATGTTTTTTGATAGCACTCAATAAAAAAATTGCAAACAGAAAATGATAGGAATCCAAAAGGTTATAGTTGTCACTGAACAGAAAGTGAGGGGACATCTTTCAAGGGGACACCTGGGAACACGATCTTGCTCCTTTCTCTTTGGGTTTCCTTCTCACTTCCTTTTGTGCCTCCAGGGCTGGAAGGAAAGGATATACTGCCTTCCAAGTGGGCAAAAAATGCCAGTTGGGCGTCTACAGACTTGATTATCTTATCAATTAAATGTACTATTAGACTACCCATTGTTGGAATAGACAAAAGAATACAATGGAACTCAATGCAATAGTCTTCTATGAGTGCCCAAGAGCTGATGTGTTGTGGTGTCTTGGCTAATAAACTTCACATTATTTGTGTTTCAAGATTAGATCAAAATCAGATCGACATGAATGATACCTTTCTTATCCCTGCCAAGAGGATAACAGATTAGACATATTGGGGTTGAGTTAGAGTTTAAAATTTGAGGCAGTTCTGCAAAGAAACCAACCAGCTTCCAGGTTTTATTGCCAAAGCTTAATCTGATTTGCTATCCTGCACAGCTGCACCAGATTCGAAGTGCTCCAGTTTTAGTAAATGAATCCCATTGTGTTGAGAGAAAAGGCTAGTCCAGGCTGGACATTGACTTCCACTGCTCTCCCTTGCTTGCAGTCTGACCACATCCTAGGCCATGCATTACCTAGTTTAAGATGACTATGTGACATACAGGTGCTAGAAATCCAAATTTTTTGAATAATTATTTCACTGGAACTACCCCGATTAAAAACAACTTAACCTGGGGTAACACCTTTGCAATGTGGGAATTCATTATGCTCATTCTGGTGCTATGGCGCCTTTAATTCTTATCCACTAGTCTACCAGGCATTTTTTTTGTATTTTTCCTACACATGATAAAATCTTATTTTTGATGGAAAATTACCTTAAACTGTGAAATGATTCTATAATTTCTGAAAGAAGAGGCCGCTTACAATAAAATGCTGGCAGTTGCATTTTTTTATATTGCATGATATTTGCGTAGCTGTGTATCAATCAACACATATTTTCAGGAAAGAAAAATACTAAAATGAATTTTAGTGCAAACATAATAGAATACACATTTTTTTGCAAAATATAAAAGATGGGGTCGTGTCGAGTAAATAGATACCAAGCATGTCAAGCCTTATAATTGTGTGTGGAATCGCAAAAAGGTGTCTACAATTTTCCATAGGCTACACTGTAAAAGTCTCTACAGGTTATCAGTTTAAGCGCGGGCACAGGCCGAATGCTGGGCGACATCGGCTGGTTTAATAAAAACCGCCTGACATTCGGCCCATGTGTATGGCAGCCGGGCCGGCTTTTGTTAGACGAGCATACTGGAGGACCAGCAGCCAACAGGTACCCGATCAGCACTCTCAGCCGCCCCCCTGTCAGAACACAACAGCTCAGCGGGGGAGATCTCCAACCGGAGCTGACTGTTTTTTTTTTTTGTTCAACCCGGAAAAGCGTGTACCAGGCTTTCGGCCCCTTTCACATTGGCGGAACTGTTGGATGGACACCGCTAGCTCAGCGGGAGATCGCTCCGTTGAACCCCACTGAGCAGGCGGATGACAGGTCCGTCTCTGCTCACTGAGCTGAGATGGACCTGTCAGAGCTTCGCAGTTCTCTATGGGGAAATCGGATGAAAATGGGAAGGCCCATCTGATTCGCTGGACGGATGGCGAACATATCGGCATCCGTCTGTTTTATCGGATTGGATGGCAGGCGGGTGTCAGCATACACATATCTGCTGACATCCACATGCCCATAGAAGTCAATAGGTGGCCCCTCTCGGATCCGTCTGAAAAACAGGCGTTCACTCATTCTGACATTCGTGGTAACACCTCACATGTGCAGCACAGTCCAATGTTTACATACACATGCATGCCCTATGTTGTGCATTTGCATTGGAGTGGGGGTGGTGCTATTTAATTATTATTATTTTTTATTTTTTTTACTGTAGATCTCTTTTCAGAGCATTGGCTAGTATGGACCTAGCCCAGGGGTAGGCAACACCCAGCACCGGTGCTGCAAGTGGCACGTGAAGCCCCTTTTTCCGACACACGACTCCCTCCCCATCAGCAGAGCAGTGCAGGGAAGTGTCAGTGAGACACTAATGCATTCCAATCTCAGAATTCCCCACACCGCACCTGCACTGAGGGGGAGGCACTGCACCCCCATACATTGTAAAAGATCGGAAACTTTGGTTCTCTAACTTTGCTGTAGCGGCGATCGTCAGCTTTTGTAATGGTAATACTTTTGTAATGGTAATGAGTAAAACTACTCATGCTGGTGCACTGGAACTCCTAGCAAGATATTTGCTCGTGTTTTGTTTCTTTTAATTACCTTCATTACATGCATCTGTCTCTGTAATTTTCCATGTAAGTAATCTGAAACAGTTTTTTTTATGTATTCTTCCCCTATAGTTGTGTCTATTCTATTATTATTTTGTTATTTATGCACTCCACCAGATAATGTGCCCTTTGCGCTCTATAAACCCCTGATGAAGGAGACCAAAACACGTAGGGTCTTTGAGCATCGTGGCCTACTTCGTGTCATATGGGTGACCTTCTATCTATGATTGTCATTACTATTACGGATATCATTTGCATGTATTTTTAATTGTGCTTTGATTATTATACATGTTCTATTGTTGTGTTCAACATACATTTATACTTTGTGTGTAAAACATTTTGTTATATTTTAAAACTTGAAATTGTGTACATGCCGTTAAAAGTCCTAAAAATAGGGGGTTGTTCTCCCTGATTTGCTGTTTATACAGGATGTGGCACAACACTACCGCACACAAATGCTGAGTCATCATTTTATTTGATTGGTGGGACAGAAGAGCAGGGGGGTACAGAGGTGGGGCAGATGTGCAAGGGATTACAGTGGTGGGGCAGATGAGAAAGGGGGTACATTGGTGGGGCAGATGAACAGGGGGTTACCGTGGTGGGCTAGATGAGCAGGGGGTTACCGTGGTGGGGCAGATGAGCAGGGGGTTACCGTGGTGGAGCAGATGTTCAAGGGTCGGCAGTGATCTGAGATGTGAAGGTGCAGGAATTAGGGCTGATTTGAAGTGTGGAGGTGCACACTTAATTTCTCACCACTACTCAGGTAGTTTACAGCATTTACTTTATAAAAAATCCTTTTGGTGATTGTTAGTGTGAAGTTGACATTTTTTTGTTATAAAATCGGCACGTTCAATTTCTTTTCAGCACACTGTGCTCAAAAGGTTGCCTACCCCTGTATTAGCCCATACCTCCCAACTTTGGAGAGACCTGGGAGGGTGTGGTTCATTCACGCTGATTATTGGGTGTGGCTTAATAGGATATGGGCCTATTCGCAGTATACACCACATACATTTGCTGCACTCTGCCTGCAGGCAGCTCTTTGAGTAAGCATTAATGCCCAGGAGGTGGCACATCTTCTGTATCTTGTGATCGCTGTTACTGGCTCTGACAATCCCACTGGCTCCCTGACAAAAGCCTTCACTGAGAGCTGTTGATGTCTCAGCACACAACCCGCCGTGGACACATATGTGTGGCAGCTGGGCCTTAAAGCCCACCTTTCTTGTCACCACATGCACTATATTGTCAAAAGTATTGGGACTTTTTTTTTTTTTTTTTTTGTATTTTGATCCCATGATTATTGGACTCTTTCTGTAGAATTTTCTGATAAAGACTTTCTTTTTATCTCCCAACACTGCACCTTTGTATGTTTTTATGCTATTATTCACCACCAGTGAACTGTGTCAGCTGCTGTTGCATTTTTGTAAGCGCAGGTTTATTGTATTTAATCAAATAAAGCATGCTGATATGTAGCCCAACGTTCCAACTTCCCAGGTCTTTTCAAAATTCTTAACAGTATCCTGGAGGACACTTGCAAGGTGTTCATGTGGCATTAAACCACATAATTATTATTGTTTTGCCTAGGCCAGAGACACAGAAGGTTGCTTCCATGATTTGGCAATAGTGATTTTGGCCCCCAGTAAGATGAAAAAGATCAATCGTTAAAGGCTACTCAACTGGAAAATTTTGAATGGCAATTTGAGTGTCTGAGGAACCGACCCACCTGTGACTCTGCGCAACAAAGCAAAGTTACCATTCCAAAAACTACGAATCCTAGGAAACTCCCACCTTACATGGTACATAAAGTAGATCCAAACAGATTACACCCTCAAAAACATAACGGAGAGTTAGAGGGATACAGTCTTGCCAGTCATGCTGGAACTAAATACCAGCGGGTAAGAACCTTCAAATTAGCTTCTGTTAAAGAGGAAGTAAACCCTGATGAGTTTACTTCCTCTTTCATTCCCTGCAAAGGTAAAGCATAATGGACTACTATGCATCGCATAGTAGTCCATTATGTGTCACTTACCTGACACAGGAGCCAGCGATGTCACCGCTGTCCTCTGTAGTCCGGCGGATCCATCTTCTCGGTGGGGTCTCGCTGCTCCGCCGCTGTCATTCGGCGAAGCCGCGATGACGTCACTCCCGCGCATGCGCACGGGAGCCGACACGCGCGGCATCTTCGTCGTTGGCGATGCCGCGCTCAGTGCGCCTGCGCTCCACTGTCTATGGCGCATGCGCCGTAGACAGCGGTGCCTGTCTTTCGGCAAATATCTCCTAAACCGTGTAGGTTTAGGAGATATTTCTTGGACCTACAGGCAAGCCTTACTCTAGGTTTACCCGTAGGTCAAAGTGTGTTGTAAGGGTTTACAACCACTTTAAGGCAACATTCATGATACCAGGAAATAGGGATCAATTTTTAATGATAAAAGGTGAAGCCTTTTTTTGAATTTCACAGTTGCTCTATATTGTGACATGTCAGAAATGTATACATGCATACGTCTAAAGTTAGTGACAGGTCCACTTTAAGCTTATTTTGGTGTGGGCTATACATGATCTTCATTTTTACAGCTTATTATAGACACAATGCATCAACATGTTTTCTGTAGAGGTAAAGTTCATATTCTCATATTTTCGTTCCTTATAGCAATATGTTTCGTGACTATATCTGTCATATTTGCACTTTATCTTTTTTTTTGCTGGAGGGCGCCTATGAGGATCTGTTGGCCTCACCTTCAGGGGTTAGGTTTATTTTTAGAATGGGGATTTCATGTAGCGAACCATGTTTCCATTTTTATCCAGGGGAAGGTAAAGTGGGCCGCTGCACTGTTTTTAAATAACAAAAACAAGAGAACTACTATGGGGCAGAATTTAAGTTTAACATATTACTAGAAAAAAAAGCACAGGCTCTTCCCTATAGCGCAGCATCAGTGAAGCACATGGCCTAAATAGGCTGGGTTGTTGGAGGTGAGAATCAGGGATGCCAACCCAAATTCACGAAAATCCATGATTTTTACATCTTTCTGTGAATGTCTGTGATAGCGCTGCGGGAAATTTGACACGAACTGACACAGGCTGGGAGGTACACTAACTGACACTGATATCACCAGTGACACATATAAAGTGATCAGTAGAGCTGGGCTAGCAGTTCAGGTCAAGCAAAAGTTCGGCCCAATTATTGCCTGTTTACCCATTCAGCGAACACCCAAATTTGCAGAGCACAGTGCATTATAGGGCTCTATATGGCTTTGCCTAATCAGGGCACAGAGCACAGTCAGCAGATAATTGCCATTATCGCACATCACCCTTCCTGACTCAAGCTTCCATGGCATGAACCACCTCTGGGCCTGCCCCTGCAAAGCTGAAAGAATCTTTGCTCCAGGTTTTGTTCCTGTCACCTAGACAGACGAGCTGAAGCACCGCATGACGTCTTTTAGCCTGACTCATTGAATGACCCCTTGAACGCTTAAGGGGTACTTGTGGTTCATAGAACAATTCAGCAGAGGAGGGCATGGAGGAGGAGGGGGTGGAGCTGACTGATCATCACCACTAGCTGTATGGAGACATGGCGGCAAAACAAGTTCCTGCACCCTTTGCAAGCAGAGTTACCCAGTATGCTGTGAACAAAATATATCGTCCTGGACCACATATCAGCAGTAGTGTTGGGCGAAGGGCGATGGGCCAAGCAAAAAGTTTGGCCTCAACATCACCTGTTTACCCATTCGACGAATACCTGAATTTGTGGGGAGCTCAGCGGGATGTGCACCCATCGAGTGCCCCACATCTAGGGTTGAAAACAGGTATGGAGAGCTTTCCAGTAGATGACCCACTGGGTTACAGGGTCATGAGAATAGACCACTGTCCAGAACTTTCCCAGTATGCAATTGAGCTGCTGAGCTGCCCTGCATCCAGTGTGCTTTCTGAATGAGCATTCAGTGCTGCCGGAGGTTGACAGATAAAAGAGCGCACCGGTCCACAGACTCCATTGACCGGCTGACATTTGTCAAAATTAATCAGTCCTGGATTTGCAGCAGCTGTCAAGCCCCTGATGCCAATGTCGCTGTTTGAGGCTGGGTTCACAACAGTGTGAATTGGATGTGGGTTCCGGTGCAATTGGATGCAGGAGATTTTGACCGGCTCTCATATCTCCGCAGCGGGTCCGGTGCGATTTGCACAACAATGCTGGGCGTCTTTTGGTCCGTTTCAGGTCCGAATTCAGCCCAAAATTTGGGCTAAAAATCGGACCTGAAACAGTGAACCAGGAAACACCGGACCCCTGCTGTGAGCTGCGTGCAGCTCAAATGTGAACCCAGCCTAAATGAGATCTGGAATCTCTGCAAGACTGTCTAGGTTGCCTAGCTTTGTGGGTATTGATTTTATCTTGAAGTTAGTTTTTTTTAATTCATTTTGAATCTTCTCTTTTAAGATTATTGTTGGACAAGTTTTGTGAAGAAAAATAAACAGATTACCTCTATAAGGTTATGGTATGAAGGCACCAACACTCAAAGCCCAATTTGCCAAAGAGACACCAGAATTTATCAAAATCTCCAATCTTGTCCTGAGTGCACTAAAATGGGGCTTCATCATACAGACTGGCTCCCCAAGCCGTTGTTTATCCCTTTCATGACTAAGCCTATTTTTTGCATTTGGTGTTTACAAGTTAAAATCCATATTTTTTGCTAGAAAATTACTTGGAACCCCCAAACATTATATATATATTTTTAGCAGAGACTCTAGAGAATAAAATGACGATTGTTGCAATATTTTATGTCACACGGTATTTGCGCAGCGGTGTTTTAAATGCAACTTTTTGGGAAAAGGGACACTTTCATGAATTAAAAAAAAAAACAGTAAAATGATCCCATTTTTTTGCATAATATAAAAGATAATGTTACGCCGAGTAAATAGATACCAAACATGTCACACTTTATAATTGCACGCACTTGTGGATTGACGACAAAGTATGGTACCTAAAAATCTCAATAGGCGATGCTTTAAACATTTTTTACGGTTACCAGGTTAGTGCTACAGAGGAGGTCTAGTGCTAGAATTATTGCTCTCGCTCTGACGATCGCGGATATACCTCACATGTGTGATTTGAACACCGTTTACATACACGGGCGCGACTTCCGTATGCGTTTTCTTTGCTTCGCAAGCTAGCGGGGACTGCGGGCGCTTTAAAAAAATTTTTTTATTTTTTTATTTATTTTATTTATTTTAAAATGACAAAATTGTTTTTAAAAAAAATAAAAATTTGATCACTTTTATTGCTGTCACAAGGAATGTAAACATCCCTTGTGACAGTAATAGGCGGTGACAGGTACTCTTTATGGAGGGATCGGGGGTCTAAAAGACCCCCCACCCCTCCTTTACACTTCAATGTATTCAGATCGCTGAAAACGGCGATTCTGAATACCGGATATTTTTTTAAAACCGGCGCCATTGGCAGCCGAGTAAACGGAAAGTGACGTCATGACGTCGCTTCCGTGTTTACTATGAGGAGACTGGAACGAAGCCGATTACGGCTTCGTTCCAGTTCCTCCCCAGCAGCCGGAGGCAGTGGAAATTAAATCAGCGGCGGGAGGGGGGGACGTCCCCTCCCGCTCCTCCGGCATAACCGCCGAGCGGCTTTTAGCCGCATCGGTTGTTATGGCTGGATAGCCAATCGCCTGCTAAAAAAAAGCGGTACCGGGATGATGCCTGCAGGTGCGGGCATCATCCCAGTATACCCCCTGGAAGCCGAGTACGCACATCTGCGTACGCTCGGCGGGAAGGGGTTAAAAAATACGAAAAGGTTGCAGGGAAAATATATTTAAATGTAATTTTATTTTCTTTATATATATATATCAGTTTTGTTGCAGCAGGTTCTATACACGGCACAGATCTAAGGGAACCCCCCATGCACTATATTGAAAGGAATTTTTCCTTATTACTGTTTTACTTTAGTCATCATTAAAATCACTGCTTCTTTAAAAAAATACATTTTTTAGCATCGATACATGTCCCCCAGGGCAGTACCCTGGTCCCCATACAATTTTTATGGCCAATAACTTGCATATAAGCCTTCAAAATGGGCATGTTTGATTTTTCAAGTTCGGGTCTCATAGACTTTAAAAGGGTTCATGTCCAAACTTTTGAGATGTTCGAGAGTTTTGGAGCAATCCCAACCAGGAGGTGTTAGGCCCAACTCTAATAATGTGTATTACTTGCCCGTGGCTAAGAGTGCCTTAGAGAGGCAGCAGCGCCGGAGCAGTTGTATATATAGAGGGAGCCTGCCAGAGGCAGGAATAAGATAAGCAGTACACTGCACCCTGAAACTAAATGAGCATTTAGCCCTTGCAGTGTGAGGGGGGGCAGAGAGTCCTCCATTGGAAGGGTAGAATTTGTCTGATTCCGGAGTTCAGCTTTAATACATATGTGAATGCAGTTAGAAGCTCTATAAGACAGAATATTGGTTTTCTTGTCCTTCAATAACACGGCACAGACAGTACAATAGGCCTGCTGTCTGCACACACCCCTCTGCTGTCCCCGCTCTATCGCTCCCGGTAGGGATGAGCCGAACACCCCCCGGTTCGGTTCGCACCAGAACTTTCGAACGGACCCCAAATTCGTACGAACGTTAGAACCCCATTGAAGTCTATGGGACTCGAACGTTCGAAATTAAAAGTGTTAATTTTAACGGCTAATATGCAAGATACTGTCCTAAAACGGGTTTGGGGACCTGGCTCCTGCCCCAGGGGACATGGGTCAATGCAAAAAAACTTTTAAAAACGGCCATTTTGGCGGGAGCACTGATTTTAATGACGATTAAAATGAAAAAAAAAGTGAAATATTCCTTTAAATATTGTGCCTGGGGGGTGTCTGTAGTATGCCTGTGAAGTGCCACGTGTTTCCCGTGTTTAGAACAGTTCCTGCACAAAATGACATTTAACGGAAATAACGTCATTTAAAGCTGCTTGCGGTTTTAATGTTATATCTGGTTCCTGCAATATGGTTGAAAATCATTGAGAAAAATGGCATGGGTAGCCCTCCCTGCCCATTACCAGCCCCTTTGGGTCTTGTACGCATATTAAGGGGAACCCCGAGCTAGCGGGGACTGCGGGCGCTTTAAAAAAAAAATATTTATTTTTTTATTTATTTTATTTATTTTAAAATGACAAAATTGTTTTAAAAAAAAAAATAATTTGATCACTTTTATTGCTGTCACAAGGAATGTAAACATCCCTTGTGACAGTAATAGGCGGTGACAGGTACTCTTTATGGAGGGATCGGGGGTCTAAAAGACCCCCCACCCCTCCTTTACACTTCAATGTATTCAGATCGCTGAAAACGGCGATTCTGAATACCGGATATTTTTTTAAAACCGGCGCCATTGGCAGCCGAGTAAACGGAAAGTGACGTCATGACGTCGCTTCCGTGTTTACTATGAGGAGACTGGAACGAAGCCGATTACGGCTTCGTTCCAGTTCCTCCCCAGCAGCCGGAGGCAGTGGAAATTAAATCGGTGCTCCCGATCGAGCGGGAGCACCGGTAACAGCGGCGGGAGGCGGCGGGAGGGGGGGACGTCCCCTCCCGCTCCTCCGGCATAACCGCCGAGCGGCTTTTAGCCGCATCGGTTGTTATGGCTGGATAGCCAATCGCCTGCTAAAAAAAAGCGGTACCGGAATGATGCCTGTACGCATATTAAGGGGAACCCCGTACCCATATTAAAAAAAGGAAATACGTGTGGGCCCCAGGACCTATATACTCAGAACAGCAGTATACAGGCGGTGCAAACAAGACAGGGACTGTGTAGGTTTGTTGTGTTAAGTTGAATCGGTTTGTAATTTTCAACTGGTACATTTTTAAAGTGTAGCTCCAGTCAAAAAAACTATTTTTAAGCTTTTTGGAAAACATAGGGAAGGGTTATCACCCCTGTATAATTTGTTTTGCCGTCCGTCTTTTTCAGAGCACGCAGACAGCACGCACAATCTCCTACCACTGACTGCAAGCTCTATTTAAAACGAGCAAGATAGTTAGCTATATAGGGGGATATAGCGGTGTATACTGCGTTCAGAGCACGCAGACAGCATTCACAATCTCCTAACACTTACTGAAAGCTCTATTTAAAACGAGCAAGATATTTAGCTATATAGGTGGATATAGCGGTGTATACTGCGTTCAGAGCACGCAGACAGCACACACAATCTCCTAACACTGACTGAAAGCTCTATTTAAAACGAGCAAGATATTTAGCTATATAGGTGGATATAACGGTGTATACTGCGTTCAGAGCACGCAGACAGCATGCACAATCTCCTAACATTGACTGAAAGCTCTATTTAAAACGAGCAAGATATTTAGCTATATAGGTGGATATAGCGGTGTATACTGCGGTGTATACTGCGGTGTATACTGCGTTCAGAGCACGCAGACAGCATGCACAATCTCCTAACACTGACTGAAAGCTCTATTTAAAACGAGCAAGATATTTAGCTATATAGGTGGATATAGCGGTGTATACTGCGTTCAGAGCACGCAGACAGCACGCACAATCTCCTAACACTGACTGAAAGCTCTAATTAAAACGAGCAAGATATTTAGCTATATAGGTGGATATAGCGGTGTATACTGCGTTCAGAGCACGCAGACAGCACACACAATCTCCTAACACTGACTGAAAGCTCTAATTAAAACGAGCAAGATATTTAGCTATATAGGTGGATATAGCGGTGTATACTGCGTTCAGAGCACGCAGACAGCACACACAATCTCCTAACACTGACTGAAAGCTCTAATTAAAACGAGCAAGATATTTAGCTATATAGGTGGATATAGCGGTGTATACTGCGTTCAGAGCACGCAGACAGCACACACAATCTCCTAACACTGACTGAAAGCTCTAATTAAAACGAGCAAGATATTTAGCTATATAGGTGGATATAGCGGTGTATACTGCGGTGTATACTGCGTTCAGAGCACGCAGACAGCACGCACAATCTCTTAACACTGACTGACAGCTCTATTATAAAAGATAGATATATCGCTAGATATATAGGTGAATATAGCGGTGTATACTGCGGTCAGGGCACGCAGACAACAACCACTACAGAAGAGCAAGAACGAAAAATTGGCTGATAACGATCGGTGTATACTGTGTTGAAGGTACACAGAACACCCATTAACTGCTACAGATGCCAACACACTACACAAGGCCGCCGCGCTGGCGGCCTTATATAGTGTGGGGCGTGTACTACACAGCCTGAGCTATGATTGGCCACAGGCATCCTGCCTGTGGCCAATCATGGCTCTCCTCGCTGCCGGCGCTGTGATTGGCCAAGCATGCGGGGTCACAGTGCATGCTTGGCCAATCATGAGCCAGCAATGCACTGCGCCATCGCAGTGCATTGTGGGCCGTGAGCGCCACACGAATTTGGTGCGAACGGCCCATAACGTTCGGAATTCGCCGAACGGGCGAACAGCCGATGTTCGACTCGAACACGAAGCTCATCCCTAGCTCCCGGCAGTGTCACCCAGAAATAGAACTCTATTCAATGACGCCGTTACAGCTTACCTGCACAGAATTCACCGACTGTCATCTGCTAATCAGCCTGCAGGCTGAATGAGGTGACGGAAGACACAAAGCTGTCTGGATGGATGGATGTGAATTCCTCCAGTTTAGAATTCCAGAGCAGAAACTATACGGGTAGTACTGGTTTAAACAGAATCTATGTATTCATCACAGCTAAAGTTTAATCTGCTTATATTTTGCCTTCCCTAGTTCCTCCTTAACATGCAAATTGTATTTTAATAGGGCTGTGGAAATTAAAGATTAATTCCTCGGTTAATCGATTCATTTTTTTGATCAATCAAAATTCTTCCAATCCGTACTCACCTCTCCGCCGGCTTCCGCGTCTTCAGGGAGTTCCGTCGGAGATTCTGTGATGTCATGGACATCGATATCACTGGACTCCTCCCCCCTTCCCCAAGTGCCTCCGTCTGCTAACGAAGGGAAGGGGGGAGGAGTCCGGTGACGTTGAAGTTCTGATTGAACGTAAGGCATATAGGGGAGGAGCTACGCATGACGTCACCCGCTGCTGTCCTATGGAATTAACACGATTGTCGGCTTTACATGCTGTGTTTTTTATCATCTTTATGTGAGTAGTTTGTGTTTGAACACAAAAATTAAATCTTATACTTAGGGGGTGAGCACTTAGATCTTTCTTTCTACCCATGACCTGCCGTCCTTGCGGAGATCTAAGGAGATGTGAGAGAAGTTTATGGTCTGTCTTAACCCTTCTGATACCCGCTTGCATGACCACCTGTTTGCACAGGGGTCCATGCCATAAGGTGAGAGTGATTAGTTAGACCGGAGGTGGAGGGATTGTCACGCTACTGTGGAAGAAAAATTACTTACGTCAGTGCTACAGTTTGGATTTAAAAAGTATTTGTGTGAACTGTGAAGTTAAGTCATGGATTGTGGAAACTAACTAGTGTCGGGTGATTGTATATAGCGTATACCACATTTACCACTGACTAATGCAGAGCTGCAATGCAAGGAGATCAGCTAAAAGTAATTGGATCTGTATGTCCAAAATTAGATGATTTTTGGGGAGGCGCAAACAAACTGAAAAATTCCAGCCACTGTGTCCATCATATGCAGCCTCTGTGTGCAAATGCAGCCAACTGTGCCCATCATATGCAGCCAACTGTACCCATCATATGCAGCCAACTGTGCCCATCATATGCAGCCAACTGTGCCCATCATATGCAGCCTCTGTGTCCATCAAATGCAGCCAACTGTGCCCATAATATGCAGCCAACTGTGCCCATCATATGTAGCCTATGTTCCCATCAAATGCAGCCAACTGTGCCCCATTAATTGCAGCCTCTGTGCCCAAAATATGCAGTCTTTGTGGCCAGCAAATGCAGCCAACTGTGCCCAGCAAATGCAGCCAACTATGCCCATCAATTGCAGCCTTGGTGCCCATAATATGCAGTCACCATGCCCAGAAAATGCAGCCAACTGTGACTCATCATTTGCAGCCACTGTGCCCCTTCCCCCGCTGTCTGCCCGGAACTTACCCCATCGTGGTGGAGGGTCAGGCGGCGAGCTGTGGGACGGGTAGCGTGGTATTGGCCCCTGTGTCCTCCGGGTGCCTTCTTCCTGTTCTGCTAGACGGCCAATGGGATCGCCTCTGCATTCAGCCAATCAGGTGACCGCTATTACATCCACACCTCCTGATTGGCTGAGAGGCAGTTCTGTGTTAGCAAAGCAAATATTCATTTGCTTTTCTAACACACCTGGATGGACTGTAAGCGCAATGGTTTTCGCTCGCAGTTCACCTTTTTTGAAGCCTATTAGAGCCTACCCACAACCCCCCCTCGCTGCTGTAATTCAGGCACCCGGCGTCTCAAAAAGGGGCCGACCACCTGAATAGGGGGTGGCTACAGCACCCACGGATATATTCATGCAATGCATGAATCTATCCATACTACACAGATTGGGTGGCTGGAGAGAGGGAGCGACACCCGTATGACTTTAATGGACGTACCACCACTGGACTCATCATCTATGCAGTGCAGGCAGGTCATGGATGGTGGGAGGGGCTGGCAGGGGGCTGTACATGGCTTCCCAAAAACATCAGAGCACCCAACCTTAGTACTCCTATCAAAAACCCTCAGCTCTGATGCAAGCGGTGGGCATGCTCATGGGAGGAGTTATGCAAATATTAACCAGTTAGAGTCTGGTCTATAGGAGACTGACAGCCGAGCGGGATGCTTTTCGTTCGGCTGGACATTATAGAATGTCCTCCCGATCACGCAGCTCATGTGCACCCCCTGGGGTGCCACAGCGCGGTGAACGGTGGTGAGCCATGTCCCTCAGACACAGCTCATCATCGATCAGGGTAAAGAACCAATGATCTTTACCATGTGATCAGCTGTGTCCAATCCCAGCTGATAACAACATAATAAATATATTCAGCACAATCACCTATATTGATAAAAAATAAATAAACTACACCCTTCAAGCAACTAACCTAATATGATTATGACTGCAGCTAGTGTGTTCACCCAACTGACTCTCCAGACCAACGTGTACATAAAAGTGTAGCGCAATCAACACAATAATCTTAATAAGACTACATCAAAACGACACACAGTATCTCACAAAAGTGAGTACACCCCTCACATTTTTGTAAATATTTTATTCACCGCTGTCGCACTTTGAATGACAATTGAGCAGTCATACAACACTGCACCCATGTGAATTTTTTTTATCATTTTCTTTCTTTTGGTGGTATTTAATCACTCCTGTGATTTTTAATTTTTCCTAAAACAAAATTTTTTTTTTAAAAAATGAGTGGGCAAAAAAATAAAAAAAAGTGGGCACCAATGAGGTGGCACTTATATTCTGCACTTATGGGCAGTGATAGGCGGCACTGATGGGCCCTGATAGCCGGCACTGATAGGCTGCATGGATAAGCGGCACAGATGGGCATCACTGAAAGCCAGCACTGACTAGCAACACTAATGGCCACTGATTTCTGGCTGTGGTGGGCACTGATTGTTGGCACTGGTTGGCACAGGTTGCTGGCGCTCTAATGTAATCAGTGCCCTGATTACATCTTCACTGTCCCCTGCGAGGAAATGCCTCTGAGCAGTCAGTGTGAGATGAGAAGAGCCGATTACCGGCACTTCCTTGTTTACATGTGACCGGCGATGATTGGACACAGCCAATCAAATGATTAAAGAGCCACGTCAGTGGCTCTTTACAGAGAGCGAGGTCCTGTTCTGGTGCGCCGTCATAGGACGTTCACCCAGAACAAGAGCCGCACCGTCCCGCCGTCATTTGACGGTAGGCAGGCGGCAAGTGGTTAATGTCTAAATGGCTGGCAAAAAAAGTGAGTAGGCCCTTAGTGAAAATGTCCAAATTGGGCCCAAAGTGTCCTCCATGGTTGGCCAGTCCATCACCTTTACCCTCAGCTTCTTTAGTAAGGCAGTGGTCGTCTTGGAGGTGTGTTTGGGGTCGTTATGTTGGAATACTGCCCTGCGGCCCAGTCTCCGAAGGGAGGGGATCATTCTCTGCTTATGTATGTCACAGTTCATGTTGGCATTCATAGTTCCCTCAATGAACTGTAGCTCCCCAGTGCTGGCAGCACTCATGCAGCCCCAGACCATGACACTCCCACCACCATGCTTGACTGTAGCCAAGACAAACTTGTTTTTGTACTCCTCACCTGGTTGCCGCCACACACGCTTGACACCATATGAACCAAATACGCTTATCTTGGTCTCATCAGACCACAGGACATGGTTCCAATAATCCATGTCATCAGTCTTCTTGTCTACAGCAAACTGTTTGCGGGCTTTCTTGTGCATGACGAAACGCATAGGGAGGAGCCATTAATGTGACACAATTTGTGTACTGAGATGCAGCAGCCATTTTGTTGGTTGGAAACGCCAGTTGCTTCCATCTTTTGCCTGTTATCAACTACTGAATTGTGAGTGTAACGATTTTTAAGCACTACAATAAAAAGATGATTAGGATGTCTGCACTATGAAGTGTTCTTTCTCTCTATTGGGTACGACATGTGGCGGAGGAGTGGTTTTACTTGTTTCCATGTGGTTGTGGAGCTGACATAGAGCGACATCTAGGCTTGCTGTTATCTAGCTGGAGGAGCTGCAGTTTTCTGTCCCCCATGGTGATGAGGAGCGGTTACTGGAAAATACCTAGGCTTGTTTAATCTACCTAAGGGTAAGAGGCAGTGTGTTTGGGTGTTGGTGGTGGTGTCCTAACAAATGGATTTTGCAAGACGTACTATTGTTATTATGGACTTTAAGAGTGAAATTGATGTATAACACATTCAAGACACTGAATGTTCACCTTGGACTATCATATAATTCTCATTAAGCGCTACACCCTTCTTTTATATATTTTATTTAAATCATACTTGCCTAGGTGAATGTAGGATCAGTCCTATACTGCATCTGTCGCTCTCGCCGGCTCTAAGACTGAGAAGCGAGAGATCAAATACCGCTGATCACTCAGTTCTCACAGCTCCCGGAGCAGAGACCTGGAGACTGTCAGTCGCTGCTCTCTGCTCTGCCCCCTCCCCTTCAATGCTCACTGGGTTTTGGAAGGGGCGGAGCAGCTGGCTCAGGCTTGCAGCGGCTCACTGAGAGGCCAAGTTCTGTGATGTCAGCAAACGTTGGGTCACAGCTGAAAACAGGTCACAATAGTGCAGAATGGACTGCACTTCTCTTTTAAAGGAGAAGTACAGGCAAAGCTCATTTGGCTATACTTCTCCTGGGGATCACAGAAGTCTGTATTTTTTTTATTTCTTTAAGATTCATACTTACCTAGGTAATCTGTTGCCCCCCCCCCACCCAGCGCCTCTACACTGAGAGCTGAGCGATCGAACACCGCCAAGCTCTGTTCTCACAGCTCCCCAAGCAGAGAGCTGCTGATTGTCCATCACAGCTCTCTGCTCCCTCCTCACTCATTGGAGGGGCGGCCGGCTCAGGGATCTGGTGGATCCAGACTTCCATTGTCGGGATGGCGCAGAGCCTGGACCGACTTCTGTGACATCAGCAGAAAACGAACTTCAGCCCGCTCTCTGCTGAAAACGGGTCACAGGAGTGCATAACGAACTGCACTCCTATGGTCCACCGAAGTACAGCCAAACGACCTTTGGTTGTACTTCTCCTTTAAGCTCAGCCTACATAGGTGAATCCATCTCTATGCATTTGAGAGATTTAAACTACTTGTTGGCTATCATCAGATCAGCACAAACACTGAAAAAAAACAGTGCTGCCAACAAGAGCAGGAGTAAAATCTGTCAAAAGCAAAATGATTTAATTGCAGTCTACCCCTTGCCTTTCTTAACTTCTTGCCCAGTTTTCACACTCTCCTATTGATGGAAGTGGCGGAAGAACGCAGTCATAGAGCAAACTTAATATACTATACTGACCCCTAGTGGAGAAATTTCTTATTTCATCAGTAGTCAGTTTTCTTTTTTTTCTTTTTTTCTTGTTTTATTTCTCAATAAAAATAATTAAAATGCCAACATCCATCATTAGATCTTTCAGTGGATACAATCCTCCTTTGAAAAGTATTTCTTCTAGGGCTGCAACTAACGATTATTTTCATAATTGATTCTTATCCAATTAATCATTTTTTTACATTTTGTAATAATAAATATCCCCCAAAAATATATATATAAAAAAAAAAAAACTATTTTTTTCCCTCAGTTTAGGCTGATATGTATTCTTCTATATATTTTTGGTAAAAAAAAAAAAATCAAAAAAAAAAAAAAAATCGCAATAAGCGACTATTGGTTTGCGCAAAAGTTATAGTGTTTACAAAATAGGGGATAGTTTTATGGCATTTTTATTAATCTTTTTTTTACTCGTAATGGCGGCGATCAGCAATTTTTATCATGACTGTGACATTATGGCAGACACATCGGCCATTTTTGGGACCATTGTCATTTATACAGCAATCCGTGCTATACAAATGCACGGATTCCTGTGTAAATGACATGAGCGGTGAGGGGGTTAACCACTAGGTGGCAGTGTAGGGGTTAAGTGAGCCCTGAGGAGTGTTTCTAACTTGGGGGGGGGGGCGCGTGGCTGTGTATGACACGTCACTGATCTCTGCTCCAATCACAGGGAGTAGAGATCAGCGACACTGTCACTAGACAGAACGAGGAGATGCTTGTTTACATTAGCATCTCCCCATTCTTCCTCCCCGTGAGGCGACTGCAAGTATGCCCTCGGCGATCGAGTCCGCGTGACTCGCGATCGGACTCACGGAGGTCCCCACTGGCGTACTTGATGGCACGGCGGCAAATTTAAAGGGATGTACCTGTACGCCTATTTGTTTGCCTGTCCGTGCCATTCTGCCAACGTATATCGGCGCGCGCCGGTCAGCGTGTGGTTAAAATGTAATTGTAATGCCTTCTACTACCTCCAGTCTATCAGCCTCCACCTTCTCTGGGTTCAGATGCTGATCTTCCCTGCACAGTCTTGATGTGAAAAAAAAACAAAACAAAAAAACAACAAACATGCAAAACCATTACATAGAGCAGCCCTGATCCTCCTCTTTTGCAGTCCCTCACCGACACCTCTGGCTCCTCCCCTTCAGTGTGCCCCAATAGCAAACTGCAAAGCATAGTATAAAGTGCCCCTATAGCAAGGTAAAAAAACCTTGCGGCTTTAGAACCACTCACTTCCTGTCAGGACTACATGTCCCATGAGGCATTGCTCCTCACACATTCACAAGTTCTCAGGCACTTACTGACATGTATCAATTGTGTACTGAGCTGTATGTGTGCTGCACTGTATTTCCTGATAATGTAAACAAATGATGCATTCTTTATGCAGGCCAACTAATTGGCTGGCCGATTAATCGATTATTAAAATAGTTGACAACCATTTTCATAACTGATTAGTTGTCAATTAGCAATTTTGGTCCCAATGTCTTCCCAAGTGAGACAAATACTATTACGCCAAAACTTTGCAGACACCTGACATTAAATGTACAGCTTTTTGGACATCTCATTCAAAAACTAGTAGCCTCATATTCGAGACATCAGTATTACAGCCAATTCTCCTATAACCTCACCTCCTACTGTCATGGTACAATAAAGCTTGAGGATTCATAAGAGAGTTCTAAAAGGGTATCTAAACGCAAATAATAAATTTTACTGGGGTGGTTATAGAGAAATGAAATGTCAAATAATGCTGCTTTAAAACCTCTAGCTATTAAGACATGCGATCTCTGGTGAAAGCCCACCACCATGCCTTGTGCAGCTTTTAAAAGCTTTGGCACTTTTGGGAAGTCTTTCCTCAAGATTTTGGATTGTCTGGGAAATTTACACCCATTTGTGAGGTCAGGTACTGATGTTGAAAGAGAAGACCTGCCTCACCACCGGCATTCCGATTCTTCCCAAAGGGGTTCAGTAGAGTTGAGGTCTTGGGCTCTGTGCAGGTCCCTCAATTCCTCCACACCAAATTCATCAAACAATGGGGGGGAAGATTTGCTAAAACTGGTGCACTCAGAATCCAGTGCAGCTATCCTCAGTAACCAATCAGAGCTTGTTCAATTATGCTTTGACAATAGGACCGTTTCACACTGGCCCGACTTGCGCTCCAACTTTCAGAGTACAAGTTGACATGACATGTCTAAATCAATGGTTCCCTATGGGAGCCATCTTAACTGATCCTACTTGTGTCGGTCCAACTTTGAAAATGCTTCCTGCACTACTTTAGTCCAACTTCGATATGACGTCAAAGCCATAGAGCAGGGTTTATCAACCAGGGTTCCTCCAGAGGTTGCTAGGGTTTCCTTAAAGAGGAAGTAAACCCTTACAAACCACTTTGACCTACAGGTAAGCCTATATTAAGGCTTACCTGTAGGTCCAAGAAATATCTCCTAAACCTATATGGTTTAGGAGATATTTGCCCGAAAACGGGCACCGCTGTCTACGGCGCATGCGCCGTAGACAGCGGCGCGCAGGCGCACTAAACGCGGCAGTTCCAAGAATGGAGCTGCCACATTTGTCGACTCCCGTGCGCATGCGATGCATAGTAGTCCATTATGCTTTACCTTTGCAGGGGGAAAAAAAGAGGAAGTAAACTCATCAGGGTTTACTTCCTCTTTAAGCAATAAGCAATTTTTGCCTCTCAGATAAGTTCCCACTGATCTTTTTTAGTTATCTGTAAGGGGGTAATTCTTCCTAATGACACAAGTCTAAGCCCCTGTACACGCGGTTGGAGATTTCCACAACCAAATCCGTCGGATTTTGCCCGTCGGATCTTGTCCGAAACTGTTGCATACACACGGTCGGACAAAGTTGGCGAAAAAATCCAATCTTTCAGAACGTGATGACGTAATTTCGTTACGATGGGACTACATTCAGGCTAGTAGCCAATAGCTTTGATGTAGGAATTTGATCTGAGCATGCGTGACACTTGGTCCGATCAAAATTCTCTACACATGATCGGAGTATGTCTGACCGGCCCAGTTGGTCGGGAAATATTTCCAACATGTTGGAAAATTGGGTCCGACGGATATTCAGACGGAATCAGTCCGATGCAGACCACACACAGTCGGATTATCCGACGACACGGTCCGATAGGACACATTCCGACGGATTCTCCGACCGTGTGTACAAGGGCTAAGAAGAATTCTTCCCACTGACCATCACACTAATGTATCACAAGTTTTAGAAATTTTTTTTTTTTTTTTTTTTAGAAAGGGTTCCCTGAGACCGAAAGTTATTTCAAAGGTTCCTCTGTGTTGAAAAGGGCTGCCATAGAGTGTAAAAAGTCACAATAAGTTGGACTGAAGATGCAGGGCAAAGTCGGATCAAAAGTGTCGTGTCGGAGCAGTGTGAACGTGGCCTAGTCTTATTGAAGCTGGCATGGTGCACAGGGTTACGGTGATGTTGGATCAAAAGGACTTTCCCTAAATTGTTACCACAATGTTGTCTAAATCGCTTTGTATGCTGAATTCAATAAACCGGAGGGGTGTCCACATTCTTATAACCATATAGCAGGTTAGCAGTCAGGGGACCGCAAACTTGTGGCCATATACAGATGAAAGTGATCTCAGACTGTTTCTGCCATATTGTCAAGTTTTAGTTCAGGCTTTTTCCATATCTCTGTATCTGGTCTTTTTTTTGAGACATCAGTATTACACCCAAATTTTCCTATAACCTCATCTCCTACTGCCACGGTACAATAAAACTTGAGGATTCATGAAAGAGTTATTAAAGGGCACCTAAACTCAAAATATGAATACATTTTACTGGGGTGGTTATAGAGAAATAAAAATGGCAAAAAAAAAAAAAAATAAAAAAAAAAAAAATCACAAAAATAAATAAAAATGCTGCTTTAAAACCTCCTGATATTCAAAGATGTGATCTCTGGTGACGCACCAGGCAAGCATTGCGCCCCCTAATCCGTGGGCTGTTAGCACTTCCTGAGTCTCTTCCATCAGAATATATTCCGATATTTTTTACAGTAATAGTAGGACAATCTTTGCCTTACCAAGTTCCCATGTGTCCGACTTTGATTCACGTACCCCCTCCCCCCACACCATACCCCGCCCCCTCATCATTGTGCACCCCCCACTTTATAGCCCAGCCCCTCATTGTGCACACACCACCTCCTCATTGTGCACCTCCACTCCATATACTCCCCCACCCCCTTATTGTGCACCCCAACTCCATATAACCCTCCTTCCCCAAGGCTCACTGCCAGCTGGAGGAGTATCCAGTTCCCTCAGTCTCCTGCCTCTTCTCGCCCCAAATCCTTACTAATTTTGCACCCCGGGCAAAATCCCCTGTGCTCCTGCCCACGCTCCACCACTGGAAGGGAGGATCAGAGTTAAGATTAGCTAAACGTCCTCTACAGCAGAGATCTTGTGAGCAAAGGCATAAACATGTTGAAGCTGGGTGCATCTCACATGCCCTGAAACGCGTTGTGCACTTCCTGCCCGATGAGGACTTCCCGTTGACACCCACAGCAGCTCTCACTCTTTATCGCTGCTCTGGATCCAGGAGCGGCTGGCTCTTTCCTTTCCTGGACGCCCGGTAGACACATCTCAACGGCATCAGTTCCCACAGTGCAACAGAGGTCCCCCTACTACCACCTATGAGCCCAAATTAATCCTACAGAGTGCGAGTGGCCAACTGTCTTGGATTTTTAATAATTTTCTTTAGATACTACACTTTTGTCTTATATCCAAACACAGCGCCTGCTTCAACTCTCATGATAGTCTATTAAGGACAGCCAATCCTATCAATCGGACTTACTAATCAAGGACTTTGCAAGACTTTCTCAGAGACTGTGGCTGATCCTCATCTGTAGGGGCATTCTGCGTCTGTCAGCATTCAGCTGGAGGCCAAGAAGATGTGGTTTCTTCCTCTGGCCCCCCAAGTGTCCTCTAGTGATATGTGGACCAGTGGAAGGAGCCATGAATGCAAAGGGAGACAGAGGATCCAACACCCCCAGAAATGTCAGATGCTGAATAGTCTTCAGTCCCCATAGTGCAAAGATTGGCAGCGCGGGCAGTCAAGGATTATTATTTTTTTTTTTTGCTAGTAGCGCTTAAAAAAAAAAAAAAAAAAAAAAAAAAAAATAGAGGCAGATTAATTTTAAAGGGCTCATGCACACTGCAGCGAACTCAAAGAAGCAGCTCCTACAGGCTTTTGAGCTCCTTGTTTTCTGTCTGGAAACTGCCCTCCATGTTAGCCAATGTGTCCCTGCACACCATGGGGTTGATTTGCTAAAGGCAAATAGATTGTACACTTTGCAAAGTGCAATTGCACTCAGCTCTGGAGCAACTGCACTTGCAAAGTAAATGAGGTCAAGTTCACTTTGCAAACAATACCCAATCATGTGCAGGGAAAATTAAAAAAAAAAACAAAAAAAACAAAAAAAAATAAAAACAGCCATTTGCTTGTATATTATTGGATGATGGAATTCAGCAGATCTTTTCCTCATTTACGAAGCTCTGGAGCAACTGCTCTGGCAGAGACCAACTGCACTTTGCAGAGTACACAGTCTTTTTTCCTTTAGTAAATCAACCCCTGAGGCTTTTAGGAGTTTACAGGCATATGCTCTTAGGCTTGATTCACATCTATGCATGTTGCTTTTGAGAGTTTTTGCAGTGCTTTTTGCGGTGCTTGTCGCGTTTTTTGGACACACGTTTTTACTGCGATTTTGATGCTTTCTTTTTTTCATTGTTACACTGTGGTTGAAGTGAAAAAAATAAATAAAAAAAACGCGGCAAAATCGCGGTACTTGCGTTTTTGATGCAGGTCCATTGACTTCTATTGCATGCAAAACGCTGCATTTTGCATGAAAAAAAGTCCCCACCGACCCTTTCCAAAAACGCAGAGGCACAAAAATGCATTGATGTGAACATGTTCCATAGCAACCCATGTTAAAAAATTTCCCTGCATTTCTGCAAAATGCATCAAAAAACGCGTTAGTGTGAATAAAGCCTTACAGGCAGAAAAAACCCCACCAAACTCACATTTTTTGAGAGGAGCTTTCCAGCAGAAAAGATGCCCAAGTGCCCAAGAACACGCAAAAAAAAAAAAAAAAAAAAAAAAAAATAGGGAGGGGGGGACAGAACACTAAAATGGCTTCATATCGACCATCTGCAGCAAAGAATTTATTCACAATGGATTTCCAGTCTTCAGCTACATTTGGCAAAAGAACACAACGCCTACAACATCATAGCGGAATAAAATGGCTCCACGATTGTCAGCCTCTTATTCCAGTTTTGGACCAGGTCAGGTGAATCATTTCTACCAGTCCTTCATAATCATTTAATACTGTCGAGAAACAATTCTTCCATCTTCTCATCTCAATACAGTAACACATTTCAACATAAGAAAAAAAAATGTCCAAATAATTTAAATAGGTCTAGCAACCATTCCTTAGGTTCATAGCTTAGTCAGCGACCAGCTCACAGCTTAGTAACTGTACATTGGCTCCTGGGGATCAGCTTCGCCCGTTTGGCCAGCTTGTGTCGGGGAAGGTACCTGCTCTGTTTGTTCTGCGGGCGTGTCGTCCTCCGTAGAGGGCGGAGTTTCACCCACAGTTACTGCCCTCCAAGTCAGGGGTCCCTCTGTAGCGATTTGACCTCCGAGGGGAGCTATGGAGTTCACAAAGGTGGTGAGGTTAATGAAGTGTGCTACGGGGTGTGAGCCAGGGGCCTCCTGAGACGCGGTGATGGCCAGCTCAGCTGGCCGGTTGTGGAGCACGGCACTGCCGCTCACAGCATCGAAAGTCACAGTGAGGATGGAGCTGTCCAGTTGGAGCTGGCGGTCAGAGCCAGTCAGGTGACCCACAGCTACTGGCTGCAAACTGGCAAACTGCGCGCCCGCTGTGGTGGTGATGGGAGTCACTGTGATGTTGGTCAGTCCCACAGTGCAAGACGGTGTGGGGACATTCCCGTCACTAATGGTCACCACGACCTGCAACAAAAAATAAATTTAAAAAAATTAACAGAGGGGAGGTAAACATATTTCTTTTACTGAATCTTATAAATGATCTTTTCAAAGAGGAAATGATAAAAGAAAAAAAAAAAAAAAAAAAAAAAGAAAAATATAAGGCACATATGTTTTTATTTATACAAATAAAAATAACCCCCTTTTGGGCCAATGTAACTATGTATATACAATATCTGGACAATGCCCCTGGAAGCTGGCAACACTACTCCAACGATCTCCACTTGCTTTTGGGTCTGAGCAGATGGCCTTTTGTATTGTCAACAGAGGATGTTGGTTGATCAACACCGGCACCAATCAGGCGGTACAGTGGTGTAGTGTTTAGCACTCTCACCTAGCAGTAAAAAGGGTCGCTGGTTCGAATCCCAACCACGACACCACCTGCCTGGAGTTTGCATGTTCTCCCTGTGCCTGCGTGGGTTTCTTCTGGGTACTCTGGTTTCCTCCTACACTCCAAAGACATGCAGGTAGGCTAATTGGCTTCTGTCCAAAATTGGCCCTAGTATATGAATGGGGACCTTGGATTGTGGGCTCCTTGAGGGTAGGGACCAATGTGAGTGTACAATGTACAGGGATAGGGACAATTGTAGACACTCACTCAGGTTGAACTGGATGGACTGGTGTCTTTATTCAATCTTACTAACTATGAAACTATGAGAGAATGCATGCAAAACATTCTCTGAGTGGACAAGGTGATGAGTGATGTCCCTGCCCCGCCTCTCCACCCTGCCCAATCAGAGAGCACTTTGCAGGCATTCAGAAAGTGCAAAGTATTCTCTGAATGATGCCTGTGCCGAGTGTTCAGAATGCATGAGGCCGGCCACTCAGTGCAGGACCCCGAAAACAAGTGAACACTATTGGGAAGAGCGGTGGCTACTTTAGTGATTTCCAGCTTCCAGGGGCACCTTCCAGGTCTGGTGTATACAAAGTTATACTGGTTCCAGCTGAAAGTGTCTAACTGTAAAAATATAACATACCTGAAATTCATCTTTAACCACTTCAATACCGGGCACTTATACACCTTCCTGCCCAGACCAATTTTCAGCGTTTAGCGCTATCACACTTTGAATGATAATTGCACAGACATGCCACACTGCACCCAAATAAAACATTTTCATCATTTTTTTTCCCCAGATAGAGCTTTCATTTGGTGGCATTTGATCACCACTGGGGTTTTTATTTTTTGCGCTATAAATAAAAAAAAAAAAAAAAAAATAAAAAAAAAAAAAGACTGAAAATTTTGAAAAAAAGGTTTCTTCATTTTGGTTACAAAACTTTGTAAATACGTTTTCTCTCATTGGTCGGGCACTGATGAGGCTGCCCTGATGGGAACTGAGGTGGCACAGATATGCAGCACTGATAGGCGGCATTGGCAGGCATCACTAGAGTGCCAGCCCTAATAGGCAGATTTGCATCCCTAGTGGGTGCTAGCGGGCTTACCTGGTGGCCATCCTCGGGGGGGGGGGGGGGGGGGGGGAAGCACTCGTCTGTCAGTGCGAGTAGAGAAAAAAGCAGATACTTGGCTTTTCCTGTTTACACTGTGATTGGACACAACTGATCATGTAGTAAAGAGCCTACCTCAGAGGCTCTGTACCTCCATTGGAGATGCGATGTGTCAGACTGACACATCACACCACCGCGCACTCCCGCAGCATATCCTGCTGGACGTCATGACGCTCAGTCAGGATAACCAAATCACTTTCTGGCCATCATTTTGCTATATGGAAGGCAACAAATGCTTTTTTTGCAGTTAAAAACTAAATAAGAGTATTATTTTTGTTAGGAGCCTGTAAAGTAGGGGTCTCTAAACTTTATAAACAAAAGGGCCAGTTTACTGTCCTTCAGACTAAAGACGTCAGCGGGAATAAACCATACTCCGTCTATTGTGTCCCTTCATCGGTGTCAGTGGGGGAAATATGTCCCATTGGTATCAGTGGAAGAAAATAGGGGTTGAACTATATTGTTTTTCAGGGCTGATAGCGATTTTTCTGGTGCTTTTAAGGCCGATATCAGGTGCTGATATTCTGTAGAATTACCTTTTTTTTTTTTGTTTTGTTTTGTAAAACACAGTCCTTTTACATTTTTTTTTTTTTAATCAATTTTATCACTGTCACAAGGAATGTAAACATCCCTTGTGACAGCAATAGGTATGTGACAGGTACTCTTTATGGAGGACCCCTCCACTGCACTTAAAAGTATTCAAAAATGCCAAGATCACGCAACCACCTCCCACGCGGCCACTGTACATAAACGGCCAGGTGGCCTCTCATCGTTCTGAGAGGATGTTCAGGAACGAGCGTTATGATCACAGGATCCAGCCGAGCAGAGATCGGGATATGGGCGCTGTGATTGGCCCTCCTGATCACGTTACAGCTAAGCAGTAGCATTGTAATTTGTGGTCAAAATTTAAGAGAAATTACTTATTTGAAAAATATCAGAAACTAAGAAAAATGCATTAAAAAAAAACAAAAAAAAAAAACCCAATGGCAATTAAATAACATAAAAAGAAAGCACCATTTGTGTGAAAAAAAAAATGTCATATGGGTACAGTGTTGCATGACTGAGCAATTGTCATTCAAAGTACAAGCGCACCAAAAGCTGAACATTGGTCAGGGAAGAAGGGGGTGAAGTGCCCGGTATTAAAGTGGTAAAATACTTCCGAGTGGCTGCTTAGCCACATTGGTACCGGGGCGATGCCTGCCATCACCCCGGTACAACTACTTGGAACAATATTGGTAAGTTTGTTACCAATAACAATTCTTAAAAAGAAAAAAAAAAAAGTGAATATTGGCAGTGCTGATAATCAATCGTCCCCTAGAAAACAGACTGTCTGTGTAGCTGTCTGCCCGTACCTCCAATACAGCCAGGCAGTTACACTGACAGGAAAACTCAATTAACTACTAGAGCGATCAACAGCGCCCTGGTAGTTCATTGGGAACTACAAGATGACAGCTGCAAAGGTTTTTGGTACTTGTAGTTCATTCATTCACAGAACACTGAACGAAGGACATGGCCAGGTGGGTGAAGCACACCAAAGGGAGATGGGGGAGTGTGGGGGCTGGTGCATCTAACATTTTACATGTTATACCCTGAATATGGGTGTAACATGTTACAAAAAGGTGAAATTATCCTTTAAATGATCTAGGGAACTGAGCCTATATAGCAATTGTAACCCTTTTGATCCTGATCACAGGCAGTCTCTTTGGCCAGTAGAGAGCCTCTTGAGACAGGAGTGGGTCACAAACCTAAATATATATTATATACATACATACATACACACACACACACACACACACACACACACACACACACACACACACACAGTATCTCACAAAAGTGAGTACACCCCTCACATTATTGTAAATATTTTATCTTTTCATGTGACAAAGAAGACACTTTGCTACAATGTAAAGTAGTGAGTGTACAGCTTGTATAACACTGTAAATTTGCTGTCCCCTCAAAATAACTCAACACACAGCCATTAATGTCTAAAGCGCTGGCAACAAAAGTGAGTACACCCCTAAATGAAAATATCCAAATTGGGCCCAAGGTGTCAATATTTTGTGTGGCTGCCATTATTTTCCAGCACTGCCTTAACCCTCTTGGGCATGGAGTTCACCAGAGCATCACAGGTTGCCACTTGAGTCCTCTTCCACTCCTCCATGATGACATCACAGAGCTGGTGGATGTTAGAGACTTCTTTTTGCCCCACAGATGCTTAAGTCAATAGGGTTTAGGTCTGGAGACATGCTTGGCTAGTCCATCACCTTTATCCTCAGCTTCTTTAGTAAGGCAGTGGTCGTCTTGGAGGTGTGTTTGGGGTCGTTATGTTGGAATACTGCCCTGCGGCCCAGTCGCCAAAGGAAGGAGATCATGTTCTGCTTCAGTATGTCACAGTACATGTTGGCATTCATTTTTCCCTCAATGAACTGTAGCTCCCCAGTGCCGGAAGCACTCATGCAGCCCCAGACCATGACACTCCCACCACCATGCTTTACTGTAGGCAAGACACACCTGGTTGCCACCAACACACTTAACACCATCTGAATAAAATAAATTTATCTTGGTCTCATCAGACCACAGGACATGGATCCAGTAATCCATGTCCTTAATCTTCTTGTCTTCAGTTAACTGTTTGTGGGCTTTCTTGTCTTCATCTTTAGAAGAGGCTTCCTTCTGGGACGACAGCCAAGCAGACCAATTTGATGCAGCGTGCGGCATATGGTCTGAGCACTGACAGGCTGAACCCCCACCCCTTCAACCTCGGCAGCAATTCTGGCCGCACTCATACATCTTTTGACAACCTCTGGATAAGACGCTGTGCACGTGTACTTAACTCCTTTGGTCGACCATGGCAAGGCCTGTTCTGAGTGGAACCTGTCCTGTTAAACTGCTGTATGGTCTTGGCCACCATGCTAGAGCTCAGTTTCAGGGTCTTGGCAATCTTCTTAAAGCCTAGGCCAGTGATGGCCAACCTTGGCACCCCAGATGTTTTGGAACTACATTTCCCATGATGCTCACGCAGTGTAGTTGAGCATCATGGGAAATGGCACCCCAGATGTTTTGGAACTACATTTCCCATGATGCTCAACTACACTGCGTGAGCATCATGGGAAATGTAGTTCCAAAACATCTGGGGTGCCAAGGTTGGCCATCACTGGTCTAGGCCATCTTTATGTAGAGCGGCAATTTTTTTTTTCAGATCCTCAGAAAGTTCTTTGTCGTGAGGCGCCATGTTGAACTTCCAGTGACCAGTATGAGAGAGTGAGAGCAATAACACCAAATTTAACACACTTGCTGCCCATTCACACCTGAGACCTTTTAACACTAACGAGTCACATGACACCGGGGAAGGAAAATGGCCAATTGGGCCCAATTTGGAAATTTTTACTTAGGGGTGTACTCATTTTTGTTGCCAGCGGTTTAGACATTAATGGCTGTGTGTTGAGTTATTTTGAGGGGACATCAAATTTACACTGTTATAAAAGCTGTACACTCACTACATTACATTGTAGAAAAGGGTCATTTCTTCAGTGCTGTCACATGAAAAGATAGAATAAAATATTTACAAAAATGTGAGGGGTGTACTCACTTTTGTGAGATATTGTATATTCAGCTGTCAACATATGGGTCTACTGTTTCCACATGCAATTACCTATGAAGTTAGCCTCAGCCATCGTAATTCTTCATCACACACCTCATTTTAAATATCTAGGTTCACTTTGAAAACCTGCAGACATCTCCACCCTTAATGATAAAGATTTTCATAACGAAGGCCGACCATACATGGATCAGCAGGGACAGGCCGTATTTCCTTCCATGTATGGGTAAGGTTGATTGTAAAACAAGTCAATCTATCGATCGACTTCTACACACACACAGCCTGTTGGGAATGTTCTCTTGATCAGCATCAGCGATGCAGAGGAGTGTCTGACAGAAGGGAGATCTTCTTGCGGTCAGAATATAATAGCTCAGTGAGAGGGATTCCCCCAGTCACATCAAGTGTGTAGATGGGGAAATCCGGTCACACATTTTCTTTTGTTCAACCTGCTGGCTGAAAGAAAAAATTACTCCTGTATGGCCAGCCTAAGCTCGATACACACTATACAATTTTATTTAGATTTTAGTCCCCCCCTTTAGACCATACCATATAGACCATTTCCCCACCCCCCCCCCCCTTTAGACCATATAATATATGAGGTCAAACCTAAACACTCTCAATTTGTATGCAATCAGGCAGGCCCTTACACTACATAGTTGAAGGAAACTATAAAGGAAATCAAACAACAAAAGTGGTATAGTGTGTATCCAGCTTAAGGGTACGTCTGAACAGATTTGGACTTGCGGCAGCCGCTGGTCAGTGTGTCTTAACAGTGGCGAGTCCCACTGTCAGAATGCAATGTCACGGGAGGGATTTCTTCTTCCGCCTCATTTCTGTGAGTAGAGGAAACAGTTCGGTCCCTTTCAGCCAGGGTGAACCATCTGTCCATTTCCATCCGACTGTCACCTGACCCGATCTGCTGGACGGAAAGGAAACGGATCTTCAGATGTTTTTTTAGCAGACAGGATCGGATGCTGGCGGGTGTCAGTGGACACGTTTGCGGACATCTGCCGCTCCAAAGAGAGCAATGGATAATCTGATCAGGTCTGCCTAAAAAAACTGACAGGTGGATCCGATTGGTCCATCATTGTGAAAGGGACCTTAGAGAATTGAAGAAAAAAAAAAAAAAAAAACACTATCTTGTCTATGGCCAGCTTTGGTATTTGAGGCCAGCCATGATTGTGGCATAGAGATGGATGATCAGCACCCATACACTCAGGGTCTTACCTGCTGCAGAGTCTCCACAGCGGAGCCATCCTCCTCCGCAGCTCCACTCGTGAACTCCACCTCCTTGCCGCCGAATTGGGTGAACTCCGAGTCCTCGTGCGTTACTTCTTCCTCCTCGCAGTCTTTATCCTGGTCTATGTGGGTTCCGTCCAGCCGTAGTGATTTATCTGGCTCGAGATCTTCATCTTCTTCACCATCCAGAACAGGCTGCGACAGACATAAAAGATATCCCAATGACACCACAGACAGGGTAAACAACTAAATACATCAGTGATTTTGGATTTTCTTTAAGCAAAGAGGGTCCTGTAGCTACACAACACCTTCAGTGTGCTCTTATATTAATAAAAAATAAAAATAAAAAAAAGGAAGATGGAACTAAACCCGCCTATCGTTTTCAATTAAGGAAGCTGCCATCTTGGCCTCTGATCTTCAACTGCCGCGGTGCTGCACATGTGATCAGTTATGACACCGGCCATTTCATGGTTTGACAGTTTGGTTGAGAGGGCAAAGCCAATGTGACAGTTACATTCCCGTTACATGACAGCAATGTAACCGTTTTTTGAAACCGGTAAATTGATGGGTTTAGTTCCGCTTAAAAAAAATAAAAAAAAAACACAACACAACAAAAAAAAAAAATAAAAAAAAATTATTTTTACTCAGAAAACATTCACCTGTGAAAAGGGACAGTGAACACCAAATTATTCCTAGTGGACCCACCACCAACAAAACATAAAAGCTACTTTGTGGGTTGACCAAAATATCTACGATTTCCCATCACGGCTCTGTAATTGGACGTACATTGGATCCCCAACACACTTTGCACCAGTGAAAGAAAAAACGTGAATAGTCAGATCTAATAGGCCATATAGGTGGTTCTGATTACCTGGAAAAAGCTTATGGATGCGTCAATCCCTGGAAATCCTTGTAGATAACTCATCTCCTCAATCGGCTCAGACATAACCTAGCGCAGAATAGGGTTACCTTATCAAATGTTTACACTACTGCACCGCTAGCATGGGGCCAGTGCACCCAGAGGCGATACTTCACAATGCTTAAGTATTTTGGGCTTGCAGTGATTAGCTAGTAGAGACGGAGGAAGGTGAAAATGCACCCCGAGAGGAGCTTTAAAGGCCAAGTTCACCATTGGGAACACGTTACAGGTTCCACCCGTTTTCAGGGTGAAACATGTAACATGTTCCCGATCCAGCATCCACTTCCTGATTTCCACACTCCCATTGACAGAAGGCCCGGCTCCCCCAAATAACAGCTGTCACCATTTAACAAGCCCACATTGGTTCATCATTCATAGAGTTCTGAATAAATGAACTACAAGTACTGACAGCTGTCTGCTGATCATGGGTGCAAAGCTTTCAAGACTACAAAAATAAGTAAAAATAAACAAATTCAGGTTTTTTTACCCGCCAAAAAAAATAAAATAAACAAAAAAAAAAAAAAACAGACAAAAAAACTAAGTACATTTTAGGGTTGCACGGATACCATTTTTTCCCCACTGGTGAGTAAGAGTACCGATACCTTCAGTCAAGTACTCACTGATAAGGAGTACAGATACCCTTTTAGTGAGATTTGAGCCCATACAAAATGAATGGTCTCAAATCGCACTGCAAAGAATCGCATGTTATTTGAACAGGAATTCAGTACAAATTTTGTCCGAATCGCATGTGGTTTCCCGCACCGCTCCTGCATGAACCCAGACTGAAGTTACTATGTCAAGTCTGGGTCACACAGATGGAGGGGGGGGGGGGGGGGGGGGGGGGTCGGGGCGGCAACCACATGTGATGCAGACAGGAATTGCACACCATTTTCATTCAAATCACATGCGATTCTTTGCAGTGCGGTTTGAGCTCATTTATTTTGTATGGGCTCAAATCGAAAAGGTATCAGTTTTAGGTATCTGAGCAAATTCACACAAACACAAAACACACACAGACCAGCAGTCTGGGAATTCTATGAAAGGACAGCGAGGGCCGGCCACAACCCGGGGGAGCGTCAGACAGTGCTGTCCGCCAGGGAAGCCAAGAATTGTACGGATTCCTCCCCCACTAGCCAAATGAGCATTTAACTCCACTGCATGGGTAGATTTAAAAGCAGCCCGGAGTTGAGCATTAAAGTGGTTATAAATCTCAGACATGAAATAAGAAGAAGAAAAAAAAAAAAAAAAGCATATCCCTCTATGGTGTGTACTTGTCTCAGTTATGAGCACTAAGCGTCAGTTCTGTATGCTGCCTCATCCCTCTGCTATCAGCATGAATCACTTTGGACAACTTCTGACACCAAGAGAAAAATGGTGACAGGGGAGGGACGTATATCTGACAGACTCAGCTCTCTTCATGTGTACTGCATGGAGGGGGAGGTGTCCCTTCCCTCCAATCAGCCCTCTTTTTTACTGACAGCTCAGACAAGCTTTATAAAATTTAGCACTTTGAAAGGATGTAGAGACGAAAAGACTGCAGATAAACGGGTACAACTTATGTAGGAGGATTTGTTTCATCTCTGTGGATCACCTGAGGATAGTGACTTCACTGGGTATATTATGTGGGGGGTTTACAACCGATCCACCGAATACAATAAAAGGTCTCCACTCCAAATCTTTGAGGTACAAACATATAAGCCCCTTTTTTCTCCAGCAGGAATAGAGAGGCCCCCCTTTGCCATGTGGACTGGCAGGAATTCTCACCAGCCAAATCCCACATGACAAAAACAAAAAATAAAAAATAAAATGAGATGCAAACAGTAACATTTTAGGTGGGGGGGAATAAACCCTTTAACTGCAGGGTGACCTCCATCTGTAGCCTACAGGAGTAAATGGGGTTGATTTACAAGCAAACAGACTGTGCCCTTGGCAAGTGCAATTGTGCAAATCTTGGCTGTTGATTAAATCCACTAACTTGGGAGCTGGGGGGGGGGTCTCAGGGCTGAGTCCCGCTGTCTGTGTCAAAGGAATGGACATGGGAGCATACCCACACGAGTGCCCCGAGGGAGAGTACTTCGACGGGGCACCCGAGAACAGGAGGAGCCAGGAGCGTCGCTGACGGACCCCAGAAGAGGATCGGTGCAAAACCAACTGCACAGAGGAGGAAACTATGACTTTTTTTTTTAAATGAACCTTTACATATCCTTTAACCTACCTCTGGGTGCTTCCTCCGTAAGTGGCGGCTCATGGAGGCTCGGGTGGAGACCTTGGTTCCGCACAGATGACAACTCTGAGCCTCCACCTTGTCATGAGTGAGCTGGACGTGTTTCTGGAGCATGTATTCCGTGACGTACTTCTTATCGCACACCGAGCAAGTCCACTGCTTTCCTACTGCCCCGAATAGAGACGCGCCAAAGGCGTGTGAGAGAACAAGGTTATATCAGAACTCTAATAAAAGAGCAATTAAGATCTCTAAATGTAAGAACAATTGCATCAGTTTCTAGAGTTTGGGATGAGAATAGGAACAGAACTCAACTCCTAAACTAGAATGAATTGCTATCTGTGCTTGCCCTGCTTCAAAAAAAAGGTGTGCTTGTGCTTTTCCTGTGCAGTGAAATAGAAACAGGTAAAGCGGAACATTACCCACAACAACGTGATAAAAAAAATAATGTTCTTCAGCCAGGAACATACATTGTGCATTGATAATTCTGCCACCATAATTAGTGTGTGCTGTAAATTGCCTCCAGCATTATTCCCGTCTCTTCTTGGTGGAGGCCGCCATTTTGCTGAAGCCCAGAGACCCTGAACAGCACTAAATCATTGATTTAACGATTTCAAAAAACAGTTACATTCCTGGAATGCCGGTGTGCTGTCAGAATCGGCGACCTGTCAGATTAGGTAAGGGAAAGTGACGATCAGTCAGCCGCGCATGCCTCCACCGCTACCAGCTTTGCTAATCTGACAGAACACCTGCAGTCAGAAGAAGGCGGCAGTGGACATCTTATTACACCCAGCTAAGTCTTGAATTATTGAGTAATTTTAGCAATAAAGTGACTTGAGGTTACATTGAGTAAATAATTGAGTAAATTTTAGCAGGTGGTGATTTGAGGCTACATTTTGAAAGAAGCTGGACGCCAGCAGTAGGAAGGTGGTGGAGGCCATGTTGGTACACCCCGCACTGGTCAGCACTAAACTTTTAGGCTTTCAAAATTAAACATCCAAACAGCATCACAGATGTCAATATACTATATTTATTTATATACGCTCACTTGATTGCTAAAATTACTGTGAAATTAAAGACGTAGCTCGGTGTAGCAAGTTGTCCGCTGCCTTCTTCTGACTGCAGGCATTCTGTGTTCTGATTAGCAAACCTGGTAGCGGTGGAACGCATGCGCAGCTAACGGAACGTCACTTCCGTTACCTGATCTGATGGAACACTGGTGTGCTAACAGTCACATTTGCTCGTGTCCTCAACCAAACTGTCAAACCATCAAATGTCTGGTGTCATTACTGATCACATGTGCAGCACCATGGCCAGTTGCAGATCAAACAGAAGCAGCTCCCTTGGCTGCAAAGGATAGGAGGGTTTAATTCCGCTTTGAGGCTGTCAGCAGATCAACCCCTAAAAACTCAGCAGCATCTAAAAATAGAGAGCAACTGAGCATGTGCAGAGCAGGGTGAGACAGTATTACTGGATTTTAAACACTATAGGCACTTATTTTTAATGTTTTACATATCTATACCTGCAAAAGGGGCCAGCCTGAAGTGATATAGCAGGATTACATTTTCTGACAAAATTTCAACCTTAACCCCTTCAATACCAGGCACTTTTACCCCCTCCTGCCCAGAACTGAATGAAAATATAATTGCGTGGTCATGCAACACTGTAAGCCCTTGTACACACGGTCGGACATTTTGACAACCAAATCCGTCGGATTCTGTCCGTCGGATCTTGTCCGAAACTGTTGCATACACACGGTCGGACTAAGTTGTCGAAAAATCTAATCATTCAGAACGTGATGACGTAATTTCGTTACGATGGGACTACGTTCAGGCTAGTAGCCAATAGCTTTGATGTATGAATTTGATCTGAGCATGTGTGGCACTTGGTCCGATCAAAATTCTCTACACATGATCGGAGTATGTCCGATCGAACCAGTTGGTCGGGAAATATTTCCAACAAGTTGGAAAATTGGGTCAGACGGAATCAGTCCGATGCATACCACACACAGTCGGATTATCCGACAACACGGTCCGATAGGACACATTCCGACAGATTCCCAGACCGTGTGTACAAGGACCAAGATATTTCTTCTCCCCCCCCCCCCCCCCCACACACACACACACACACACACACAGCTTTCTTTTGGGTTCTTTATTTCTTAGTAAACAAAAAAAAAAAAAAAAAAAACACAACAACACCCTACAAAAAAAGTTTGAAAACAAATTGCGTTTTTGTTTCGTTTACGAAAGTTTGTAAATAATTATTGACCAGAGCAATACAGTGTTGTCATAGCACTGTACTACTCTGGGGAAGTGATCGGGATTTTTTTTTTTTAGCACATTAGGATTGCATATACCAATTAATTTCATTGGTATAAGCAGCCATTTTTACTGAATAAAACAAGTTAATTCAGTGTCTTTGTTGCGATTAGCTGTGATTGGCCAACGCTATTTACATGGTACAAATGGGCTGATTGGCCTGTCTATCATGTGTTCACTGTGACCAATCACAGCTAGTAACACATTTGTTTACATTAGATGGCATGAACGGAAGCCCTCCAATGTTTAAAATTGTCATGTGATCTGCTGTGATTGGTCACAGAGATCACATGACACTGACAGCAGGCTGGTGAAGTGGTCATCAGGCTCAGCCGGTGACTGATCTCGCCACTGGGTGAGAGGCGCATCCTGGGAGGATGTCATATGAAATCCTCCAAGAACAACAGTGCTCCCACCTGGCCATCATTTTACTATAGGGGTTACATTTCTGCCCTCCCCAGCTGCTCATGTGACAGCAATAGGTGTCAGCACTTCGGACACTTGGGAGAAAGTGGGGCGAGTTGCATGCTCCTCATATCTTTTACTGCTTCTTAAGAATATGTAAATATTTCAACATCCATGAAATGAGCACTGGCGCACTTTGAAAAGGGTGACACTTGTGTCAGTCAAAACTTTAGGCTTATTGTGCTACATTGTCTATCATGGAATCTGACTGACAGAGATTCTGCCATAGATGTGATTTCATACAACTGCTGAGGCACGTCAGGAAAAAGTTTTACCACCCTCCCATTAAGCCGTTCCATGGTGACATCACAGTTAGCACATGACCATGGGCCAAGTATTAATCCAAAGCCATTTAATACATTTGCTACAAAGTTATTACTAGTAACACATGGCAAAAATGTGTTGTAGCCGCCATGCAAATGACAAAACAGAACACTTATACACTGGAACAGGCAAGAGCCGTATTTACCTGTGTGTACCAGTTTGTGGGTCTCCATTGTGTTCTTCTCACTGAATGTTTTTCCACACAGCTCACACATGAAGTCTTTGATACCTTTAAAATAATGAGGAGACACATGAGAAGAGCGAACATCAGGTTTACTTATCCTGGTGGCAGATAAAGGCTCCTCTATAGAAAGTGTAACAGATTGTGGGGGAGATTTAAGAAAACGGCATGCTGCAAAATCTGAGGCAGCTGTGCATAGAAACCAATCAGCTTCCAGGCACGGGAGAGCCCAGAGAAGCACCGGATGGCAGCATGAGGGGGACGTCCCCTCCCATCGCCTATAAGAACGATCAAGCGGCGGAACTTCCACTATGATCATTCTTATCGTGCAAAGAATCGCCGTCTGCAAAAAATTATATCTGAAGGATGCCTCTAGCTGCAGGCATCATTCAGATATTCCCCCCCCCCCCTAAAAGGCAAGGACGTAATTTTACTATGGCCGGGTTTAAGTGAAATAGTGCACCTTCTAAATCACTACCACTGATTTAAAAGGGTTTCTAAAACTTCAGACTTATTAAAATAACAAGCATGTCATACTTACCTGCTCTGTGCAATGGTTCTGCACAGAGCAGCCTTTATCCTCCTTTTCTCGGGTCCCTAGCGGGCGCTCCTGGCTCCTCATTTTCATCAGTCTCCCCATAGGAAGCCGATATGGAGGAACTCCTGCAGGCTCGCTCCCGCGCCCCACTGCCTGCCTCCATAGATACAGAAAGCGGGGCATAGTTCTACCCCCTGCTCCCTCGTCACAGCGTTTGATTGACATCAGTGGCTCCCCACTGCTATTGATCTGCCCTGGAAGGAGGGACAGAGGAGAGAGCCGCTGCTCTCATGCCTAACACTGGATTGGAATGGGGCTCTGAGCCACAGAAGGTTTTCTTACCTTAATTCATAGAATGCATTAAAGCAAAATAAATTGAAGGCTTTAGAACCACTTTAAACCATATAGAGAAAAAGTTTGCCTCAATAACATGACTTTGCCTGGCAGCTGTGGGATCCGTACATTGGCGTTCCTCTTACCTGTGTGCCTTTTGTAATGCTTCAGCATGTTGACTTTTTGTGCAAACTTGCGATGACACTCTACACACTCGTACTCCTTGATGCCCTTGTGTAGCTTCATGTGATGCCGCAGGGCATGTTTGGTCTTCATTCCTGGAGGTCAGTAGTAGGAAGAAGGGTGATCTTATTAAACTACATCTAAAACTCTAACTTGATGACATTTAAGAAGCGATTTATAAAAGTTGAGGTAAGGTCTGTTTACGGCTTTAATGAAAATGAAGGGAAGAGGAAAAAAAATTATAAATAAAAAGTAGTGTTTGAAGGAGAAGAGCCCAGCCACAGGACCTGTTGAAGTAACCGGCCCTTTGCTTCTACTATGGAGTGTTTTTTGCAGCACATGGTACTGCAGGCTGCACACTGCAGGCATCATTATTCAAAATTGCATAACCTGTAGTCCATGGATATCTGCTCTGCTTTAAAGAGGAAGTAAACCCTGATGAGTTTACTTCCTCTTTCATTCCCTGCAAAGGTAAAGCATAATGGACTACTATGCATCGCATAGTAGCCCATTATGTGTCACTTACCTGACACAGGAGCCAGCGAAGTCGCCGCTGTCCCCTGTAGTCCGCCGCATCCATCTTCTTGGTGGGGCCTCGCAGCTCCGCCGCTGTCATTCGGCGAAGCTGCGATGACGTCACTCCCGCGCACGGGAGCTGACACGCGCGGCAGCTCCGTCGTTGAGAATGCCGCGCTCAGACAACGGTACCTGTTTTCGGGCAAATATCTCCTAAACCGTGTAGGTTTGGGAGATATTTCTTGGACCTACAGGTAAGCCTTAATCTAGGCTTACCTGTAGGTCAAAGTGGTTTGTAAGGGTTTACAACCACTTTAAACCGACCCTGTAAAAGAAGCAACTTTATATTTGTCTGTACTTGTAACTTAATACCCATCTACTGAACACTGCTTCTGTCTGACACTGGGTGAGTTGGATGCTGTCCTCCATTTGGGCACTGTGGTTGCTCACACCTTCCACTATGTCACTACAGGTTATCTGGTCATTTTGTTCGACTGGACAGTGAAAGGAGAAGCAGCACATCGATGATCTCATCTCTGTCACGCTGCTCTTTCCTCCTATCAGTATGCTTCTTTCCCTTTTTGTTATGCAGCCAGGCTGCATAACAAGAATATACAGTGTAATATACCATATTTGTTGGTGTATAACACACACTTTGTTCCCCTGAAAATAGGGGGAAAATTGCAGGTACGTGTTATACACCGACAGCGTACCTCGAAGGGGAAGGAGGGGGGCAAGTGCCGCCGGAAATCACCAAGCCGTCATCTCCTCTCCACTCGCATGTCACACACACAGTCCCGCCTCCGCCACCGGCATTGGACCAGTGTTCTGTCCATCACAGGTGCTGATCCAATGGCGATGGCGGGACTGTGTATGCCACTGCTGACAGAGCGGAGGAAACAGATGACAGCTCGGTGATGTCCTATGAGAGATGGTGAGCTGCACTGAGAGGGCAGATGGGCACACAATTTTTTTTCCCCCTGAAACTTCCCTCTTAAATTGGGGTGTGTGTGTTATACGCCGATAAATATGGTATACATCATGATGGATTAGTGCCTCCATATATATACATTTACATTTACTATGGGTGTGCTACATATGGTAAACTCTGCCCTGACCATTGCTCTTGCACACAGAGCAGCTGCCCTGGTCTTGAATGGTCCAACCCTCCCCCCTGTACAGCGCACCAATCAACAATGTTGCTCAGGAAGCACAAACTTTGTTGACTGGTGACCCACCATGTAGGAGGGGGAGGGGGGGGAGGGGTGTCAGACTTTTGTAAGTAGTGGCCTGGCTTTCCAGTGTGCTGCAGGAACAGGGCAGCTTTACAGTACACACACACACCCATTCACAGTAAGTAAAAAGCAGCCTGACTACATTAAACCTGAGCTGAGCTTCAATTGGTTTTTAAAGCGGTAGTAAACTCTTCAAAAAAAAAAAAAAAAAAAGGGAAGAAGAAAAAGAAAAAAAGAAAGAAAGAAAATTTTCACCTGCGAGGCAAGATCATAATGTGCTAGTTTAGTATGCACCATCACCTCACTGGAATATCTCCTAAATGGTGCACATTTAGGAGATATTAATGTTACCTACAGGTAAGCTTTATTATAAGCTTACCTGTAGGTAAAAAAAAAAAAAAAAAAAGAAGATTTCACATTCCAGGGTTTACTACCACTTTAACACCTTTTATCTTGTGCCTGCCAACATGTATTCCTAGGACATCATAAAGTTTATCAGTAATCTATTCAGGTGTAATAGAACGCATGCACATTACCTTTCCCACACTCTGCACATAGATACTCGCGGATGTTATCATGGACTCTCATGTGTTCTTTTAACATGTCCTTCCTGGCAAAGGACTTGCCGCACTGTTCACACCCGTGGCTTTTTACCCCTGGAAGAAATGGAATGCGTTGTTAATGAACAGAAATGTATTTCTATGTAAATCATTTCTGAAGACAAGGAATCATTCCCTTGATATGGCTGCGTACAATACCTGAGTGAATAAGTTTGTGTCTCTCCAGGTTTCCAATGCTGTTGAAAATCCGGCCACAAACTTCACACGGATGTATGTATCTGCAAGAAAAAAACACAACAAGGACATACAATCAACACACAGCAAGTTTCACAATATGTGCTGTACAATACCAATAGACGGCAGCATTAAAGTGAACCTGTACTGGCCAAATATATTATAATAAAAAATAATAATATTATAGGCAACAGTGGTGCAGAAGTTGAGAACCTTATAGCACCAGCAGGTATCCCAAAATCAATTCCCGTATCCCTGTGGAGCACCCTGGATTTCTGGCTTTACATGGGGTCTGAAACTTCTGCCCAAGTTGAAATGTGTGACTAAATGACATAGTTAGTCAGGTTGGAAAAAAAAAAAACGAAAAAAAAAAAAAAACAGACATAAGTCCATCTAGTTCAGTCAATAAAAATGAATACAATCCCATATACACAATCCTATACCCGCAGTTGATCCAGAGGAAGACAAAAACCCCAGCAAAGCATGATCCAATTTGCTACAGCAGGGGAGAAAAAATAAATAAATAAAAAAAAGTTTCTTCCTGATCCCCGGGAGGCAATCAGATTTTCCCCGGATTAACTTGAAAATGTCAGTATCCAGTTATATTATGTACATTAAGGAAATAATCCAGGCCTTTTTTTAAAGCAATCTACTGAGCTGGCCAGAACCCCCTCTGGAGGGAGTCTATTCCATATTTTCACAGCTCTTACTGTAAAGAAACCTTTCCGTATTTGGAGATGAAATTTTTTTTTCCTCTAGACATAAAGAGCGCCCCCTTGTCCTCTGATGACCTTAAAGTGAATAACTCAACACCAAGCCCACTATACGGACCCCTTATATATTTGAACATGTTGATCATATCCTCCCTTAATCTCCTCTTCTCAAGAGTGAATAAATTCAGTTCCTCTAATATTTCCTTATAGCTGAGTTCCTCCATGCCTCTTATCAGTTTGGTTGCCCTTCTCTGCACTTTCTCCAGTTCCCCGATATCCTTTTTCTGAGAACTGGTGCCCAAAACTAAACTGCACATTCCAGATGAGGTCTTACTAATGGTTTGTACAGGGGGGCAAAATGATCTCTCTCTCTGTGGAGTCCATACCTCTCAATACAAGAAAGGATTTTGCTTGCTTTGGCAGATGCATGCATATTCGCCCCCATCAAATCATTCTCTGCAGCTATTACCTTTTGTACCACCACCCCCTCCCTTTAGAATGTAAGCTTTATGAGCCGGGCCCTCCTGTACCTTTTGTATTGAACTGTACTGTAATTGTGTTGCATGTGCCCCCACCCTATACATTGTAAAGCGCTGCATAAACTGTTGGCGCTATATAAATCATGTATCATAATAATAATAATAATAATAATAATAATAATAATAATAATATTCTTAGCCCCCAAGTGCATAATTTTACATTTATAAACATCAAACCTCATTTGCCCCTTAGTTGCCCAATTAAAAACAGTGCATTGAGGTCGGCTTGTAAATTGGAGACATCCTGTAAGGACGTTATTCCACTGCATAGCTTGGTGTCATCTGCAAAGACATACTCTATGATGCAATCTGTCAGTAGCATTAACACAGCCAATATTGTCCCCCCCCCCCCCAGTAAATAGATCGCTGCTTCTTCCTGGCAGTTGATGTTATTCTTACACTTTCTGTAACAGGGTGACAATGCTGTTCGCTCTGCAGGGAAATCCCTCAGCATCGTTGTTACCCTTTGGGACAGAAATGTCTTCGATGGGCATGTAGTTTTAAAAAGGACTTTAAGAGACACACAAGTTAAAGCCCAACTCCAGCTAAAAACCTTTTAAAATCAGAAAAAAATAAAATAAAATCAATCTGTTTGGAAACAAAAGGTTTAAGCAATGCAATATGGTTTAAAACCAATGCAGCCACTGCATTTAAAAGGATTGGTAAGCTGCAACATATTAACCACTTGCCTACTGGGCACTTAAACCCCCTTCCTAACCAGACCAATTTTTAGTTTTGGCTGCTCTCACACTTTGAATGACAATCACACACAGTCATGCAATGCTGTACCTATATGACATTTTTGTACTTTTTTTTCCCCCCCACACAAAACGGAGCTTTCTTTTGGTGGTATTTAATCACTGCTGTTTTTTTTATTTTTTGCGCTATAAATCAAAAAAAAAAATATAAAAAAAAAAAAAAAAAGAGACTGAAAATTCAGTAAAAAAAAAAAAAAAAAAAGTGTTGCAGAGTATTGCGCAGTATGGGCAGAGTATTGGCACTGAACAGCGCTGTGGGCACTACACATCCAGCCCACAGCGCTGCTGTCATCTCTCCCCCTCTCCCCTCGCACTGTACTGATCTGTACACAGAGGGGAGGGAGGAATCGGCATCATGACATGACGCTACCACCGCAATGCGCCAGGTCTTCCGGACCCGACGGTCACGGATGTTTGCTGAGCGCACCCCAGGGGGCGCGCGAGAGCAACATTCTGCGAGGACATCCATGGATACCCACCGAGAAAAACACGACCGCGCTGTAGCCGTCTTTCGGCTATGGCGCGATCGGCAAGTGGTTAAATGTTTGTTTTTGGGTTTAGATACACTAAGCACTGCTACTGTAAACATTTTTAGAGTAGGTCAGGTTCAGTTTAAGCACATCAAGGAAGTAAAAGGGTAGCACAATCCCGAAAGCAGAGAGGACAAGCACAATGTACATTAAAAAAAGCACACTTACTACTTTTATGTACATGGACTCTACTTTTATTAGTGATCTGCAGTAAGCCCTCTTAATGGCGACAACCCAGTCACACTTGCGCGACCTGTCATACGACTTTGGACATCAAAATCTGACGACAAGTTGTACTCCATGTTTTCCAATGATAACCATTCATATATGTGCAACTTATAGCAGAGGTCTGCCCACACCTGCAAAAATCGTTAGAATCACTCCCTAGGTAACACATTTAACCCCTTGATCGGCCCCCTAGTGTTAACTCCTTCCTTGCTAGTGACATTTATACAGCAATCAGTGCATTTTTAGAGCTCCGATCTCTGTATATATGTCCCTGGTCCCAAAATAGTGTCAAAAGTGTCCGATTTGTTTGCCACAATGTCAGTAACGATAAAAATTTCAGATCACCACCATTACTAGTTAAAATAAATAGATATGCCATAAATCAATAACCTATTTTGTAGACGCTATAACTGTTGTGCAAACCAATCAATATACGCTTATTGCGATTTATTTTTTTACCAAAAATATGTAGAAGAATACATATTGGCCTAAACGGAGGAAGACTTTTTTTTTTTTTTTTTAATTGGGATATTTATTATAGCAAAAAAAATAAATAAAAAATAAAAAAAATAACACAATTTATTGTTTTCTTCAGAATTGTTGCTTCTTTTTTTGTCTAGAGCGGAAAAAAAATAAAATCCGCAAGGGTGATCAAATACCACCAAAAGAAAGCTCTATTTGTGGGGAAAAAAATTTGCATTTGTGTACAGTGTTACATGACTGCGCAATTTTCATTCAAAATGTTTCAGCGCTGAAGGCGGAAAATTGGCCTGGGCAGGAAAGGGTTGAAAATGGCCGGTATTGAAGTGGTTAATATTAGTTACTCCTTTACTCTCTGGTTGTAGATGAACCATCTGTAGTAAACTGTCATGAAAGGGTGATGAGGAGAGATCTCAGACACATATAATGAAGGAAGCCTGGTTCAGTAGCGGACCCTTACTTTTGCACCTCTGGATCAGGCAGGTTCTCGCGGTGAATGACCATGTGCGCGTGGTATGTTGCTTTGAGGGCAAACCGGCGGTGACAGATACTGCAATTGTACCCATTCTCAGCATGGACATCCATAATGTGCTTCAAGTATTCCTTCCCCCGAGCAAAGGAGATCTAAGAAAACAACAATATTTACAGCTTGGATTTCACAGTTCTTTAGCATTGTTTCCAACTACAGAACACATCCTCTTATGTTAGCAGGAGTGGGTCTGTAGTCCTAACAGACTTCCTCTCCTAGGGTAATAGCACTGCTCCTTCACAGATGAGTAAAGTTACTGAGTGCTGTGACTCTAGGACAGGATCACCAAGGTGATAAAAGCCTGAAAAAAATAAAAATTAAAAACACAGCCACCACATCTAAGGACAGGTAAGCTGCAAAATACACAATTATTGTTCTGATGTTTGGATACAATTCACACCCAATTGATGGCTTTAGGGAAAATGTAACTGTTCTCAGGGCTAGCACAAATAAAGTAAAAAAAAAAAAAAAAAAAAAAAAAAAAAAAAAGAAGGAGAAACGCACAGCTTTTTTAAAATCACATACTGAATTTCCATTGCCCAATTTTGTGACAAGCTTACAGTTCTAATGTTTAAAGTATATATATATGCATACGTTAAAGGGGTTGTAAATCCTCAAGGTTTTTCACCTTCATACACTACGCTTTAAGGTGAAAAGCCTCCTGTGATGCAGCACCCCCCTCAGAGCCTGAACCCGGTCTTTCCAGCGACAGGGATCAGCACACCAGCTCCAGCCGATGTCTGATTGGCTAGATTGATAGCAGTACAGCCATTGGCTCCCGTTACTGTCAATCCAATGACGCAGGAGTCGGGGGGTGGGGCAGAGTTCTGCTGTCTACGTCAATGGACGCAGCAGCAGGACACGGGAGCGCGCCCGCATGGGTGCCCTGAGGGAGAGCTGCTCTCCAACTTGGCACTCAAGAAGAAGAGGGGCAAGGAGGACCGCTGATGAACCCCAGAAGAGGAGGATCGGGGCCACTCTGCAAAACCAACTGCACAGAGGTGGGAAGTATTACTTTTTTTGTTTCTAAAACGAACCTCTCATCCTTTAAACAACCAAAAGATTCATTACTTGAATAGAGTGGAATCTGAAAGTCCTTATGGTATGAATACATTTTGGTACAAATATCTTCTGTAGGATCTTACTGTGATAATTAGTGGTATGGAACAGCACAGCATTTAGATTAGACTGGTGTGGAGTATTTCATGTGCTGCACATTAGAGTAGTGTGTCACATCCAGCACAGGGAACAGAGTGAGATGGTTTGATGATGCAATATACAGCACAGCCAGATCTAGCCAACTTTTGCTCGTATTATAGTAAAGTATGAAGCTCTCTGGTCTGCAGCACACTAAACTCCCATGCGGTGGTAGGCTGCTGGTAGGGATACCTCCCACTTCCCTCACTTCCTGGTTATCAGCCACCAAAAATGAAACTTTTGGCTTTTAACAAAGCTACCAGGCAGCATTATCATTTAACCTCTTCCCATCATATGACGTCCTAAGGTTGAAGTGGTGATATTTAGATGATGATCATCCAGATCTCTTTGTTTTTATCTGGCGATTCCATCTATGGTAAAAAGCCTTCCTAGCAGCTAATTAGCCACTGGTCTGCTTTTACAGGCAGCAGGAGGGGACGTTCTCCACCCGCCCCCCCAATGGCACCTCTTTGAGCTCTCCCATGCGATAAGGGACCCAGAGACCCAATCCGGCAGCACCAGATTACAATAGAGTTGGCCGGGGACCGCATGGTCCCCAGCCAGCTCTATGATCCTAGGTCATGACATCGCTTCCAACAGATGTAAACACTGCCTTTTTATTTTCCCCGTAAAGCAAAGATAATTTAGTTTTGTTTTTTTTAACTCATGCTTTCCAGGGTAGAGGCAGGGGCGGACTGACCATTTGGCCCCTCGGGCAGTCCATTAGGGGGCCCCATCAGGGTTGCCAGCCTCAGTAAAACCAGGGACAGTATGTAAAAATCTGTGTTTTTTTACATCCGTCTCTGAAATGTCCCTTACTGACATCCTTTTGGTCTAAAAATCCTGAGTTTATAGCTGCCCCACCTCTCCAGTACCTTCTCAGCCAATAGAAACATGTCTGTGTATACTGTGTGTACATGTATGTGTATACTGTGTGATTGTATACTTTGTGGCCCCATAATCTCCTATTGCTCGGGGGCCCCATGAGTTGTCAGTCCGCCCCTGGGTAGAGGAGATGTCTGGGGTCTTATTGAGGAGCTGCCATGCCCTATTCCTATTACAAGGGATGTTTACATTTCTTGTAATAGGAATAAAAAATAAAATAAAACATTTAATAAAAAGGAGACAAAAAATAAAATAGTATTTAATAAATAGAGTGAAAAAAAAAAAAAAAAAAAAAAAAAACGCCCCTTGTCCTCGCCTACATACGTACAGAGGTTTGCACCACACATGTGAGGAGAGCAAGAGTTCTAGTACTAGACCTTCTCTAACGCTAAGCTGGTACGAAAAAAATAAAAATAAATATTCATTAAAAAAAAAAAAAAAAAAAAAAAAAGTGCCTTTTTATTCTCTAGGCCATTGATGGCGAACCTTGGCACCCCAGATGTTTTGGAACTACATTTCCCATGATGCACTGGCACTCTGCAGTGTAGTTGAGCATCATGGGAAATGTAGTTCCAAAACATCTGGGGTGCCAAGGTTCGCCATCACTGCTCTAGGATCTATGTATAATTAATTTAATTAAATTAATTTGTTTATATTTATGTATTCTCTAGGATCTATTTAATTTAAGTTATGTATAATTAATTTAAGTTAACTTGGTGCTCTGTAGTTGTCCCTACCTGGCACCTCTTGCAGGCATACTTGTGGGGCTCGGAATCAACGCTGCCATCTGAGTTGTCATCGTTGTCTTCCGAGGAAATGCCAATCTTCCTGATAAACTCTTCTCGTTGCTGATCATTCATCAAGGCGATGTCCTAAAATACACACAACCTGTATAAGAACTGCTCATACCTGACCTTGGCACCCAATGGCCGGACGACTCATGTACAATGCATACCTTGAAATGGATGTGGATGTGGTCTCGGAGGACGTCCACTCGAAAGAATTTGCGGCCGCAGATTTCACAGGTGTATTTCTTGTCTCCATGAGTGAGGAGATGCTTATTCATATTACTGCGACAGGAGAACATCTGCAGGGACAGAACACACAGCACAATCCTTACATGCTCCAAATTCTGGGATGACATGCAGGTGTAAATATGGCTCCTTGTCCTGGTTTTCATTATTGATATGAATGGAGGCCTCAGACAAAAGCACTAAAGCCCCATACACACTATTAGTTTTTCTGCTGAGTTTTTCCTTCAGATTTACCAAAACCAAATAATATGAGGTCAAACCTTAGGACGTGTATGTGTGTGCAATCAGACAGGCCCTTGCACTACATGGTTTTGGTAAATGTGAAGGAAAAACTTAGCAGAAAAACTGATAGTGTGTATGGGGCATAAGTTGCTCGACCTAGACCAGGGATATGCAATTAGCAGACCTCCAGCTGTTGCAAAACTACAAGTCCCATTATGCTCTGCCTCTGGATGTCATGCTCGAGTCCTGCTATGGCTCATGGGACTTGTAGTTCTGCAACAGCTGGAGGTCCGCTAATTGCATATCCCTGACCTAGACTAACAATGTTGCAGACAATCTGTACACACAGGAAGGTTATACGATGCCTTGTTCAGGTCATGCCGCGTACACACAACTGGACTTTCTGGCAGACTAGGTCAGATGGAATCAGTTTGGACAATCCGATCGTTTTTCCATTTTAAAAATCAGACAGACCTAGAAATAGAACATGTTTCAAATCTGTCCGGCGGACTCAAATCCTATCGGGAAAACCATTCGTCTGTAGGCCGGTCCGATGGACCAAATACGACGCAAGGGCAGCTATTGGTTACTGGGTATTGAACTTCCTTTTTTAGTCCCGTCTTACGTCATCACGCACAAAACAAAAAGGACTTTTGAACGGACTTAGTCTGTTTGTGTGTGGCAAAGTCCGTTTGTTCGGAAATCCGTCGGAACTTCGCTGAAAAGTCCCTCGGGAAGACCGTCAGGAAGACCGTCAGGAAGACCGTCGGACCTAGTCTCCCGGAAAGTCCGGTCGTGTGAATGGGGCATCAGTGTCACCTTACAGCTCATCATCAGGTTTTCTACTTGAGCAACCGGAACTCAGGTATGTAATGGAAGAGAACAAAAGAAAACCAAGAACAATGACATTGCTACAACACAGGAGGGAGACATCTGGGACAACACTGCTATCACAGTGGATATTGGCCTGTACCGGTAGGCAACTGCAACATTCCAGCTGTGGTGAAACTACAAATCCCATCATGCTTCTGCCTCAGGTAGTCATGCAGGTGGCCGTCAGTCTTGCAATGCTTCATGGGACTTGAAGTTCCACAACATCTAAGGTGTTGAGGTTACCTTCCCCTGGTATACACTGTCTTCTCCACACCCAGCCTGCACAAGTTAAAGACCAGCTGCAGTCTGCTCACATAAATTTGTAATAAAAGCATCTTTGCCATTCTGAAGCTTCCCTCCAACCACGTTGCATATTATTTTATATATACTGCGATTCTGTAGTTGCCAAATATGCTGCAGAAATCTCACTGACTAGGGCAGGCACTACGTTCGTCAATTTAGCACTGTATCCTTAGAAATTTCCATGGCCCACGTCCCTTTTCTTTTAACCAACCAAAACCTATTTTGTGATCTCTAGCCTTGACTATTGTAACTCCTTTCTCACAGGCCTACCTCTCCATAGGCTTCTATACTATAATAATAATAATAATAATAAAAAAAAAAAAAAATAATCCAAATTGGTAACAAGGACTCACTTTCCCACACACAGGACACGCAGATGGTTCCTTCCTGTACTTTATGGAGTTATCTGTTGCCTGTTGGATGGACTCCCGCTTCACCCGCCTCACACCTGCAGAAGACATCGGTCACTCAGGGGGAAAAAAAAACAAAACAACCCCCCCCCCCCCCCCAAAACACTAACATTTTATATCTCTATTGACATGCTGGAAAAAATATATTCATAAACTGGACCTGAATACAGAATTCAAAGTTTGAAAGTAACTCAGGCATGTCCAAAGTCCGGCCCACGTCCTGGTTTCAAACGGCCGCTTGGTAACTTGGAAAAAAAGAAATGTATATATTCTCTCTATCTTTTTTTGTGGCCCTCCAATGAATTTCTGAGTGCCAGGGCCACAAAAGATATATATTCTGGCTGCCCCGGAGGGGACAGGGATGAGTGCCGTACATACAGAAGAATTTCCTGTGTATGTTTCGGCCTCTGTAATAGGAATTGCCGCCTCCTGCACTGCCATTGGACGACTGTTCTGTCAATCAGAGGAGGCAGGACTTCGTATTAAAGAGCCCGCAGAGAAAACAGGAGTTTCTCCTGTATGTAATCTGTTGGCACTCGTCCTGCCCCCCTCCCTGTCCCCTCTGAGGCTGCACTCATGGCAATGGTGGGCGGGGGGGTGGCTGCACTCATGGCAATGGTGGGGGGGGGCTGCACTCATGGCAATGGTGGGGGGGGGGGCTGCGGCTGCACTCATGGCAATGGTGGGGGGGGGGGCTGCGGCTGCACTCATGGCAATGGTGGGGTGGGGGGGCGGGCTGCGGCTGCACTCATGGCAATGGTGAGGGGGGGGGGGGGGGCTGCACTTATCTTATGGCAATGGTGAGGGGGGGGGCTGCGACTGCACTCATCTCACGGCAATGGTGAGGGGGGGGGGGGGGGCTGCGACTGCACTCATGGCAATGGTGGGGGGGGGAGCTGCACTCATGGCAATGGTGGGGGGGGGGGCTGCATTGATGGGCACTGACCCTTGTTGTTGCTTCAGTTATTTAAAGTTTACCTTTTTATCTGAATTTTCCCTCTTAAAGCGGAGGTCCACCCTAAAGTGGACCTTCCGCTCATCGGAACCCTCCCCCCCTCCGGCGCCACAATTGGCACCTTTCAGGGGGGAGGGGGGTGCAGATACCTGTACAGTACAGGTATCTGCACCCACTTCCGAGATAGCTCTCTTCGGAAAGGGGCGTAGATTACGCCCCTTTCCGAAAGTCCCCCGCTGCCTGCTGGGAAACACACAGATCCCAGAGGCAGCGGGTCCATCCTTATTGCGCAGCGCGACTCGCACATGCGCAGTAGGGAACCGGGAAATGAAGCTGAAAGGCTCCACTTCCTGATTCCCATACCCAAGATGGCGGCGGCAGCACCCGAGAGACGATCGAGAGATCGGCTTCGGGTGCCGACATCGCGGGCGCGCTTTAATGTGAAGGTGTGTGTTATACGCTGATAAATACGGTATATCCAAATAACACGCCTGAGCTCATCCCTTCACCACACACAGCCACAAAGGCAAGATAATTCTTGTTGGGCAGTGTATTATTGCTCGGACGAACACTAATAGACCGAATTTTAATGGTTCAAAGAATGTCAGGTAAAATGGTCGGCCCTCATGCATGTTCACTTTATCAAATCTGGCCCTCTTTGAAAAAACGTTGGACACCCCTGGTTTAACTGAACTTTTTTGTTCAGAATTCGTGTCGGAGGCTTACAACCACTTCAATGCAGCTGTTAGTTTGTTTTTTCACGGTGATGAATGTGCTGTAGAGTATGTCAATGGACAGGAATAAACAATGAGCATTATGGAGTTAGCCTTAATTTACAATTTTAACAGCCTCCAATCTTCTGTGGAGACTTTCCACAAGATTTTGGAGTGTATCTGTGGGAAGTTATGCCCATTCTGCCAAAAGAGCATTTGCGACATCTGGTACTAATGTTAGGGGAGAAGACCTGACTCAAAACCCCACTTCCGGAGACGGGCCGTGGCCCGATCTCCCAGAGGTTTGGCCCCCCCCTCCTTCTTCCGACACCGGGCCAATTAGAAAGCACAGAGCACTTCGTGGATGCCCAGTAGGGTACACCCTGTGAAACCTTAAAGCTTCACTACTGGGTTCCCTTACCGGGAATGACAGTGGCAGCACCTGGGAGTCGATCTGAAGATTGGCTGGGGTGCCAACATAATGGGCTCCCTGGACAGGTAAGTGCCCCGATATTAAAAGTCAGCAGCTACAGTATTTGTAGCTGCTGACTTAATTATTTTCACCCAGGCTGGACCTCCGCTTTAAATTCATCCCAGAGGTGTTCCATCAGGTTGAGGTCAGGGCTCTGTGCAGGAACACTCAAGTCCCTTCACCCCAAACTCAAGCCATATCTTTATAGAGTTGGCTTTGTACACAGGAGCACAGTCATGTTGGTACAGAAAAGGGCCTTCACCAAACTGTTGATACAAAGTTGGAAAAAAAGCACAAATATCTAAAATGCCTTTGGTTGCTCTAGAATTAACAGTACCGTACCCTTAACCTGAACTCAATCTGAAGGGGTGCCCACATACAGTAGGTAGGTGTGATGGTCAGGTGTCCACCAAATAGTGTGTACGATTCTGTTCTCCCCATCTTTGTAGAAGAGTATCGTACCTTCCAGGTGCCTCCGTTGATGCTCCAACATGACGTCTCTCCTGTAGAAGAGCTTATTACACACCTCGCAGGCAAACTTCTTCTCCCCATGTTTCTTCTTGTGCTTGGACAGGTTGCTGTTGGTGGAGAAGAATCTGTAGCACATTTCACACTGGAAGGATTTGTCGTCTGAAAGAAAAAAGGAGAAACCACCAAATAAAAAAACTCTATAAAGTCAAAGCCCCCTGTTAACCATTTACCTCAACCATCACCTACATTGCCTTGGTATAAAGCAAGGGTCTCCCAACTTTCTAAACAAAAAGGGACAGTTTACAGTTCTTCAGATTTTGATGGGAGTAGAAAATGTCCCATCATTGGTGGGAATAAACAATACCTCAGGCTTGGTGGTCCATGGGAGCAAAAAAATTACATAAGGAGCCGCCGCCTGGTGGCCCCGGCAGAACCTAAAGACCCACCAACAGGTGTCAGGGGGAGAAATGGTATTCCATTATTTATATCAGTGGGAGGAATTATGCCACATTGTTGGTGTCAGTGGAAGCAATAGTGTCTCACTTTTAATGTAATTGATCGGAATAATTCCCCAGGGGCCAGGTAAAAGGCAAGCAAAGGTCTGCATCTTTCCCGTAGGCCGCAATTTGGAGACCACTGGTATAAAAGCATGTGAATGAATAGAGACTGTGCGGTGTGCTCAGAAACAGCAGCGCCTGGCCAAGACTTCCGTGAATCAGTTGTGCCCTGCAGAGAAGGGACAGGCAAGCATAAAACTTTTGGGGAGATCGTTGGGGAAAGGAGTTGGACATTTAAAAAAGACAACTGTACTGAAGTACTGCCTTGCTGTCAAGTCTCCAATTGTCCTCCAACTAAACAAAATGGATTAGGTGAAGCATGTCCAACACCCACAGCTTCTAGACGCCCACATTAGCCTTGTGATATCGGAAGGGTCACATGACAAGTCATCCCAATTAAGGACTCACTAACCTGTCCTGCAGTTGTGGAATTCCAGGAAGGCCTCTAACCTGAATGACTTTTCACAGATGGCGCACCGGTACCTGTATTCTGCATCGCTCTGGGGGGGTGAAAAATAGTTGTATTACTACAATTATGCAATATCCTTGGTCTAGTAGAACCATAATACTATGCAATGCAAAGACCTCTGCATACAAGGCTAGGCCCCTTTCACACTTGTGCAACCTGAAATTCTCGCAACTTTGCAGCTACTTGAAGTGTAGCCTGTGTAGTCTTGCGGTCTGTGGCCCTCAAGTCGCATCAAATTCAGACCAAAGTAGTGCAGGGACTACCTTGACGTTGCTGCGACTTGAAGTTACACAGATATGAATGGTACTCATTGGAAATCATGGTGTATGACTTGAGACTTGGGATTGCAATTCCCATGACAAATGTGAAAGGGGCCTTAATAGTTTAATATACTTTTAAACTTCCCTGCTTCCTCCTCTCTCCAGCCCATACCAGAATGCTTTACAGCTGCTGGATGGCTCTGCACTGCTCTCTACCACTGTGCTGAGGATGGACACATGCCACTGCAAACTGTCAAGACACAAGTTCATGAAATCCAACCTATGTGTGTGATTATATGTCAGTATTATATTTTATATCCCTGTATGTTGTGGTCGTTCAGGTGCTTATCTAATATTTTCATTAAACTATTGATGCTCCTCGCCGATACCACCGCTTGTGGAAGGGAATTCCACATCCTTGCCACTCTTACAGTAAAGAACCCTCTACGTAGTTTAAGGTTAAACCTTTTCTTCTAAATTTTAATGAGTGGCTACGTGTCTTCTTAAATTCCCTTCCACAAAAAAGTTTTATTCCTATTGCGGGGTCACCAGTACGGTGTTTGGAAATTTAAATCATATCCCCTCTCAAGTGTCTCTTCTCCAGAGAGAATAAGTTCAGTGCTCGCAACCTTTTCTCATAACTAATATCCTCCAGACCCTTAATTAGCTTTGTTGCCCTTCTTTGTACTCGCTCCATTTCCAGTGCATCCTTCCTGAGGACTGGTGCCCAGAACTGGACAGCATACTCCAGGTGAAGCCGGACCAGAGTCTTGTAGAGCGGGAAAATTATCATTTTATCTCTGGAGTTGGTCCCCTTTTTAATGCATGCCAATATTCTGTTTGCTTTGTTAGGCTCAGCAATGGCATGCGATGCCAAGCTGCTGCAATCATCTACTAGGACCCCGAGGACCTTTTCCATTCTTGATTCTCCCAGAGGTTCTCCCCCCAGAGAGTAGATTGCATTCATATTTTTTGCAACCCAAATGCATCATTTTACATTTTTCTACATTGAACCATGTAGTTGCCCACCCCATTCACTTGTTTCAGATCTTTTTGCAATTTCCACATCCATTAGTATCATCCGCAAATACAGAGATTGAACTGTTTACCCCAGCTTCCAGGTCATTTATGAACAAATTAAACAGGATTGGTCCCAGCACAGAACCCTGGGGGACCCCACTACCCATCCCTGACCATTCCGAGTACTCCCCATTTCATGTCGCACAGACATCGCATGTGAGCTGCACAGCAGTGTGGTGCGAATCACATGCAGTGTCTTAACATCACACTAGTGTGAACTCAACCTAAAAAAAGACAATGTTTCTACAATCTGCTATATACAGACATCTATAGAACACAGTATATTTGGTTATATTCCGCGCTTAGGTGTAGGCTGGGATGCTGCCTCCCTTGAAAAAATTTTTTTTATAGGTAAAGGGTTGGTGGCGTTGCCCATTTCCTGAAGAATGATTCTCCACAGTGAACCATTCTTTCCGGGTGAGTGTGCAAGCAGGAAGGGTGTTTTTCACTTCCATCGCCTGAAAAGTGAACCCGGCGATGTAGACCAGATAAGAAAATATAACAATCTTGTATTTGTACTTGCACATTTCTTTTCAAAGCGCAAAGTAATCACAGGGATAAAATATCACTAAATTAAAGGCACACAAACCAATATATAAAAATTCTTTGGTAAAGAGATCACGGAAAACACTTCTTACCCCCACGTTCTACCTGGGATAAGCGACCGAAATAGTTCACTTTTCAGGTGACGGCAGTGAAAAACCACCCTCCTTGCTTACACACTCACCCGAAAAAAATGGTTCACTGGAGGATCACTCGTCAGGTGACGGGGCAGCACCACCAACCTTAAATCTATAAAACACAGGTCCCCCTGCCACAAGGGGTTTATAAAATCAAATTTTCCGCCAATTCCTCCATAAGGACAGCCACTCACCTCATTCTTGCTGTGCTTGTAGGATACGTGCTGTTTCAGACTCTCTTTACGGCTGAACAGTTTAGAACATTCTTCACATTTGAACAGCTTGTCACCTGGAAGAAGACAACCGCGCCCCCTAAATTTTAAAAGGTTTGTTTACACAAACAAACACTCACTTTAAATCTTTTACAATATCTTTAATTACCTTTTATTTTACAATCTTTTAGGGGCCCCAATGGGGGCTTCAGTGAAACATCAGGGGTTTAAACAGGCCCCTGATGTCTCACTTTTGAGACAGTGAAAGGGACTGAGGACACAGATCCCCCAGTCCCTTGCTCTGCAGCCTCAGCTGCACTGGATAGTGAATCAATAGCAGAGAAGGGGGGCGGGGGGCCCATAAGGATGATCAATCCTGGGGTAGTCCAATGCAGCTGCACGGGCCAGTATAAGAAGCCACCAGCGCCAAGTGCGTAGCCCATGTTATCTCCAGATTGACAGCCCTCAGCTCTGATGCCCACCCAGTTCCGGTGACATCACTTCTGCGTTCCAGGCTGGTCAGCATGGAGCCTGGTGCTTCCTGGGACACACAATACGGCCAGTAACAAGATCATCATTCCCAGCAGCCGGTGGGGAATTTGGCATACAGCCAGTTGGCGCCACCCCTCTCTGCTATTGACTTGTCTACAGAGGCCAAGGACACCCTCTGAGAAAGGCCGCCTCCTTCTTTGTGAATGAATACCAGTTACCAGTATTGAATGGTTTACAATTGCCATCACAGCTAACACATTTTTTTAAAGAGGAAGTAAATCCTGATGGGTTTTACTTCCTCTTTATTTCCCTGCAAAGGTAAAGCATAATGGGCTACTATGCATAGCACAGTAGTCCATTATGTGTCACTTACCTGAAACCAAAGCCTGCGATCTTACTGCTGTCCCCACTAACAGCGAGTGTCCATCTTCACCCCTCTTTCTTCTGGGGCCGCTGCAGGGTGAGGGCCCAGGAAGCAGGGGAAAACGGACGCACACAGGGTGATTAGGGTGTGCATAGAAACCCCTGGGTGGGGGTTCACTCTCGACACTGCTACCATTCAGAAAAAGCCTTGTATGTTTTCAAATAACCATTCTCTGGTTGGATGAGGTGAAGATTGTGAAGTCGCTGGTTTTTCTATTTTCATATGATGGGAATATTTCCACTAGCCTTGTAGACAAGTGAAGCATAATTAATATGCAAGTAAACAGGGAGCTAACATTTAGCAACCTGGATGTATGTTGGCCACACAAACACTTGGAGAGCAACGTGGAGTACATAGACACCAATCTTTTTACTTACCGTGGGATCGGATGTGACGGCTCAGGTTGCTGCTATTTCGGAAAACCTTTGAGCAAACGTTGCACTGGAAGACACGTTTGTGATCGCCGAGCTGACGCACAAATTTTCTTCTCATGCTGTGCCTTGTGCTAGATAGCAGCATCCCCCTCTTCAGGGAATTATTCCCCTGGTGGAAGGCAAACCTGCAAGAAATGAGACTTAACTGTCAAATAGGCCCATATCTAGGATGACGCTTTGTACCAGCCTCCTGGCCTGAAGCTGCTATATAGAAACCATGATTTGAAGCTGTTGAAAAGAATGGCATGAGGGTTCATTTTTTATTTTGAAAACACTAATCCTCATAAAAAAAGGATTTTTAATAATTTTTTCACACAGATACAGCTTTTCTTTTGGTGGAATTTGATCACCACTGGATTTTATTTTTTGCGAGAAATGAAAAAAAATAAATAAAAAATTTAGAGAGATAGATAGATATATAGATATCTCTCAATCACACACACTTCCTGCAAAAAAACAAAAAAAAACAAACACACACACACACCAAATTTCTTTATAAATGTTTGCCAAAATGTATTCATGTCTTTGGTAAAAAAAAAAAAAAAAAAAAAAAAAAGAAGAAGAACGAAATAATCCTAATAAGTGTATAGTGATCGGTTTGCATGAAAGTTCTACCATCTACAAAACTATGGCATTTATATAGGAGGGGGGGGTCTTCAAAATTTTCCACACTTTTTTTATATTTAACCACTTAAGCCCCAGACCAATTTGCAGCGAAAGGACCAGGCACCTTTTTGCGATTCGGCACTGCGTCGCTTTGACTGACAATTGCGTGGTCATGCGACGTGGCTCACAAACAAAATAAGCGTTCTTTTTCCCCATAGAGCTTTCTTTTGGTGGTATTTGATCACCTCTGCGGTTTTTATTTTTAGTGCTATAAACAAAAACAAAAAAAGAGCGACAATTTTGAAAAAATGCAATATTTTTTACTTTTTGCTATAAATATCCCCAAATATATATATATATATTATATATATATATATATATATATATATATATATATATATATATATATATATATATATATATATATATATATATATATAAAAAATTTCCCTCAGTTTAGGCCGATACATATTCTTCTACATACTTTTGGAAAAAAAATAAAAAAAAATAAAATGAATTGGCTATTGCTTGGTTTGCGCAAACATTATAGAGTTTACAAAATAGGGTAGTTTAATAGCATTTTTATACATTTTTTTTTTTACTAGTAATGGCCGCGACCGGCGATTTTTATTGTGACTGCAACATTATGGCGGACACATCGGACATTTTTGGGACCACTGTCATTTATACAGCAATCAGTGCTATTTAAATGCACCGATTCCTGTGAAAATGACACTGGCAGTGAAGGCGTTAACCACTAGGGGGCGAGGAGGGGTTATGTGTGACGTTATGTTTTTTTTTTTTTTACTGTAGGGGGGCATGGCTTGGCATGTGACATCACTGATTGTCTTTCCCTATAACAGGAAACAGACGATCGGCGACAGCCACACTAGGTAGCACAGGGAGAGGTTTGTTTACACAGACCTCTCCTCGTTCTTCAGCTCTGTGACCCGATCACGGGACACCAGCGGCGATCAGGCCCGCGGGTCCTGTGGCCACGGAGCTCTGGACCGAGTCGCGAGCGTGCGCGACCCACAACTGGGCACTTAAAGAGCAACGTACCTGCTTGTGCACAGCCGTGCCATTCTTCCCGACGTAAATGTGCAGGAGGCAGTCCTTAAACGGTTAATAGAGTTAAAAAAAAAAAAAAAGTGCGGAAACTTTTTGAAGAATCCACGTATATTGTAATCTTCATTTATTCATTTTTTTTGTAGTAATGGCAGCGATCAGTGACTTATAGTAGGACTGTGATAGTGATTAGTGGTGCACCGAAAATTAATCAGCTGAAAACAGTGTTTTTTCATTCGGCCGACAGACTCCCCACGATCTCCGTGTTTCACTGAGCTGAATTGCCCGGCTGCAGTAACAATGTCCCAACTCCTTGATAGATGGCACACTGATCCAATGGTGGGACACTGAATCAGCGTGATGCGATTACAGGAGGCGGGACATTGTTACTGTGGCCTGGACAATTCAAATCCAGTCCCGTGATACACGGCGATCACCGCTGATGCAGGCACAGGCAGGTTGCACTTGATGGGCACTGGTAAAAATGCTGGGCATGCATGCTGGGCACTGGTAAAGCTGCTGGGCATACATGGACACTGATAGGGCTGCTGGGCACTGGCAAGCTGCATATGATGGGCACTGGTGAGGCTGCATTGATCTCTTGTATCATGTCTGCAGTCTGACCATCTTCTGTATCTGCTAGAGGTGCATCAAATGGAAATTTTGCTAATAGTATTAGCAATGTGTTTGAGTTTAAGTAAGAGATTGCAGACATGATACAAGAGATGGTCAGAGACTGCAGACTGCATTTTTCTTGAACTTTCTTAAAAGGTGGCAATAACGGTCAACAATAAATTCATATTAATTTAAATGTTTGTTTTTTTAAATTCATTTTCGGCATCGTATTTGTATCGTAACGTATTTTTCATTTTCGGTATCGGCACCAAAAAACCCATTCGGTGTACCCCTAATAAATTTATTTATATTATATAACACATACACACACCTGTGTTTATACGTTTACATACCCTCACAGAATTTATGATTTCTTGGCCATTTTTCAAAGAATATGAATGACAACACAAAAATATTTCTCTTTCACTGATTGATAATAAATGGCTTCAGCCAAACTCTAACCATCAACTGTGTTTACTCTTTTTAAATCATAATGACAACAGCAACTACCCAAATGACCCTGATCAAAAAGTTTACATACCCTGGTGATTTTGGCCAGATAACATGCACACAAGTTGACACAAAGGGGTTTGAGTGTGTGTGTGTGTATGTGTATATATGTGTATATGTGTGTATATGTGTGTATATGTGTGTATATGTGTGTATGTGTAAAAGGTCAGTGAGTTTCTGGACTCCTGATAGACCCCTTGTATCTTTCATCCAGTGCTGTACTAACGTTTCTGGATTCTGAATCATGGGGAAAGGAAAAGAATTGTCAAATGATCTGCAGGAAAAAGGTAGTTGAACTGTATAAAACAGGAAAGTGATATTAAAAAGGATATCCAAGGAATTGAGAATCAGCAGTGTTCAAACTCTAATCAAGAAGTGGAAAATGAGGGGTTCTGTTGAAACCAAACCACGGTCAGGTAGACCAACTAAATTTTCAGCCACAACTGCCTGGAAAATCCTTCGGGATGCAAAGAAAAACCCACAAATATCTTCAGGTGAAATACAGGACTCTCTGGAAACATGGCGTGTGGCTGTTTCAAGATGCACAATAAGGAGGCACTTGAAGAAAGATGGGCTGCATGGTCGAGTTGCCAGAAGAAAGCCATTACTACGCAAATGCCACAAAGTATTCTCCTTACAATATGCCAAACAGCACAGAGACAAGACTCAAACCTTCCGGCATGAAGTCATTTGGAGTGATGAGACCAAAATTGAGCTTTTTGGCCACAACCATAAACACTACATTTGGAGAGGAGTCAACAAGGCCTATGATGAAAGGTACACCGTTTCTACTGTGAAACATGGAGGTGGATCGCTGTTTTGGGGATGTGTGAGCTACAAAGGCACATGAAATTTGGTCCAATGGCAAGATGTAGTATGTTATCAAAAAACACTGGAGGAACATTTGCATTCATCAGCCAGGAAGCTTGACATGGGACGTACTTGGACAGTCCAACATGACAATGATCCAAAACACAAGGCCAAGTCGACCTGTCATTGGCTACAGCAGAATAAGGTGAAGGTTCTGGAGTGGCCATCTCAGTCTTCTGACATCAATATCATTGACCACTCTGGGGAGATCTCAAACATGCAGTTCATGCGAGACAGCCCAAGAATTTACAGGAACTGGAGGCTTTTTGCCAAGAGGAATTGGCAGCTTTACCATCTGAGAAGATAAAGAGCCTCATCCACAAATACCACAAAAAGACTTCAATCTGTCATTGATGTTAAAGGGGGCAATACACGATATTAAGAACTAGGGTATGTAAACTTTTGATCAGGGTCATTTGGCTAGTTTCTGTTGCGATTTAAAAAGAGTAAACACAGTTGATTGATAATAAAATGGCTTCCACTAGCCAAACACTAACCATGAGTGAAAGAAAAGTTTTTGCGTTATTCATATTCTCTGAAAAATGACCAAGAAATCATAAATTCAGCCAGGGTATGTACACTTATGAGCACATCTGCGCGCGCGTGCATATATATATATATATATATATATATATATATATGCGCAATTGTAACACACATTCCTGTGAGCCCAGGGCAGCAACACCCACACCACCCCCCCCCCCCCCCCCAACCTTGAACTTACCTGAGAATGCTGCAGAGAGAGTAGTACCATATCATTACCAATAAACCCTATATAATTGCCCCAGTATTTAGGATCTCCCCCCCCCCCCCCCCCCAAAAGGAAGAAAAAAAGACGACCAGTGACATCACTGCCCTTGACACAAGATCGCTGGACAAAAGGCAAGTATGAATTTTTGCAGAGCAGGCCTTGCTCGAAGGTGGGTGGGGAGCAAGCAGGGGCAGAGAGACTCTGGCCCACAGGCTTTAGTTTAATTTCTGATGCAACAGTATAACCTGCAAAACCACTGTGGTGGGTGCACCCCATAATAAATGTTTGTAAAAGATGTTGTTTATATAAAATAAAATGGATGATATAAACAACAAGTGTAGAAACTAAATTGCAGGTCCAATTGGCCCAAATAAGGGAACTACATACTTGGAGACAGGCGTCAAGCTGTTGGCAGCGGGCAGTTTTCCCAGCATCAGCTCCATGAACTTATCGTCGGAGTCGTGTGGCAGCGGTACCTCGTCAGGAGGGATTTCGGTGATGATTTCGGCCACCCGGTCAGATGGAAAAACTGGACTGTAAAGAATAGGATGATGTGCTGGGTGGGAGCAGCGGAGGGGGAGAAGCATAGATAAGACACAGGAACATTAGTCACATGAACAAACACATGTAGGCACCAGTAGACAGAACAGAGTGACCATAGCAGCACAAAAGATTTTACAAAAAAAAAATTAAAAAATGCACCTTTCTTAAAGTGCATTTAAACCAAGAAACAAAAAGTTGAACATATTGTAGCTTACTAGTCCTTGGATGTGGTGGCTGCATTTGTTTTCTCTTTTTTCAAATTTTCTTTTCTTTTAAATTTTACCTGGTGAGCCTTCAAATAACACTTAGACCCCTTTTCACACTGAGGTGCTTTTTATGCATTTTAGCGCTAAAAAGTGCATGTAAAGCACCTGAAAAGCACCTCTCATACCTCTCCAGTGTGAAAGCCTTGAGTGCTTTCACACTGGGGCAGTGCGCTTGCGGGACGGAAAAAAAAAACAAAAAAAGTCCTGCAAGCAGCATCTTTGGGGCAGTTTGTACACACAGCTCCCAAAACGCCCTGCCCACTGAATGGGTGGCGCTGCCAAAGCACCTGCAAAGTACTTCAGCAGCGCCACAAAACTGGCGCTTTTAACTCTTTCTTCGGCTGCTAATGGGGGTTAAAAGCACCCCGCTAGCGGCCAAAAAGCACGGCTACGTTTTTGGGGGATTTATAACTAAAGGTACTCTTCACATTGTTACTCTAATACACAAATGCCCTTTTTTGTAATTTGCTTTATTTGAAAAGATGAGTCATTGACTAGACAGCCAAATACCCTTCTGAATGAGGGTGGCCATTAATGATGGCAAGTGCTGCTTCGGATTGAAGGTGGTTTCTGATCTTCCAGGTGGTGATAATCGGCAAAGCAACTTCGTCGTCTACCCCTTGCTTAAACTCCCCTTTCCTTTGCTCAACTTAAAGCACCACTAAAGAGCCAATTTAAAGCACCACTCTGGGCATCAAAAAATTCCCCTTGCAGTGGGGCCTCCTTGAACAGCAAGGATTAAGAGCTTGTTAAGTCTCAGGAGCTAGAGGAATAAGATGTAATGCTCACCTCATTGCTCACTTTGGCAGACTTCCTCAACACTGTGCAAATGGTCTCCAACCTTTTCTAAGGTGCTTCAGCTAGCGGTCCCATTCTGTGGTCCTCATGTACAATGCAGGGCCAGTAGTCCTGAATTGTAAATGAGAGGAGATTGGCAAGGGCCCATCCACAAATCTGGGTGTCCGAAAGAGGGAAGAGCCAGAAGCCAGTGAGGAATAAGGTAAGAATTACATCAAAGCTGCTCAACCTTTTGAAGAGCGAAGGCCACTTAAAGTTTAAGTAAACCCCCCTATCGTTTTCAGCCAAAGAAAGCTGCCATCTTTCCTCTGTTTAATCTACAACTGCCATGATGCTGCACATGTGATCAGTTATTACACCAGCCATTGGATGGTTTGACAGTTTGGTTGAGAGCACAACAAATGGGAGTGTTACATTTATGGCATGTGCCGTAAAGAAACGGTTTTATGAATGGGTTTACTTCCGCTTTAAGTGACTTGGTAACCATCCTGACCACATTGAACTATGGGGTTTTACTACTCCCCAAAACGGCAAATGTAAAATGAGTCCTTACACCCCTATAAGGCTGCTTTCAGACTGATGCGCTGCGGTTTACCTGCCACGTGGATGCAGCGCACCTGCAGCTTAGCCATAGACTACAATTACATCTTGCACTTTCTGAAAGCACACTAAACCCACAGGATATAACAGAAGTCTATGGTTCAGTGCAGCTAACACACATGAAAGCCACAGATGCACTGCGATGCACCTGCAGATCAGTGTGAAACAGACCAATAATCTTTTTTTTTTAAGTTCTAATATGCCCATTGCAAAAGTGCAGTTCATGTAATATTTAATACACTGACCTTTTCCCCTTCCAGCTTCTGCTCTCCAGGCTGCTAGAAAAGTCCCAGGCGAAATGCACATGGAATCTCTCCGCCTGGGAAAGGAGTCGCACTACAGAGGAAGCATCAGCTTATGCGGCTCCGGCTCTCTCTGTAGCAGCCTGCTTCCTCCGCTGCCAGCGCTGGCTCCATGCATTCTGATGCTCTAGGTTGGTGGGTCAGCAAAGCATTGATCGCAATCTGGGCTTGCTGACCTACCATCCCAGAGCATGGGCATGCACTTCCCTGGTTTGAGGTACTTCAGGACATGGGGGGGGGGGGTTGACAATGACTCTCCTAACCACAATGAAGTCTTGAGAGCCAAGTTGCAGAGGGGCAAAGGCAAGATTAGTGTACGCAGTGGGTGGGGAAAAGAGAAAAAAAAAAAAGAAGAAGAAAGGTTGCATTGGTGGAGGTGGGAGAAATTAAATGTTACAGATTCACCTTAAAGTGGTTGGTAAAGGTTGAAGGTTTTTTACCTTCACGCATTCTATGAAAAACTTTCAGTGTGCAGCGCCCCTCCCCCCCCAATACTTACCTAAGCCCGATCTCGATCCAGCAAGGTGCACAAGACCCGATTCTCTCATTCACTTCTGATTGGCTGAGATGCAGCACCAGGAGACATTGGCTCCTGTTGCTGTCAATCACAGCCAGTGAGGTGGAAGCAAGGGGGAGGGGCCATGAATGCCAGTGGGGGGACCCGAGAAGAGGGGGGCCGTGGCTGCTCTGTGCAAAACCATTACACAGAGCAGGCAAGTATGACACGTTTGTACATTCAAAAAATAATTCCTTTAAAATCTCTTTTGGCTTAGGGTCTGTAGACACAACAGGAAGTGAGGGAAATGTGTTTTTGGACAGTTATCAAACAAAACAAGGTGTCCCAATTGGAAGATTTGTCCTTTCTTCCTATTCTGGGAACAACAAACTTTAGAATATTCCTGGTTTTTAGTTTTATTCGAGCCAAATCTGCTGCAGTCCCCAAGAGGTCACATTTAGCTAAAAGGTTGTTTTTTTTGCCTTAGCCAACCACATAAAATATTTTAATCCTTTAATAATGTTCAAATCTCTTTACCTGGAGGGCTGTCATCTTCAACAATCACAAGAGGAATGTTGCTCTTCGTGCCTTTGGATTTCCTTCCTTTCTTCGGCTTCTTCTTAGGCACCTCTGTATTAGCGGGCGGATTGCTGCATATGACGGGCTGCTCGGTTGGCGCGCTTCCCGCTTCTCCCTCTGTGAAAGGCGGCTCACAGGACTCGGATGGAGAGATCGCCTTTGCTTGCTCCAGGTGGCTTAATAAATGTTCTAAAGTGGAAGAAGAGGGTTATGTCAGCTGGACATTTTATATTGCCGATCAGCACTGCAAGATTGGAAGTGAGATGGTAAACATTTGTTTGTGTTTTACACAGGGTTTGCATATAGCAGTGAATTACATTGCTACAAGCAAGCATTTTACTGAATGAAACCGATAATTTTTTTGTGATTAGCTGCGATTTAGCAAAACTAATCACATGGTACAGATGGGTTGCGATTGGCCCTGTGTACCATGTGATCAAATTGCCAAATCACAGCTAGCAACACAATTGTACACAATGGATGGCATGGAAAGGACATTTGACATGCTGTGATTGTTCACAGTGGTCACATGGTACTGGCAGCAAGCCTGGCTGATCAGTCATCTGTGGACAGCAGTTGACAGTTGTCAAATGACGTCCAGTCAGAATGGAAAAGCTACCGCCCAGCCAGGCGGGAAGGTGTTAACACTAACCGCCCACCCACAGTACCTTTACCGCGGGTGGGCGGCACAGGGTGTGGATGGATCACTTACATGTACGCCATCCAGCCTGTCCTGGGTTAGAGGCATGCATGAGTGCGCCCCCTGCTGTTACTGGCTACAGCAGGATTTGGTCACATGGTACTGGCCAATGATTGAGACCTGATGATCACCTGTAGCCAATCACAACACACAGGGCTCTGTAAACAGATCAGTAAAGCAGGGAGAAAAATAAATAAATAAAAAAAATAAAAAAAAAACAGCCAGATAATTTAGTAAGCAGCACACATTATACGAGTTAGGAACACCGTTAACCCCTTGATTGCCTCCAGATGTTACGCCTTCCAAGCCAGTGTCATTAGTACAGTATTATCACTGTATATTAGTGTCAGTCAGTGTACCTCTCAGCGAGGGTCTGTTGATACCAGACTGCCCACCACACTATCACAGTCCCACTATAAGTCGCTGATCACTGCCCATTACCAGTATAGATTCATAGCTGCATAAACGTAATATTATACTCTATAGTTTGTATATGCCAAAAAACTTTCACACAAACCATTTTTTATTTTTACCAAAGACATAGCAGAAGAAATATTGACCTATAATGTATGAAGAAATTTGATTATTAGATATGTTTTGTTTTAGAACAGAAAATGTTGAAAAAATTTTTTTTTAACCAACATTTTGTGTCTTTTTTTGTTTATATATAAAAAAATAAAAAATCCAGTGGTACCACCAAAAAAAAAAAAATACATTTAATTGAATTTGCCTATGGTGTTAGTATGACCGCACAATTGCCAGTTAAAGTATCGCAGTGTCGAATAGCAAAAAATGTCCTGAAGTTGTTGGTGGCAAGGTGGAGAGTTGTGCGGCTTTACCGAAACAGGGAGACGTTCCCTTCAGCCGAGGTTGACACTGGTGTGTGCAAAAAACACTGATTTGCACAGGAATCGCATTTCTGTGCACATCACATGCGATGTCTGTGCAGTGCGATTTGAGCCACACATTCTGAATGGCTCAAACCGCATCTGCACCATAATGGTGCAGGACCCATTTTTCTCTCTCTGCACCTGAATCGCATCACGTGAGTGTTCACACCCACATGATGAGATTCTGGCAATCACACTGTTTTGCGATCCGTTTCAGGGTGTCAATTTAACAATGACACCCGCAGCAGATCGCATGGACGCCGTGTGATTGCAATGCGGTGCATGAAATGCACAGGAGTCACTGCATTTCCAGCATCTCATCAGTGTCAACCAGGGCTTAAAAATAAATAAATAAAAAACTGACCCCCAAACCATTAGAAGTATCCTTTAACCAGTCATAGCATCAAAGATCAGAAGAGTATTTGACAAGTAATACCGGTTAGCAGGTTGGGTTCGAGGAAGGTGGTATTGCACACTTTACACACCCACTCGCACGTTTCCACATGGATGATATCGCTGTTCTCCTGACAGGGAACTGAAAGAGAAAACAATATTACTTTAGAATAAACACAAAATATTCCCAAAGTTTAAATATATAGCATGAGAGGGTTAGAATCTGCCACGTTTTTACTGCTGTCTGTGTTGGACATTCCCCCTCTGGCATAGGATGGTCCCTCAATGTCCACATGTTCAGTGCAGGGCTATGGACCCTGCTTTGCTCCTGACGACCAAAGGATCCTGCATCTCTCGGCCAGTCCATCACCTTTACCCTCAGCTTCTTTAGCAAGGCAGTGGTCGTCTTGGATGTGTGTTTGGGGTGGGTATCATGTTAGAATACTGCCCTGCGGCCCAGTCTCTGAAGGGAGGTGATCATGCTCTGCTTCAGTATATCACAGTACATGTTGGCATTCATGGTTCCCTCAGTGATCTGTAGCTCCCCAGTGCCGGCAGCACTCATGTAGCTCCAGACCATGACACTCCCACCACCATGCTTGACTGAAGGGAAGACACAATAGTCTTTGTACTCCACACCTGGTTGTCACCACACGCTTGACACCATCTGAACCAAATAAGTTTATCTTGGTCTCATCAGACCACAGGACATGGTTCCAGTAATCCATGTCCTTAGTCTGCTTGTCTTCAGCAAACTGTTTGTGGGCTTTTCTTGTGCATCTTTATAAGAGGCTTCCTTCTGGGACGACACCCATGCAGACCAATTTGATGCAGTGTGCGGCGTATGGTCTTAACACTGACATGCTGACCCCCCCACCCCTTCAACCTCTGCAGCAATGCTGGCAGCACTCATACATCTATTTACCAAAGAAAACCTCTGGATATGAGGCTAAGCACGTGCAGTCGTGCACCGAACTTGTTTGGTCGACATTGGCGAGGCCTGTTCTGAGTGGAATACTCTGTATGGTTCAGCTCAGTTTCAAGGTCGTGGCAATCTTCTTATAGCCTAGACCATCTTTATGTAGAGCAACAATTTCTTTTTTCAGATCCCCAGTGAGTTCTTTGCCGTGAGGTGCCATGCTGAACTTCCAATGACCAGTGTGAGAGAGTAAGAGCGATAACACCAAATTTAACACACCTGAGACCTTGTAACACTAACGAGTCACATGACATTGGAGAGAGAAAATGGCTAATTGGGCCCAATTTGGACATTTTCACTTAGGGGTGTACTCACTTTTGTTGCCAGCAGTTTAGACATTAATGGCTGTGTGTTGAGTTATTTTGAGGGGACAGCAAATGTACACTGTTATACAAGCTGTACACTCACTACTTTACATTGTAGAAAAGTGTCATTTCTTCAGTGTTGTCACATGAAATGAGAATAAAATATTTACAAAAACGTGAGGGGTGTACTCACTTTTGTGAGATACTGTATATAAAAACACACACACACACACACACACACACACACACACACACACCTCTATCCATGAATATCTACCCATACTACTCAGGGATAGGGCTGATGGTAAGCCATCTATAGGCTTACCATCAGCCCTATCCCTGAGCTCTTTGCTATGTGGTCCTGCCCAAAGTAACAAATTTGCAAAATCTTAATCTTATGGATGATCCGTACTCATGGCGGCCTTCAGCCATCTAGGGAGGTCTAGTCCTTAAACTACAAGAATGAACTGCACATGCACAATCGGAGCTGGACCCAGCCAGGACTGGTTTCTACAAACGTGGTGCGGCTCTGGGCAGAGCTGCATAGTGAAGAACCCAGTGGCAATGCTGAAGGTAAGTGTTTATGTAGGTGGCTGCCACTTGGTTGCCAGGGGAAACATTCAGGCTCATAGGAATTTATAGATTCACATAATGGACAGCTGCTGGAGCGCATTACCTCTCTGGTAGCTGTCTATTCCCAAATGCTGTAGGGTAGAACTGCTACGACACGTAATCGACTAAGAAAATACGTCAACGTGCGTTCTGGGCGTTGATGCGTCACAGTGGTGGCAGTGCTTAGTATCTAGTGCTGCCCTCCGTGCTGCCGTCCCCCTCTCTTCTCCCCCGCCGTCCCCCTCTCTTCTCCCCCTCCGTGCCGCCGTCCCTAGGGGTGCAACGGATCTTCACCGATCCGTGATCCGAGCGCACATGCCGCGCTACGCGGTCTCGGCCTTAGGAGAGGCCGCGGCTTCGGCCTAGCTCCGAAGCGGCGGCCATCTTTCTACACCCAGGCGTTTACAATGTGATCGCTCTGACGGAGCGATCACTTGTAAACAAACCGGCGTCATGACATGGCGCCGGTTTCTCTCTCCCCTCTCTGTACTGATCTGTGCAGTGGAGGGGAGAGGTCAGATGGAAGCAGCCATCCCT
>NW_027507748.1:47362058-47659558 GCF_037356315.1 Lithobates pipiens
AACTGAGGCTTTTTTTCAGGTGCTATTTTTAGTGCTGTAGAGTCTGAAACACACACGTGTATGTAATAAATTTTTTCAGTGGTGGGAGAGGTGTCCGCCACGCTCCGGTCATTGCCGCCACTTACCGGACCTGCAGGTAGCGACAGACAATTGCGTACTTTCCTGTAGATGCCTGGCTGCTGAGTGAAGGGAAGATGGCCACCGCACGGCTCCATGGCATTTTAGTGTAAATATAAGATCTGAGGTCTTTTTGACCCTAGATCTCATATTTGAAGAGGTCCTGTCATGCTTTCTTTCTATTTCAAGGGATGTTTAAATGCAAAGTAAAATAATAAGAAAAAAAAAAAAAAAAAAAAATCGCCCCGTCCCGACGAGCAGAAGCGAACGCGTATGTAAGTGAGGTATCGCCGCGATCGTTACAGCGGGAGCAATAATTCTAGCCCTAGACTTCCTCTGTAACTTAAAACTGGTAACGTGTAGAAATTTTTAAACATTGCCTATGGAGATTTTTAGGGGAAGTTTGACGCGGGTGCAATTATGAAGCATAACTTGTTTGGTATCAGTTTACTCGGCGTAACATTATCTTTCACAATATAAAAACAATTTGGGCTAACTTTACTGTTTTTTTTATTTATTTTTTATTCAAAAAAGGGTATTTTTTTTTTTTTCCAAAAAAAGTGCACTTGTAAGATACAGAGTAACAAATAATTGCAACAACCGGCATTTTATTCTCTATGGTGTTAGAACCCCCAAACTATATATAGTTATATATATATATATATATATATATATATATATATATATATATATATATATATATATATATATATATATATATATATATATATATATATATATATATATATATATATATATAGTTTATATATCTCTCTATCTCAGGAGGAGATCGTCTAGGTAACCTACGATTGTGATCCCGCGTTGTCGCAACAACGCCAAAATTGGAGCCAATACCTTGGTAAAGATTCAGGGGGCTGATGCCAAGCCAAAAGGGAGAGCCGCAAACTGGTAGTGGGCTTCCCCAACTGCAAATCGCAGAAACCTCTGATGCCTGAGGCATATGGGTATGTGCAGGTATGCATCCTGGATGTCCAAAGACGCCAGGGAGTCCCCTTGATGGAGTGCAGTGACTACTGAGCGAACTGATTCCATTCTGAACCTCTGTACTTTAACAAAGCAATCGAGGGCTTTCAGGTCCAAGATTGGACGTACCCCTTCCTTTTTGGGGACTACAGATTGGAGTAGAACCCCTGGAAGCGCTCCGACTCTGGAACAGGTAATATCACTCCGCCGTTTAGCAGGTCCTTTACCGCCCCCAATAGGGCCTCCCGGAGAACCGGAAGGGTATGCTGGAGGGGAAGAATCTGTTTGGCTACAAGATAGAGTTCCTCTCTTGGCCACCAGAGGAAATTTCGCAGACCCATTGGTCGGACAGCTGAGAGGCCCACCGGGCTGCAAACTCCCGAAGGTGACCCACCACCCGAGAGACGGGCAGGGGCAAACCTTCATGCGGTAGCATTTTTGCTCGCAGGCTTGCGGTTCCACTCAGAGGTCGTCCTGTCAGACTGGGAGCGTTTAGCCGAAGTCCCGGACGGACGAAAAAGCCTCTTTTGAGTGGAAAATGAGGGCCCTTGCCTGCGGCGTGTCTCCTTAGTCTTCCTGGCCTGTGGGAGCAAGGTACTCTTACCACCTGTGACATTCTTAATAATGTCACCCAACAAGACTCCAAAGAGCCGCTCACCAAGGATTTTTTTTATTTTTTATTTTTTAGATGCCTGGTCCACAGACCAGCATTTTAGCGAAAGCAGGCGCCGCAGCACCACTGCTGACAGTGAAGCACTGGACAGCAAGGGAAGCGTATCCAGCGCCGCGCCACAAACATACTTAAGGCCGTGCGCTAACTGGTCTGCTACTTCCACGCAAATGGGAGTAGCCTGCTGCTTCTCCAATTCGAAGTGCAAACGTTTTTCCCATTCAGTAAGTGTCTGCAACACAAGTGCTGTGGCCAGTACTGGGCGTATTGCTGACCCCACAAACGTAAACAAGCCTCGGCCTTCCTGTCAGTAGGGTCCTTAAATGCAGGAGTCCCATCATCTATTGTGATTACTGTGTTTAACCTGGATACTGGGGGGGGGTCCACAGCCGGAGGAGCCGACTATTTTTTTTTTTTTTTTTTTTTTTTTTTAAGAAGGCTCTCCTCAAAGGGGTAATGCACCGCCATTCTTTTAGGCACCGAGAAGGTCCGTTGTGGGCTTCCCCATTCCTTGCATATGAACTTATCGAAATAAGATAAGTCAGATATGGAAACACCTTGGGTGTACGGACTTGCTTACGGGACCCAAAAGGGACCGCTACTTCAGCAGAGGAACCTGCTGTATCCTGAATTTTCAGGGTATCACGCACAGCTGTGATAAGTGCTCCAACTAGCGCTTTGTCTTGCCCGGACCCGGACGGGGACTCATGCTCACTGTCCGAGCGGTCCTGGTCAGCGTCATCTGAAGCAACAGAGCAAGGGCCGCCAGTCTCAGCGGGGCCAGAGTCTGCGTCAGAGCTCTCCCCAGAGGACGGGATGGGGGAGGGGCAGGGGCCGATTTTTATCACTTTTGCGCCTGCACACCGCCTCCATCCTGGCAACAAACGTTTCAAGGACCGCTGACAAAGCGTCCAAAGGCACACTGCACTGTTTGCAGACAAGCCGGTTGCAATTGCAGGGAGTTCTGGGGAAAAAAAAACACCAGTTTCTAAAGCCATGCTGACCCACCCTGTCTGCCACCCTTGGGGACTTAGGACAGGTGCACAATCCCACCCTCCTAGCTGCTGGAAACTGAGGGGCCCCCACAGCAGGACTCAAAACTCCGACCGAGTGCTGCGTCATTCAGTTACAGGCGTCTGCATCCAGGGCCGCTGTTAGAAGTCATGGGGCCCCATACAGCCTACCTGATGGGGCCCCCTTTGACCCCGCCCCCGGGCCCCCCTCCCCAAAAGTTGAGGGGGGATATGATACAACAGCTGTGGAAGTGAAAGGTGACTTCAGAACTGCTTGCATCACTTCAACATGAAACCCAACAGTTGCTTTTACAAATATACACACACTCCTGGCTGCTGACCACAGCTGGAAATGCGTGTATGTGTTTGAAAAAGACGTGCTTGCAACAAGGCCCCAGCTCTGATATAAAATGCCATGGTTAAAGGGAAATGGTTGAAGGCTGTAAAAATGTAGCTCAGCTGTGCATTTTTACTGCTCCAAAAACACAAGTGTACAGTAGCATCTCACAGTGCCTTGTGATCTTTAGGCCTCATGCACACATTTTTTTACTGCTTCCAAGCACCCCTTCCTGTTATGCTATGTGTCTATGCACACATAGATTTTTTTAATTTTTTGTGGCAGGGGTGTTTACAAGCAGGGAAAAAAAAAAAAAAAAAAAAAACCATGGCCAGTGCATCCAGGAGCAGCAGTTTTTTTGACCAAAAAAATGCTTGACAAATGCAAATGCTCCTAAATGCATGTTACCATTAGGCACGTTTACTGCTTGAGCGATAATTAATTTCATCGACCAGAATAACTTATTATTTTGGCCAATCAAATGAATGCCCAAGTGTTTTATGCCTGTAAACGCTTAGACACGATTACAAGCGTCAGGCATTTTTTCTGGCAAAAGGCTGCTGCCAAGAGGAGGATCGTTTTTTAAAGCATCCTGTGTGCATGAGGCCTTATAGCATTAGGATAATTATTCACACAGCACAATAGGTGCTCTATGGCACTTTCAAAGTGTGTCACATACTGTTCGGTGCTGACTTTGCTATGGCTGTACAGACAGTGGTACAATCTGTAACACACAGTACAGCCATAATCAACAAAGTCAGCACACAACAGCGGGTGACACACTGACAGAGCCATAGAGCACCTCCTGTGCCAATGATTATCCTATGCTGAGAATCATAAGGCACTGTGAGGATGTGGATGATTCTATTACAATGGGTGTTGGGAGCACCTCAACTCATCGTGTGCAGATGGTGATGCTGATATCCTCTGCTGCCGCTGCTCCCCTGAGTCGCCTTATTGCTACTTCTCACGCGAAGAGACAGGAAGGAATCACTCCGCTGCGCCAGGGGGGAAGGCACTACAGAGGACGCACTGGCCAGGACTTAAGCCAGCACGAGGAGCGAGCATGGAAGAGGCATTCTTCCGCACCCGAAATACAAGAAATAGTTCCTCCCCTCCTGCCACGGTGTTTCGCTGATCGACATTAAGGGACATGGCTGGAGGATTTTTTTTTTTTTTTTAAATGACATATCTGTTCAGGTTGCAGGCCCCTCTGCTGGCCGGACCTGGTAAAGCAGGGCCAGTTGTACTGGCCTATCAGCGGCCCTGTCTGCATCCAGTATCAGCTCCCAGGTGTCCTGAGCAAAGAACCGTTCTGAATAGCAAGGACCAGCACTGAGGATAAAAAAAACGCACTGGGCTACAAAAAAATGGCCGCCGGCCACCCTGTATAAAGGACATAATCACAAGGAAGATGGCTGCTGAGCTACAAAAAGTGGCCCCTGACCATGCTTTCCACTGAGGCACACCAAAAATGACTGACAAACAACTGTACACAGTAAAAGGACAAAGAAAATGGTGGCAGAACAGCGCTATGGCGATCAGCACATGCAGACCTCCAGACACCCAGTGCAGCCCCCAAGGTAAGGTGAGAGCCCCCCCCCCAGGGGACCCCTGGCTACAGATACACACACTGCTCAGCAGCCCATCATGCAGCATCCCCCACAGGAGGGGGAGGACAAATAGGGACAGGGAGAGAAGAGAGTGACCCCCCTAATCGACCTCCCAGGGAATGCCCAGCTGCTCAATCCCACCGAGGCACGGAGAGCTGTACTTACCATCCGGATGAGCTGGGGACATCCCATCACAGACCCACTCTCCGAGCAGTACGGGGTGGCCAAGGCGCACACCGTGACAAGAACATCGGTAGTCTGGTCATATGTGTGCCCCAGAGCGTTGTGCTCACCAGCTGTCCCTGGAGCCTGAGGGGCATATCGTGGCCGACCCAGCGTGTAGCTAGGGTCTGCATACGCTCGATGGCCAGGCTGAGGAGACTACAAAGATATAGATTATCTAGCCTGTCACCCAGCCGGCTGTTGATGGCAGAATACAGGATCTTAAAATCTTGCGCAAAAGGCAAACATTCAGCAAAAAAATCCCAGGACCGATGGTCCCACAGGGAGCCTAGGTCCATCTCCTTCACTAGGCAGAAAAAAAAAAAAACTGAGCCGCAGGAGGCGGGCTGAGGGGTTGTTACCAGAGGGACCGCCCCCTGGGCGGAACTGTAAAGTTCTGTTTTTTCACATGTATTACAGGTTCTGTCCAGCCCTCTCCTGAAGGTGGCGTAATAACCCTACGGTAAAGACTAATGGAGCTGTGTCAGTCAGTGAACAAAAGAGAAAAAAAAAAGTTTTTGTTTCCGTTATAAACTTTTGTAAATAAGTAAGTTTTCTCCTTCACTGATGAGGCTGCACTGCCGGGCACTGACGAGGCAGCACAGATAGGCATCACTGATTAGGAGGCACTGGCAGGTATTGCTGGTGGGCACTGATTGGCATCATGTGTGGGCACACATTTCCACCCATGGCCACCAGGGATGCCATTCTGGGGGTAAACAGCGCAGACCCCTCCGTGTCAGAGGGGCAGCCATTCGGCTCTCCTCTACTCATGTCTATGAGATGCGAGTGAGGAAAAGCCGATAAACGTCTTTGTGTTTACATCGTGATCAGCCGTGACTGGACACGGCTGATCATGTGGTAGAGTCTATGTCAGAGACTCTTTACCTAGATCGGAGTTGCACTGTGTCAAACTGACATGCCACAACAATGATCACTGTGATGCATGCCCCCGGGGGCGCAACAGCATGTTATCCTGACGTCAGCCGACGTCCGGTCAGGATATCGCAACCACTTTACCAACTTCATTTTGCTATAGGGCTGGTGGCAAGTGGTTAACCACTTAAAGAGGAAGTAAATCCTGATGAGTTTACTTCCCCTTTCATTCCCTGCAAAGGTAAAGCATAATGGACTACTATGATTCTTGATTAAAGGTTATTGGCGCTACCTCCACCCAGTTAATTCCAATAACACTCTTTGCTTACTCAAACCTTTTATGTCTATCTATCTATCACCTTAACGTGTCCCCAGGGACTATATGCATTAAACCCGTATTCCGTATTCTATCTCAACAACACCCCATATATCCAACACCTAAAACTCAAGGCAAAAACTGATTGCACCCCACTTTATATCACCTAAGTGAAATAGTGCCACTATAGTTTCATTAAGAATCTCCAATCAAAAAGATACACATACAAGAAATAAAAATAAAATAAAATAAAATAAAATAAAAAGTGATTGGTAGAGGCCTCTGCCGTGAAAAAGCCTAACTTCAAACAAAAAGCCAAAAAATACAGAAAAAAACACCTGTGTTTTTTTCTGTATTTTTTGGCTTTTTGTTTGAAGTTAGGCTTTTTCACGGCAGAGGCCTCTACCAATCACTTTTTATTTTATTTTATTTTATTTTATTTTTATTTCTTGTATGTGTATCTTTTTGATTGGAGATTCTTAATGAAACTATAGTGGCACTATTTCACTTAGGTGATATAAAGTGGGGTGCAATCAGTTTTTGCCTTGAGTTTTAGGTGTTGGATATATGGGGTGTTGTTGAGATAGAATACGGAATACGGGTTTAATGCATATAGTCCCTGGGGACACGTTAAGGTGATGGATAGACATAAAAGGTTTGAGTAAGCAAAGAGTGTTATTGGAATTAACTGGGTGGAGGTAGCGCCAATAACCTTTAATCAAGAATCATTCCATTAATGCAGGTTGTTTAGTGCAGCCTTCGCATATTAGGGTGGCAGCAACCTCATAAAATAAAGAAAGCTTATACTTAATCTTTTAATAAGACAAAAATTAGATAGAAGAATTGTAACCAATAAAAAACTATATAGAACACAAGGTCACAGGTATAAATCAATACCTATACATATTCCTGCTGATCAAGACCTATTCCATAGGCGCGGCTTTACTTGTATAACTATCCCAATAATGGACTACTATGCATCGCATAGTAGTCCATTATGTGTCACTTACCTGACACAGGAGCCAGCGATGTCACCGCTGTCCTCTGTAGTCCGGCGCATCCATCTTCTCGGTGGGTCTCGCCGCTGTCATTCCGTGAAGACATCACTCCCGCGTATGGGAGCCGCCACGCGCGGTATATCGCTGTAGACAGCGGTGCCTGTCTTTCGGTAAATATCTCCTAAACCGTGTAGGTTTAGGAGATATTTCTTGGACCTACAGGTAAGCCTAGAAAATTACATATACATACATACATACATACATGTTGCAATTATTTGTTACTCTGTATCTTACAAGTGCACTTTTTTTTGAATAAAAAAATAAATAAAAACAGTAAAGTTAGCCCAAATTGTTTTTATATTGTGAAAGATAATGTTACGCCGAGTAAATTGATACCAAAGTTATGCTTCATAATCGCACCCGCGTCAAACTACCCTTAAAAATCTCCATAGGCAATGTTTAAAAATTTCTACACGTTACCAGTTTTAAATTACAGAGGAAGTCTAGGGCTAGAATTATTGCTCCCGCTCTAATGATCGTGGCGATACCTCACTTACGTATGCGTTCGCTTCTGCTCGTCGGGACGGGGCAATTTTTTTTTCTTATTATTTTACTTTGCATTTAAATATCCCTTGAAATAGAAAGAAAGCATGACAGGACCTCTTCCACAATGAGATCTAGGGTCAAAAAGACCTCAGATCTCATATTTACACTAAAATGCCATCCCATGCTATGGAGCCGAGCGGTGGCCATCTTCCCCTCACTCAGCAGCCAGGCATCTACGGGAAAGGACGCGACTGTCTGTCGCTACCGGCAGGTCCAGTAAGCGGCGGAAACGACCGGAGCGTGGCGGACACCTCTCCCACCACCGATAAAAGTGATCTCACGGTGAATCCACTGCAGGAGACCACTTTTACCCTAAAAAGAAACGCACGGTATTCCTGCAAATACTGGGACTTTGGCAGCTAGCTGCTGCCATAATTTAGTATAAAAGTACCGACGTGCGGGTAAGTAGTTTTGTGTGAAGTGGTTAAATACCACAAAATGAAAGCTCCATTTGTGTGAAAAGAAAAAATTATAAAAATGTCATATGGGTACAGTGCAGCATGACTGCGCAATTGTCAAAGTGTGACAGCTCTGAAAGCTGAAAATTGGCCTGGGCAGGAAGGGGGTGAAAGTGTCTTGTATTTAAGTGGTTAAACAAGAGAAGAAGAAGTTAAAAAAAATAAAAAAAGGGGAGGTATGGACAAGGATAAGGCTGCATTGATGGGCATTTAAATGTAAGTTGTTTCCCTTAAACTACCCTCCTAAAGTTGGGGTGCGTGTTATACGCCACTGCGCGCTACATGCCGATAAATACGGTACTTGGCATGCACGTTTAAACTGATGCTTTTTACATTTTGCCTAATGTTCTCTTGTAAATAAATAATTTACTTACATCATTCATATAGGCAGTTCCCCATTCTGCCTGTGTACAAGGCAATTGCGGACAGAGTCCGCGGGCACCCTCCCATGGCACGCGCCCACTATCCTTGTGCAGACTGACGTACAGGTAAGTCAGTTCGTGCAGGAGAGCCAACCTGCCACAGTATATCTGCGTGAGCAGGTCGGCAAGTGGTTAAGTTGCCAGGAAGTCGCATCATAAGTCGCACAAATTTTCAGGTCACAGTGTGAACCAAGCCTTAAAGTGATTGTAAAATAGGGCCGCGTTTTGCACAGAGCAGCTCCGATCCTCTACTTCTGGGGTTCCCCGCTGGTGCTCCTGGCTCATCCTGCCCTCGACTTCGGGGTATTCGTGCAAGCTATTACCACACACACACACACACTCAACTCCCTGCTCCCTCATCACCAGATTTGACTGAAAGCAGCAGGAACCAATGGCTCCCGCTGCCCTCCCGAAGTCCAGTGAGGGACAGAGCAGTGCCGTCGCTCCTTGGCACAGTGCTGGACTAAGATTGGTCTCAGGTAAGTATTTAGGAGGGGGAGGGGGAGCTGCACATAAGATTTTAAAACTTTCAGTGTTTACAACCTCTTTAGAATTGAAGATTCAATTGGGCTTTAGGATGGGACACAGACCACGTAGTCTTTAAAAGGGTACACATATATACATGCTGTGGAACAATGGGAATGCCACTTATGTTATAAAAAACATTTAGACAGGAATCAAGGGAATCAGCAATCTTTACCTTAAGAGAAAAGACGGGTTCTTTGTCTAATTTGGCGACTCTCTTACATTCAAATGGCCCAAACTGAGTCCGCTTGACCAATGAAGTGACGGCGAACACCCCCTCTGTGCCATCTCCGATATTTTTGATCTCCAGGTTGGCAGGAATAGATGATCTAAGAATAAAAGAATAAATAAAAAAAAAAAAAAAAAAAAAAAAGACAGTGTAGTTAAACTCATAGCGCCTTCACATGTATATTCAACAGTCATCAGTTTCTAATGGAGAGAGCCATACTTTGCAGGATACACACCAAACTGGCAGCGTTTGCATGCCGCGCTTGCGTCTAGAAGAATGTATTAAGATTACCTCATTTAAGACCCTCCCCAAGCTCAAAGAACATAGTTACAATTTCAGCCATTTTGACCAGAGTGAGTAGCAGCAGCAGAGAGCGCAGTTGTCTACTTGTATTTGCCTCTATTTCTGTGCTTTTTGTTTGCAATGGATCCCATAATGAACAAATGTGAGGAAATGCTCCTGACATCGCTCTTGATGAGGCTAGAGTGACGTAGAAAAGTTGCCCGAGAGGTCCAGAGTCAAAGTTTCGTCACCATTGGACCCATCCTTTGATTACAAAAATATCCTGCCGACATTCACTGCGCAAGCATGTACATACTGCTGCATACCGACCCCGACAATTTTTTTTTCATTTCAGACCCATGTCCATTGTCACATTTGACCTTCTACTTGAAAAAGAATGACCCGATTTGGATACAGCAATGCCAGTGGTGTATTGCATTGCATCAAGGGCTATATATGTCGTCTCTGTTTATATATAATTTTTATATATATATTGATTTGAAATTTCTTAAATATTTAGCGCTGTCAATATAGTATATTTTATACGATGGAGAAATTATTCGATAAGAAACGTTTTATACTATATATTTATATGATATATGATTTATTTTATGATAGCAGCTTATGATTGGATTAGATTTTGATAACTTCCTTTCCGTTTGAGCGCTGGGATCATTGAGGAATATTTTTATATTGTTCGGTGATATTAGTACTCGTAAGGGCTATATATGGTCTATGAATCATCGCAAGTAATTAAAACATTTTAAACTTTTTTAATGATTTTTTTCATCGTTTTCCTGTCTGTTTTGTCTTTTCAGGTCTAATATATATAGGGTGCCTTTAACCACTACAGATCCGCGCTATTGCCAAATGACGGCATTAGCGCGGACCTACATTTCCGGGACTACGTCTATTGACATCGTCCCGGACACGAGCGGCCTGTGCGCCCCCTGAGGGGCGCGCGCGGCGCGCTCTGTGATCGGCGAGTCCGTGAGACTCGCCTGATCACCGATCCGTGCAAGGGGTCGATCCCGACCCCTCATCACGTGATCAGCTGTCAGCCAATGACAGCTGATCATGTGATAGAACGGAGCCGGTAATCGGCTATTATTCCTCCTCGCGCTGACAGCGCGAGGAGAGAAAAAAAAAAAGCCGATCACCGGCGGCCGTGATCGGGACATCAGTCCCGATCACGGCCAGCAATACAGCTGACCACCTGCCCCCTGCCAGTGCCCACCTGCCCACCGCCGTGCCATCCTGAATAAAAGTGCCCCCCATCAGTGCCCCCCATCAGTGCCCATAGTGCCCACAGTGCCACCCACAATGCCACCCACAGTGCCATCCAGCAGTGCCACCAACAGTGCCACCCACAGTGCCCACAATCTGCCTCAAAGGTGCTGCGACCCAGTGCCGCCCATCAGTGCCCAGCAGTGCCGCCCATCAGTGCCCAGCAGAGCCACCTATCAGTGCCACCTATCAGTGCCACCTATCAGTGGTACCTATCAGTGCCCATCCATGCCATCTTATCCGTGCCCATCTTTGCCCATCAGTGCCCACCAATGCAGCCCATCAGTGCCCACCAATGCAGCCATCAGTGCCCACCAATGCAGCCATCAGTGCCCACCAATGCAGCCATCAGTGCCCACCAATGCAGCCATCAGTGCCCACCAATGCAGCCATCAGTGCCCACCAATGCAGCCATCAGTGCCCACCAATGCAGCCATCAGTGCCCACCAATGCAGCCATCAGTGCCCACCAATGCAGCCATCAGTGCCCACCAATGCAGCCATCAGTGCCCACCAATGCAGCCATCAGTGCCCACCAATGCAGCCATCAGTGCCGCCTAATCAGCGCACTTCAATGAAGGAGAAAAATGACCCGTTTGCAAAATTTTATAATAAACTATTAAAAACATGATTTTTTTTTTTTGCATCTTTTTTTGTTTGTTTAGCAAAAAATAAAACTCCGAGCTGTAACTAAATACCACCAAAAGAAAGCTCTACTTGTGGGAAAAAAATGATAAAAATTTCATTTGGGTACAGTGTTGTATGCCCGCGCAATTGTCATTCAAAGTGCATCAGCGCTGAAAGCTGAAAATTGGTCTGGGACTGAGGGGGGTTTAAGTGCCCAGTAAGCAAGTGGTTAAAAAACGCATAAACAAAAAACATGTCTAAAACGCTGGTACCACGTTTGGCACCTGAAACTTGGAAATCTTCGGCGTCTGAACCCATTTTTTTTGCTTCCAAAGAAACGTTACTGCCTAAAAACTACATTGAACGAACCTGTGTACATGTTTAGCAGCGTGTTTAGCATGCTTAGCACCTAAGGCCCCATTTCCTGTGTACATGGGGCCTATCCAATGTTATCCTATGTGACCATGTACACTGGTTCGTTTAACGTAGTTTTTAGGCAGTTGAGTTAAGAGGCCTTTTTTTGGAAAGCAAGCAGTTCAGACGCTGAGTTTAGAGGCATTTCAAGTGCCAAACGCGTCTAAACGTTTCGTTTACAGGAGTTTTTAATTTTTGCCTATAAAACAAAAAATAAATAAACTGTTCAAATGCTTCTAAATGCAAACGTAGCTAAGCGTGGCTAAACGCGGCATGTAAACACGGCAAAACTGATGTTTTAAACGTCGGTTACTATCTGTCAAGTTAAATCGTTAAGGAGAGGTTGGAAAAATGCCCCGTATACATGAAGCCTTAAGCCCCATACACACTATCAGATTTTCTGCAGATTTTTTCCATCAGATTTACCAAAAGCATATAATATGAGGTCAAACCTTAGGTGTTTCAATTTGTATGCAATCAGGCGGGCCCTTCTACTACATGGTTTCGGTAAATCTGAAGACAAAAATCAGCAGAAAATCTGATAGTGTGTATTGGGCTTAACAAGCATGCTATTCAGCTTATACAGGACAGATTTTACTGTTGTGGGTTTAGGAACGCATTAAAACACTGTAAAGTAGGTTACACGTCTTTTCTCGTTTTCATCTACTCACCTGGCTCTGCTCAGAACAAAAGAGTCCTGGACAGTCACCACTGGACCCAACTCTGGACACTCCGAGTCATGGTACTGGCCACAGTCGTCACACCCTACACATAGAATTGCAGGTTTGACAAAAAAAAAGGGAAGCAAAAAAGTTAAAAATTCATCATGCCAAAAAAATAAATAAATAAATAAATAAATAAATAAAAACACACACACACACAACATGAAATTTTAAAGGGCAAAATAAAAAAATTCTAAAGCAAGATCCTTGCTATAGAACATTTTTTTTTGTTTTTTTACATTGTGTCAGATGCCCCGTGTGGTTTCATCCTCTGACCCTTTCATCGATCAGTTTTAGGGGTAGGAGGATGGAACAAACAAGTATCCGACACTCCAAGAAATTCTGAATTCTGAAGAGACTGACGGAGGTCACAGCCCTGGAGTGGACAGGAGATTGGAGACACGGGCTGCCAGAGGAGCGAGTAAAAATCTCCAAATCTATTGCAGGGACCTTCCTTGGGAATTTTTTTTTAGCTTTAACAAAATATTCAAAAACACAATTTTAAAAATTTTAAAATTTGAATGCACTAAAACACACTATATTGCTCAAATGTTTGATGAAATAAAGATGATCTTATGCTGAGTACATGGGTACCAAACAGGACATTAGGGGTGCAACGGATCAAAAAACTCACGGATAGGATCGTTCCTCTGATCAGAAAATATGATTGAATTAAAAAAACCTGAGAAAATACCACCACCATATAGTCCCCACTGTAATATCCTTGTCATCTCCCCCACTGTAATATCCACAATCTCCCCCACTGTAATATTGGCAGAGCATGGCTGGGTACTGGCAGAGCATGGCTGGGTACTGGCAGAGCATGGCTGGGTACTGGCAGAGCATGGCTGGGTACTGGCAGAGCATGGCTGGGTACTGGCAGAGCATGGCTGGGTACCTGTCACAGAGCAGCACTGTGGGCACTACAGATCCAGCCCACAGTGCTGCTGACACTGCTTTTTTTTATTTTTTTATTTAATTTTGCTTTTTTATTTTATTTTTAAAACTATTCCTTTCATTTTTTTATAATTTTTATTGTATTGTTATCTCAAGGAATGCAAGTATCCCCTATTATAGCAATAGGTAGCGACAGGTACTCTTTTTGAAAAAATTGGGGTCTATTAGACTCTAGATCTCTCCTCTGCCCTCAAAGCATCTGACCACACCAAGATTGGTGTGATAAAATGCTTTCCCAATGGCGCTATTTATATCCGGCGAAATCAAAGTCATGAAATGCTCGTAGTGTCCCGTTTCTTAGGCCATAGAGATGATTGGAGCGGTTCTGGTCTCTGATCAGCTCTATGGTCAGCTTGGCGAATCACCGGCTGCATTCTCAGGTTCCCTGTTGGGACAGGACAGCCAGAGAAAACCATGAAGATGGTGGAGGTGGGGGGGGGGGGGGGGGGGGGAATGGGGGAAATTCCCTCCCACTGCTTGTAAGAGCAGTCTAGAGGCTAAATTAGCTACTAGGATTGCTTTTACATGAAAGCCGACTGCTGGCTGAAAAGATTGATACCTAAACCTGCAGCCATAATTCTGGTATAATCACTCAAAATCCAGCAACATACCAGTACATCTCTGGTTCTTGTTGTCCTATTCAGCCTGTGGGCTGAACAGGACAAAAAAAAGTAGATTGTTTGGTGGGTATGCCCACCATTACAATACGGCCCTTCCCTGGACAGGTAAGCGTCCATATATTAAAAGTCAGCATCTTCAGTATTTGTAGCTGCTGACTTTAAAATTCTCATGGGGGGGCTGGACCTCCTCTTTAAGCTGGCTATAGAAGGACTGAATCTCGACCGGTTCAGCAGGGACCAACCAAGACTAGATCCACCTATGGACTGGCTGGTTGTCCTGAGGTTAATCCATCGACCGACTTCAGTGCAACCAGCCTGTCAGCTTTTTTTCCCCATGAAATCACCGCTGGTGGCTATAGCAGCCAGCAGTGATCATTGTGTTCTGCCAGCAGGGAAGCCCCCAATCAGCAGAATACAATATAGTGTCAGTGTTGATGGGGGAATTTATTAATCTTCTTTACACCCACGGGAAAATAAAAAACAAACCCAAAAAATTGCATAATCTATGACTTGCTTTGTTTTAAAATGGCCACACCAAATAAAAAGGAAAGCATTAGATATTACTGGAGGCAACAACAGATATGAAAATCCCCCCAGGTCACAGGAAGTTGGTGCTTATGGTGTCAGAAAGGAGACACTAAACCCTTAGGACTCTTTCCGTTCAGTAACTTTTTTTTTTTCCCCCAAATGAACTGATCAAAGTAAAAAACGTGTAACGTTTACATCAGTTTTTTTTTACATCTGCCAGCTAGAGTCCTTAACCACTGGAGTCCCGGGGTTTTTCTGTCATGCAAAAATTGACCATTTGTCCGTTTACATCTCAGCCGTTTTTTTTTTTTTTCCTTTTTTTTTTTTTTTTAATAGGGAATTGAGCCGTTCCAAAATAAATTGTGTTGACGGAAACGGTTGTAAAAGGACGATCGTCGATTTACATCAGTTTTTCCATTCAGATGCATTGATGTCTATTTTATCATCCGTCGGTGGATGGATGACAATGGACAAACGATCCTCATAGGCATCAGTTGCACTTGATCTCAGGGGCGACCTAAACTGAACTAGTGTTAGATGTCCACCACAAAAAAAACAACAGCAAAAGGGGTTCAACATAATATCTTTGGTTATAACAAATAACACTTACATAGGAACACGGATTCATCTATAGGGCCTTGTGCCATTATAAATCACCTGGAAAGAAATAAAAAAAAAAATCAGAGAGTTACTAAATAGAACATGACACATTAAAGATTCTAGCAACTAATTGGACCATCATAACCTTAAAGGGTATAAGAGGGGAGTGAAGACGGTTGCATTCAGCGTCCATAGAGGCCAAATGCAGGACTCGACCCCACCCCCGTCATTGGATTTGATTGACGGCAGCTGGAGCCAATGGCTGCGCTGCCATCAATCTATACAATCAAGAGCCGAGAACCCCGGGCAGAGAGACACCGCGTCCCCGTCGGGTCAAGTTCCAGGGTTCAGGTAAAACGGGGGCCGGTCACTGTCAGCTGTTTTTTCACCTTCATGCATTGGATGCATGAAGGTGAAAAAAACGTGAGGGTTTACAACCCCTTCAATTTACTCCAGAAGTATATCATTGCGTTAGGCAATTCTAGAGAAAAAATACTTTAACCACTTGCTTACTGGGCACTTAAACACCCTTCCTGACCAGACCAATTTTCAGCTTTTGGTGCTCTCACACTTTGAATGACAATTACTCAGTCATGCAACACTGTACCCAAATGAATTTTGTGTCCTTTTTTCCCCACAAATAGAGCTTTCTTTTGGTGGTATTTGATCACCTCTGGGGTTTTTATTTTTTGCACTATAAATGAAAAAAGACCGAAAATTTTGAAAAAAAACGCATATTTCTTTGTTTGCGATAAAATTTTGCAAATTATAATTTTTTTTTCATAAATTTTGGCCACAATTTATACGGCTACATATCTTTGGTAAAAATAACCCAAATTAGTGGATATTATTTGGTCTTTGTGAAAGTTAGAGAGTCGACAAGCTGTGGTGCGAATCGCACAAAATTGATCACACCTGATGTACTGGTGGCCTATCTCATTTCTTGCAACCCCAACAAGTCAGGAAAGTACAAATACCCCCTAAATGACCCCTTTTTGGAAAGTAGACATTCCAAGGTATTTACTAAGATGCATGGTGAGGTTTTTGATGTTGTCATCTTTTTCCCACAATTCTTTGCAAAATGAAGATTTTTATTTTTTTTTCCCCCCCTCACAAAATTTTCAATGTAATAGAAATGTGAGAGAAATAACTTCTCTCACATGGCATGTGTATACCACAAATGACACCCCAAAATACGTTCTGCTACTCCTTCTGAGTATTACGATACCAAATGTGTGAGACTTTTACACAGTCTGGCCACATAGAGAGGCCCAATATTGAAATAGCACCATCAGGCGTTCTAGGAGCATAAATTACACATTTCATTTCTCAACCACCTATTACATTTTTGAAGGCCCTGGAGCACCAGAACAATGGAAATGCCCACAAAGTGACCCCATTTTGGAAAGATAACACCCCAACGTATAATCTATGAGGCATAATGAGTCGTTTGAATGGTTCATTTTTTTTCCAGAAGTTTTGGGAAAATGTGGAAAAAAAATGAAAACGCATTTTTTTTTTTACGTAAAGTTGTCCATTTATAAGATATTTCCAACACATAGCATGTACATAGAAAAAAATGACACCCAATACGTTCTACTACTCCTCCTGAGTATAACGATACCAAATGTGTGAGACTTTTACACAGTCTGGCCACATACAGAGGCCCAATATTGAAATAGCACCATCAGGCGTTCTAGGAGCATAAATTACACATCTTATTTCTCAACCACCTATTACAGTTTTGAAGGCCCTGGAGCACCAGGACAATGGAAATGTCCACAAAGTGACCCCACGTGGCACTGACGACACGTGGCACTGACAGATGGCACTGGAGGCAGATGGCACTGGCAGATGGCACTGGCGCTGGCAGGTGGCACTAGCAAGTGGCACTGGTGGTGGCAGGTGGCACTGGCAGGTGGCACTGGCGCTGGCAGGTGGCACTGGCGGCACTGACGGCACTGGGGCTGACGGATGGCACTGGCAGGTGGCACTGGGGCGGGCGGCACTGGGGCTGACGGGCGGCACTGGGGCTGACGGGCGGCAGGTGGCGCTGGCGGCACTGGGGCTGACGGCAGGCGGCACTACTGGCAGATGGCACTGGGCTGACAGATGGCACTGGCACTGGGGCTGACACACAGATCGCTCTCCCTCCTCACACGCTGTCTGTTTGGAGGGAGAGATACGGCAATGGGAGATGATCTCATGTTTACATACGAGATCATCTCCCATTGGCAGCTGCGATCGCGCTGTGAACGGCCGCTTTGATTGGCCGTTCATGGCGATCTGTATTTGCCTGCCTCCGGGAGACACGGCGAATACAAAACTTCCGCGATGCGCCCCCCCGGCGGCGCGCATTGCGGAAGTAAACACCAGGCCGTCCAGGCGAAGGAACCCGCCCGCTCTAAGGCCGTCATTCGGCTATAGGGCGGGCGGGAGGAGGTTAAAGTGATTGTAAAGGCTCGTTTTTAAAACAAACAGGTTATACTTCCTTCCTCTGTGCAGTTGGTTTTGTACAGAGCAGCCCTGATCCTTCTCTTCTAGGGTCCCCCCCCATGGTGCTCCTGGCCCCTCCCTCCTCAGAGTGCCCCCACAGCCAGTTACAGGGGGCACCTGAGCCAAGTCAGAGCTCCGTGTATCCATTCAGGTATGGAACCTGACCCAGCCTCCTCTCTCGCCTGATTGGCTGACTGATTTTGATTGACAGCCGCCGGAGCCAATGGTACTCAGGAGTGTCTGGGACAGCTAAGAGACTCGTGGACATCACTGGAGAGAGAAGAGGCTCGGGTAAGTAATTAGGGGGTGCTGGGGGATACCTGCGCTGACCCCTGCTGGATGCATTTTGTGTATGTCCAACAGCGATCACTGCAGGTATTGGCTGGCTGCGCAGAGAGCTGAAAAGCTGCTGCACGACAACCTGTCATTATAATGAACAGGGCCAGCGGCCTCCCCTAACAGGAGTCTGACTCCAGCTTCTACTATTCACAGCGGCCCCAATCACCTGTGTGAATGCAGCCGAAGGCTCGAGTCACACTGCTGTGATGTGGGAAACCCTGCGAATCCAGTGCGGGTTCCCGCATCGCGCCTGAATCGCCATCGGTCCACACTGCCCTCCGAGAACCGCTGCGGCTCTCAATACAAACTTAATGACACCCCAAGAATGGTTGACAGATCGCCGTGTGAACTGTGAATTCAGACAGGAATCAGATCACATGAATGTGAACACCCATATGATCCGATTCTGGTGCGGACAAAAAACAAAAACAAAAAAACAAAAAAAAAAAAAAAAAAAAAAAAGGTCCTGCACAAGTTCAATGCGAAATCAGATAGTTAATATGGCTGAATGCGGATCGCACAGATATCGCATGCGATTTGCACAGCAATGCTGTGTCTGACATCGCACCAGTGTGAACTGACCCGTAAAAGGAGTTGCAAAAGGTAGAAGGTTCATCTAAATGGAGTCTATGCATTAAGACAAAAAAAACCTTCTGCCGCAGTGCCCCCCCCCCCCCCTAATTCCTTACCCGAGCCCCCTCTCTCTTTCAATCGATGTCCATGAATGTCTAAGCTGTCCGGGACACTCTTAGTGATTGGCTGATTCACAGCAGCTACGCCATTGGCTCCCGCAGCTGTCAAAGTCAGCCAGCCAATCAGGGGAGAGGGGGCGAGGCAGAGTCGGGGCTCCGTCTCGGCTCCAGTGCCCCCATAAGAAGTTGCTGGCTGTGGGGGCACTCGACAGGAGGGAGGAGCCAGGATCACTGAAAAGGGACCTGAGAAGAGGAGGATCAGGGCTGCTCTGTGCAAAAACCACTGCACAGAGGTGGTAAGTATAACATGTTTGTTATTTTTATTCTAAATAAATAAAAGGGACTTTACAATCACTTTAAGGATTACTGAGCATCCACTTAACATAAAAAAAAAAACACACATACTATAAAATGATTGTAGATCCACTTTAACTTGCAGTATTCTTAGGTCTTCATTTCTATGACCCGATTTACAGTTTTCTTTGAGTCGAGTGTCATATGCTAAAAGCAAAACTGTACTTTAACCATTATTGCTTTCCTTTTAGAGAGGAAGTAAACCCTGATGGGTTTACTTCCTCTTTGATTCCCTGCAAAGGTAAAGCATAATGGACTACTATGTATCGCATAGTAGCCCATTATGTGTCACTTACCTGACACAGGAGCCAGTGATGTCACCGATGTCCCCTGTAGTCCGCCGCATCCATCTTCTCGGTGGGGTCTCGCAGCTCCGCCGCTGTCATTCGGCGGAGCCGCGATGACGTCACTCCCGCGCATGCGCACGGGAGCCGTCACGCGCGGCAGCTCCGTTGTTGGAAATGCCGCGCTCAGTGCGCCTGCGCACCGCTGTCCACAGCGCATGCGCTGTAGACAGCGGTGCCTGTTTTCGGGCAAATATCTCCTAAACCGTACAGGTTTAGGAGATATTTCTTGGACCTACAGGTAAGCCTTAATCTAGGCTTACCTGTAGGTAGTGATGAGCCGAACACCCCCCGGTTCGGTTCGCACCAGAACTTTCGAACGGACCCCAAGTTCGAACGAACGTTAGAACCCCACTGAAGTCTATGGGACTCGAACGTTCGAAATGAAGTGCTAATTTTAACGGCTAATATGCAAGATACTGTCCTAAAAAGGGTTTGGCGACCTGCCTCCTGCCTCAGGGGACATGGGTCAATGCAAAAAAAAGTTTTAAAAACGGCCGTTTTGGCGGGAGCACTGATTTTAATGACGATTAAAGTGAAAAAAAAAAAGTGAAATATTCCTTTAAATATGGTGCCTGGGGGGTGTCTGTAGTATGCCTGTGAAGTGCCACGTGTTTCCCGTGTTTAGAACAGTCCCTGCACAAAATGACATTAAACGGAAATAACACCATTTAAAACTGCTTGCGGTTTTAATGTTATATCTGGTTCCTGCAATATGGTTGAAAATCATTGAGAAAAATGGCATGGGTAGCCCTCCCTGCCCATTACCAGCCTATTTGGGTCTTGTACGCATATTAAGGGGAACGCTGTACCCATATTACAAAAAAGAAATGCGTGTGGCCCCCAGGCCCTATATACTCAGAACAGCAGTATACAGGCGGTGCAAACAAGACAGGGACTGTGTAGGTTTGTTGTGTTAAGTTGAATCTGTTTGTAATTTTCAACCGATACATTTTTAAAGTGTAGCTCCAGTCAAAAAAACTATTTTTAAGCTTTTTGGAAAACATAGGGAAGGGTTATCACCCCTGTATAATTTGTTTTGTCGTCCATCTTTTTTCATCTCACTTGCTGTTGTCTCCTTCCGTTTGCAAGTGGGAGATGTTTGTAAGTTGGATGTTTGAAAGTAGGGGCCTGCCCTATATGCGCTGCAGAAATGGCGGAACAAGGTGTTGGTTTTGCCACAACATTGTAAGCCCTCAAAGTGACTCTTGGTGGGCGCTGGAGCGCCCTGCTGTGAACGATTATATCAAGAATTGTAATTACATGCCATTGTTGAACAGTGGTAGAAAAATTGACCTTTGGTGGTTGTGGTGCTGGTGCCACAACACTATAAGTCCTCACCGTTACTCTGGGTGGGCACAGGAAGGGGCCCTCCTGTGAAATATTATATCAAGAATTGTAATTACATGTCCCTGTTAAACAGGGGCAGAAAAATTGGGCCTTAGGCACTGGTGCTGGTGCCACCACACTGCAAACTCTGCCATATAATTACAAATGACATTTGTTCTGCCTATGAAGCAATAAAATATTAATTTAAGTGGGAGTTTAATGTAGTGGTACTGGAGAAAAGAAAGAAGAATGCAATAGGAAAATAATTAGAATGCATAATTTGCTAGATCCATTGGGCTCCCAAAATGTTTTCTCTACCTCTTCATTATTTGACTTAAATACCCACTATCTTTTTCTATTAGGCATTTTCCCCCTTACTGTGTGAAGCCAGATATACCCGCGTAAATCCCCAAACTAGATCCCACATCCCCACTGTTAGGAGTACCACCGACCCAGGGGACCACCAGTCTCCTCCAATCCTCTCTGCTGACGTCCACCTTTTTTTTACCATAGCCCATCCAATAGGAAGTGGCTACAACAGGCAGGGGTGTGGATTTTATCTCTGAGAGGGGCTTTAAATGAAAAGTATAACATACAGTGGCAGTGCGTCCGTAAAGGGCGCAGGAGCGCTGCCCCCTCTCTTCTGTCACCGCTCTATCACCATAGATAGATTCATGCCTTGCATGAATCTATTTATAGTCCCCGCTGACACCCCCTATTCAGGTGTCTGGCCCCTTTTCTGGCGCTGGGCACCTGAATTATAGTGATGGGTTTTTTTTTTTTGGAAGCACCTGATTAGAGCCATAGACTCTAATATGCACCCAAAAAGGTGAACAGCGGGTGCAATGCTGTGCGTTTGCTGCTCACTCAATTGTTTGTTAGCAAAGCGAAGGAATTCACTTTGCTAACACTGAACCACCTCTCAGCCAATCAGGTGCTCGGGTCTGTTATCTGTCACCTGATTGGCTGAAACATCAGACGCTGTGATTGGACGCCTGATAGAGAGGACGGAAGAAGACATCAAGGAGCACGCAGGACACCGCCACTGACCCGCTGCGAGACAGGCAAGTGCCGGGGTGATACACACTGCCAGCATTTGATGGGGCACAGTTGCAGCGGCAAATGATGGGCACACTGGCAGCATTTGATGGGGCACAGGAGCGGCAATTGATGGGTACACTGGCAGCAATTGATGGGCATACTGGCAGCAATTGATAGGTATGGTAGTTGGCACAATGGCTGCTCTTAATGGGCACAGTGGCTTGCGTTTGATGGCACAGTGGTGGCAATTGATGGGCACAGTGGTGGCAATTGATGGGCACAGTGGTGGCAATTGATGGGCACAGTGGTGGCAATTGATGGGCACAGTGGTGGCAATTGATGGGCACAGTGGTGGCGCTTGATGGGCACAGTGGTGGCGCTTGATGGGCACAGTGGTGGCGCTTGATGGGCACAGTGGCGGCGCTTGATGGGCACAGTGGCGGCGCTTGATGGGCACAGTGGCGGCGCTTGATGGGCACAGTGGTGGCGCTTGATGGGCACAGGGGCTACGCTTGATGGGCACAGGGGCTACGCTTGATGGGCACAGGGGCTGCGCATAAAGATCAAGTAGGCTTTGTCCATTTAAGGGGTACATGAGACAGCATTTGCAGATCGATCCAATTGATTGATATTGCAAAATCCTACTCTAACTCAGCACGCACTATCTCCTAACACTACTGACTGCAAGCTCTATTATAAAAGATAGATCACTAGCTATATAGATGAGGTGAATATAGCGGTGTATACTGCGGTCAGGGCACAGACAATAACCACTACACAACAGCAAGATAGAAAAATTGGCCGAAAACGATCGGTGTGTACTGTGTTGAAGGTACACAGAACACCCACTGCTTCAGACGCCAACACACTACACGAGGCCGCCGCGATGGCGGCCTTATATAGTGTGGGGCGTGCACTACACAGCCTGAGCTATGATTGGCCACAGGCATCCTGCCTGTGGCCAATCATGGGTCTCCTCGCTGCTGGCGCTGCGATTGGCCAAGCATGCGGGGTCACAGTGCATGCTTGGCCAATCATGAGCCAGCAATGCACTGCGCCATCGCACACGAATTTGACACGAACGGACTAAAATGTTCGGATTTCGCCGAACGGACGAACAGCCAATGTACATACGTTCGACTCGAACACGAAGCTCATCCCTACCTGTAGGTCAAAGTGGTTTGTAAGGGTTTACAACCACTTTAACCACTTCAGCACCAGAAGATTTTACCCCACCCCCCCCCCCCCCCCCTCATGATCAGGCCATTTTTTTTCCCATTTAGCATTGCACTACTTCAACTGGTAATTGCGGTCACGCAACACTGTATCTAAAATGAAATTTATATCCTATTTTTTTTCCACACAAATAAAGCTTTCTTTTGATGGTACTTGATCACCGCTGTTTATTTTTCACAATATTAAATGAAAAAAATAAAACCCAATATTTTTTACTTTCTACTATAAAACATATCCAATTAAAAAAAAAATTTAAAACAAAAATGTCTTCATCAATTTTGGCTAAACCAGGGCTCGACAAACCCCGGGCGTCTGGTCGCATTTGCGCCTAGAATTCGTGTCCTGGCGACTGGGGGCAACGCTGCTGGGGTATCCCGTCTCCATTTGGACCCCGAACTCCGCCGCGCAATTGCATCGGGCCGCGCCGGCCAGTAATTGAGGCCGCGGCTTTGCGGCCTTCTAAAATCTTTCGGTAGTCTGGCGCCATCTTGTGGTGGATGTAGAAATTACACCCTATTCCAATAATGCTAATTCCTAATGGAGTGAAGCTCCCCTGCCTGTTTTTCACTGCCCGCCCATTTCCTTCCCAAAGTGAAGAGAAGGAAGTGATTGCGGGCGTCATCTGGCGCCTTTTGCCCAACGGTGAGTGTGGTGGCTGGTAAATGGCTTCTCATTATAATATATATATATTTTTTTTTGTAAAAAGTAAAAAAAAAAAAGGGGGGGGGGGGGGGGCTGCGGCGCTATCTTCCCCTCACTCGTCTCCATGTCAGGCCAGGGACAGGTCCGGATCGCCGTTACCGACCTGGCTCCTAACTTTTTAAGCTGGCTCCTAGATTCCAAGCAAATTTGTCAAGCCCTGGGCTAAACTATATTCTGCTACAGGTCGTTGGTAAAAAAAATAAAAATAAATACCGACACTTATATTTGATTGAAAGTTATAACGTCTGCAAATGATGTCATATATACTAGAATTATGATTTATTTTTTAATACTAGTAATGGCGGTGCTTAGTGGCTTATAATGCGATAGTACAGCAGCCGATATGACACGGACACTGGGGGGGGGGGGGGGGGGGTCTGACTAACTGTCACTGACATCACCAGTACAGTGATCAGTGATAATGGGTTAACATCTAGCACGATCAAGGGGTTAAATGGGTGCCTACGTGCAATGTGTTTTTGGGGATGGCGTTTTCATTAATCACTTTTTTTGCTTGAAAATTACTTAGAACCCCCAAACATTTTAGAATATATATTTATTTTTTTCAGACACCCTAGAGAATAAAATGGCGGTTGTTGATGTCACACCATGTTTGCACAGCGGTCTTACAAGCCCAATTATTTTGGGGGGGGGGGAAAAATACACTTTTAAATAAAAAAATAAAAAATAAAATAATAACACACATACACACACACACACAAACAGTAAAGTTAGCCATATTGATAGCCAACAACATGTCATGCTTCAAAATTGCGCCCACTTGCCGAATGGCAACAAACATTGGCACTTAAAAATCTCCATTGGCGACGTTAAACGATCGCAGCGATACCTCACGTTTGAACACAGTTTTCATATGCTGGTGCGACTTACGTGAGCTCGGCGGGACAGGGCTCTTTAAAAAAAAAAAAAAAAAAATTATGTATATTTTTTTGACACTGTCTTTAACCACTTTCAGACTGGACCATTTTGCTGGCCAAAGACCAGACCACTTTCTCACTGGAGTGGTGCGTTGGCAGGATCCTAAAAAACAAAAAAAAAGTCCTACTAGCAGCATCTTTGGAGTGGTGAAGGAGCGGTGTATCAAATCAATGGGCAGCGCGGCTACACCGCCGGCACAACGCTGCTGCAGCAGCGATTTGCAGCTGGTTTTAACTCTCTCAGCCGCTAGCGCAGGGGGGGGGGGGGGTAAAAGCACCCCGCTAGCAGGCCAAATATCACAGCAAAATTGGCAGTAAAGCGCTGCTAAAAATAGCTTTACTGCCGATGCACCCACTGCCCCAGTATGAAAAGGGCCTTAGTCAGGGGAAAAATTAAAAATTAAAAACGGCACAATGCCGCTAACAGTAGAGAGCCCTCCTGTGTTGTTTACCTACTCAGGTCTCTCTTCTGTCATTCCCTCAGGCGATCGGCCATAATTCATCGGACCCGCTGATTGGCTTGTGCTGTAACAAGTGACAAATAATACCTTGCATCATCTGCAGATCTAATGATGAATGAAAAGAAAGATACAAAAGTAACAATATGTTACATTGTATCTTTGTATCTGGAGCAGTCTTGTTTATAAAACACAGATTCAAACTTTGACAGCTAGAGCTGCCAACTTCTTCTCCGAGTAGGCTGTGACACCAGTGTTCCGTCAGATTAGGCGACCCATCAGATATGGTAACGGAAGTGACGCTCCGTCACCGGTGCATGCGTAAAGCCGTTACCAGGTTGCTTAATCGGACGGAACGCCTGTACTCAAAATACGACAGCGGACATCTTTCTACACCCAGCTGTGTCTTTAGTTTAATAGTCATTCTTGCAGTAAAATGAGCGTATTGAAATAAATAATAACACACTGACATCTCTCATCCCATTTGCATGTTTAATTTGTAAAGACTAAAAGTTTAGCTCTGATCAGTGATGGCAACATGGTCTCCGCCACCTTCCTACTGCTTGTGTCCAGCCGCTTTAAATTTTTTTACATCAAAACATCATCACAGATGTCAATATGCTATACAGCGGGGGCGCTGCTGTATGCGGCCAGAGGTGCGGGGGGAAAAAAAAAAAAACACACCACACGTATACCACATTACTTGCAAACCAGAGATATTACTGTATTTTTATATATATATATATATATACACACATACATATATATATATATACACACATACATACACACACGGCTTATTGCTAAAATGACTCTTAAATTAAAGACGTAGCTGGGTGTACTAAGATGTCTGCTGCCGCCTTCTTTTCACTACAGTGTTCCATCAGATTAGGCGCCCTGGTACACAGTACAATGATTTTTTTGGGGGTGTGTGTACTATGTTATTTATTACATAGTATTCAGAAATATATAATTGTGTGTGTGTGTACACACACACACACACACACACACACACCATTTTTTTCTGGTTTGGGTGTCCATTAATTTAATATTTATATTATTATTACATATTTTTATTTATGGGGATTGTTAGTGTATTTATTTATTCATATATCACTATATATTTATAAGCTCCAGAACTCAGAGGATGGAGATGATGAATGGAGTGTTGGGGGAGGTAGGAGAAGCAGAGGATGGAGATGATGAATGGAGTGTTGGGGGAGGTAGGAGAAGCAGAGGATGGAGATGATGAATGGAGAGGATGGAAGTGATGAATGGAGTGTTGGGGGAGGATGGTGATGATGAATGGAGACGAAGATGAAGTGTTGGGGAGGAGGGTGAAGTAGAGGATGGGGATGATGAATGGAGTGTTGGGGAGGAGGGTGAAGCAGAGGATGGAGATGATGGTTGGGGAGTTGGGTGAAGCAGAGTATGGAGATGATTAATGGAATGCTAGGTGAAGCAGAGGATGGAGATGATGAATTGAGAGCTGGGGAGGAGGGTGAAGTAGAGGATGTAGATGATAATGGAGGGGTGCTGGGGAAGAGGGTGAAGCAGGAGGATGGATGACTGGAGGGGTGTTGGGGGAGGAAGGTGAAGGAGAGGATGGAGATGATGAATGAAGTGTTGGGGGAAGCAGAGGATGAGGATGATGAATGGAGTGTTGGGGAGGGTGAAGTAGAGGATGGGGATGATGAATGGAGTGTTGGGGGAGGAGGGTGAAGCAGAGTATGGGGATGATGAATGGAGTGTTGGGGAGGGTGAAGTAGAGGATGGGGATGATGAATGGAGTGTTGGGGAGGGTGAAGTAGAGGACGATGAATGGAGTGTTGGGGGAGGAGGGTGAAGTAGAGGATGGGGATGATGAATGGAGTGTTGGGGGAGGAGGGTGAAGTAGAGGATGGGGATGATGAATGGAGTGTTGGGGGAGGAGGGTGAAGTAGAGGATGGGGATGATGAATGGAGTGTTGGGGAGGAGGGTGAAGTAGAGGATGGGGATGATGAATGGAGTGTTGGGGAGGAGGGTGAAGTAGAGGATGGGGATGATGAATGGAGTGTTGGGGAGGGTGAAGTAGAGGATGGGGATGATGAATGGAGTGTTGGGGAGGAGGGTGAAGTAGAGGATGGGGATGATGAATGGAGTGTTGGGGAGGAGGGTGAAGTAGAGGATGATGAATGGAGTGTTGGGGAGGAGGGTGAAGTAGAGGATGGGGATGATGAATGGAGTGTTGGGGGAGGAGGGTGAAGTAGAGGATGGGGGATGATGAATGGAGTGTTGGGGGAGGAGGGTGAAGTAGAGGATGGGGGATGATGAATGGAGTGTTGGGGAGGAGGGTGAAGTAGAGGATGGGGGATGATGAATGGAGTGTTGGGGAGGGTGAAGTAGAGGACGATGAATGGAGTGTTGGGGGAGGAGGGTGAAGTAGAGGATGGGGATGATGAATGGAGTGTTGGGGGAGGAGGGTGAAGTAGAGGATGGGGATGATGAATGGAGTGTTGGGGGAGGAGGGTGAAGTAGAGGATGGGGATGATGAATGGAGTGTTGGGGAGGAGGGTGAAGTAGAGGATGGGGATGATGAATGGAGTGTTGGGGAGGAGGGTGAAGTAGAGGATGGGGATGATGAATGGAGTGTTGGGGAGGAGGGTGAAGTAGAGGATGATGAATGGAGTGTTGGGGAGGAGGGTGAAGTAGAGGATGATGAATGGAGTGTTGGGGGAGGAGGGTGAAGTAGAGGATGGGGATGATGAATGGAGTGTTGGGGAGGAGGGTGAAGTAGAGGATGGGGATGATGAATGGAGTGTTGGGGAGGAGGGTGAAGTAGAGGATGATGAATGGAGTGTTGGGGAGGAGGGTGAAGTAGAGGATGGGGATGATGAATGGAGTGTTGGGGGAGGAGGGTGAAGCAGAGGATGGGGATGATGAATGGAGTGTTGGGGGAGGAGGGTGAAGCAGAGGATGGGGATGATGAATGGAGTGTTGGGGAGGAGGGTGAAGCAGAGGATGGGGGATGATGAATGGAGTGTTGGGGGAGGAGGGTGAAGCAGAGGATGGGGGATGATGAATGGAGTGTTGGGGGAGGAGGGTGAAGCAGAGGATGGGGGATGATGAATGGAGTGTTGGGGGAGGAGGGTGAAGCAGAGGATGGGGGATGATGAATGGAGTGTTGGGGGAGGAGGGTGAAGCAGAGGATGGGGATGATGAATGGAGTGTTGGGGGAGGAGGGTGAAGCAGAGGATGGGGATGATGAATAGAGTGTTGGGGAGGAGGGTGAAGTAGAGGATGATGAATGGAGTGTTGGGGAGGAGGGTGAAGTAGAGGATGGGGATGATGAATGAAGGATGAGGACGGAGATGACGGAAGGCCCCCGTGGTGTGGGGTGCCCAGAGGAGGAGGTGGGGGGAGGGGAGGACAGAGCCCAGGCCCGGAGGGATGTCAGCGCTCGGAACACAGCCGGGTTTTCCTGGTATCCCGGAGCGGAGGAGAGCTCCCCCCACCCCACAGCTACACAGAACAATCGGCCTGGCAGATGGAGCGGGTGCGGCCCAGTGCCTGGCCCTCCCCGTCCTCTCACACCGTCCGGACCCCCCCTCTCCTTCGCTCGCCTCCCCTCCACCGCCAGCACGCCCTCCCTTCCCTCCCCGTACCTCTCCGCAGGAACCCTCGCCGCGGGGGGAACCGAATCCACACTCCGGGTTCCAATCCGCTCCGGAAATCACGCAGGACCGGAAGCGGCGCTCTGGACTTGCGGGGCATGCTGGGAAGTGTAGTCTTTATGTAGCCTCATCCTCCCCATTATACGGGGCATTGTCCTGTCAGGTGTGAAGGGAGGATGACACCTGCATGACACACAGCCAGCCAATAGAAACTCAACATCCACTCTAACACCGCGCCTTTGCTGACACTTTATGTTTACATTTGAAAATCAGTATTCATTGCTAGAAAATTACTTAGAACCCCCAAATATTATATATATGTTTTTAAAGCAGAGGCCCTAAGAATAAAATTGCGGGTATTGCAGGTTTTTATTTCACACGGTATTTGCACAGCAGTTTTTCAAATGCAAATTATTTTTAAAAATACACTTTTTTTTTTTTTTATTTGACTGCACAAAAACACAATATAATATAAGAAATGATGTTACAGAAAGTAAATAGATACCAAACATGTCACGAAAATTGCGGCATAAATTTTACTAACCTTACGCGACACTTTAACCACTTGCTGACCACAATCAAATGACAGCCTCCCGTGATCGCACCTGCTGCAGCTTGCGGGCGGCACGCTCTGTGATCACAGTGTCCTCCAGACATTGCAAATCACAGACTGAGGTGAAGAACCAATCAGTGGCTCTGTACCATGTGTCCAATCACAGCTGATCATCATGCAAATAGAAGCCGGTTATCGGCTTTCCTTTCCACGCGCTAGAAGAGGACAAGAGAGCCGATAACTGGCTTCTGTAAAAATGACGTGTACACCGATTATCAGTGCAGGGCCAACCAGGGCCGGCCCTATAATGGGACCCAATGGATCATCGGCAAGGAGCGGCACTTTCAGGGGGGCCATGACAGGTCTACTTCATACTCCTATATACGTGTATAGAGCCATGTCAGGTCCCCTATATACTCCTATATACATGTATAGAGCCATGTCAGGTTCCCTATATACTCCTATATACATGTATAGAGCCATCACAGGTCCCCTATATACTCCTATATACATGTATAGCGCCATGACAGGTCCTCTTCATACTCCTATATACATGTATAGAGCCATGACATGTCCTCTATATACATGTATAGCGCCATGACAGGTCCTCTTCATACTCCTATATACATGTATAGAGCCATGACATGTCCTCTATATACATGTATAGCGCCATGACAGGTCCTCTATATACTCCTATATACATGTATAGAGCCATGACAGGTCCTCTATATACTCATATATACATGTATAGAGCCATGACAGGTCCTCTATATACTCATATATACATGTATAGAGCCATGACAGGTCCTCTATATACTCCTATATACATGTATAGAGCCATGACAGGTCCACTATATACTCCTATATACATGTATCATAGTTGCCAACTGTCCCGAATTTCCCGGGACATTCCCGGGATTAGGACATTTGTCCCGAATTAATTTTGCCGCCGGCCGCTAGAGGTCCGCGGCCGGCGGAGACAATGTCTCTGCCTGCCCCATTTTTAAGAAGACCAGAAGTTGGTCTACAATAGAGTACCTGTGGTGCCGCCCACCCCCGCTGCTAGTGTGTGTGTGTAAAGTGCAGTGGGCGGCGCCACAGTTAAATGTCTCCACACGGCAACGGCGGCATGTCGGGGGCCTGTCTGTCACTGTGGATGTCGGGGCAGGGGCCAGTCGGATGTGGGGGGGCAAGTGGTATGATAATGTCAGGGGCCAGTCTGTCACTGTGTGGATGTCGGGGGCCAGTGGTATGATAATGTTGGGGGCCAGTCTGTGAATGTGGGGGCCAGTGGTATGTCGGGGGCCAGTCTGTGGATGTGGGGGCTAGTCTGTGGATGTCGGGGGCCAGTGGTATGTCGCGGGCTAGTCTGTGAATGTGGGGGCCAGTGGTATGTCGGGGGCCAGTCTGTGGATGTCAGGGGCCAGTCTGTGGATGTGGGGGCCAGTCTGTGGATGTCAGGGCCAGTCTGTGGATGTCGGGGGCCAGTGGTATGTGGGGGGCCAGTCTGTGGATGCGGGGGCCAGTCTGTGGATGTCGGGGGCCAGTGGTATGTCGAGGGCCAGTCTGTGGATGTTGGGGGCCAGTCTGTGGATGTCGGGTGCCAGTGGTATGTCGGGGGCCAGTCTGTGGATGTCAGGGGCCAGTCTGTGGATGTGGGGGGCCAGTGGTATGTCGGGGGTCAGTCTGTGGATGTTGGGGGCCAGTGGTATGTCGGGGGCCAGTCTGGAGATGTGGGGGGGGCTGGTCTGTGGATGTCAGAGGGGCACCAGATGTAAGGAGGGGCTCCGCTGATGGACACAGATGTGAGGAAGGTACCTCTGATGGGGCACCTGATGTAAGGACAGACTCCGCTTGGGACACCTGATGGCATCTGGTGGCAGGCAACGTGGCCAGTGACACTCTCATGGTTCCCACTGATTCGGCATTATGGTGAGTTGAATGATTTCATTTCATATTACAATGTAATAATAGAATAATGCGCTTCAATCATGCTGACACCATAACAATCATGGTGCCGGGATGATTGAAGCGCCAACACCAGGTATTTGGAGTATCTTTATCTGCTGATTGTCAAACTCTGGAATACACATATTGCTATTGTGGTGTAGGATCGTGGGGCTGCTGTCCCTCCTTTCCCTCAACATCCCCCTCCTTTCCCTCTCCATCCCGCATTCATCTCAGACTCTAACCACACACTATTTTACGTAAACCACACCCATATTTCGCCGCAGTGCGCTTCGCGCCCGCATTTTTACCTTTTCCTATGCCACACCTATAAACGCATGCCCCGCCCCCTAATTATACCACGACTCCGCCTACTGCCAAAAAAAGGGTCCCAATATTTTTTACAATGTTGGCAACTATGATGTATAGAGCCATGACAGGTCCTCTATATACATGTATAGAGCCATGACAGGTCCTCTATATACATGTGCCTCTGACATGTATAGAGCCATGACAGGTCCTCTATATACTCCTATATACATGTATAGAGCCATGACAGGTCCTCTATATACTCCTATATACATGTATAGAGCCATGACAGGTCCTCTATATACATGTGCCTCTGATATGTATAGAGCCATGACAGGTCCTCTATATACTCCTATATACATGTATAGAGCCATGACAGGTCCTCTATATACTCCTATATACATGTATAGAGCCATGACAGGTCCTCTATATACATGTGCCTCTGATATGTATAGAGCCATGACAGGTCCTCTATATACTCCTATATACATGTATAGAGCCATGACAGGTCCTCTATATACTCCTATATACATGTATAGAGCCATGACAGGTCCTCTATATACTCCTATATACATGTATAGAGCCATGACAGGTCCACTATATACTCCTATATACATGTATAGAGCCATGACATGTCCTCTATATACATGTGCCAACATTGCAAAAAAAAAATTCCGGGACACTTTTTTGGCTGTAGGCGGAGCTGTATTATAATGAGGGGGCGGGTGCATGCGTTTGTAGGCGTGACATAGGGAAAAAACAAAACAGCGTGCCGCAGCAAAACGTCAGAGTGGTTTGCATGAAATTGTGGGTGTGGCTTAAATGGTGTAGCTGAAAGGGGGTGTGGTTTAAGTCTAAGATGAATGAGCGATGGAGAGGGAAAGGGGGAGAGAGGGATGAAGGGACAGCAGCCTCCGATCCTACACAACAATAGAAATGTGTGTATTCTAGAAAGTTTAACAATCAGCAGATAAAGATGCTCCAAACACCTGGTGTTAGCACTTCAATCATCCCGGCACCATGGTTGTTATGGTGTCAGGATGATTGAAGTGCATTATTTCAATTACATCAAATGTGATCGACCTGGAAACCCAAAAACAACCACTAACAGCGCTTATACTGCATACCGATGAAACCATCAATCGCCTGTCACTCAGATGGCCGCTTACCAGACACTAGTATCTTTTAAGCCTATCTCCGCTGTGAGGAATCCCGCTGTATGGTCCTATGTGCTCCGTTAGAATCCCACTCATTGGTTGCGGACATGCAAAAAATGCAAGGGGTCTAATATAGTGTAGTATCTTTTATTAATAACAATACCCTACCCCCCTTACATAATGTGCTTACATTAAAACAACTGGTAAAAAGCATATAGAGTCAGGGTGTCAGTTATGCCACACAAGCGCCTCACCAGCAGGCTGCAGCTCTCGTACGTCGCAGCCCCCGTGTAGAGACACTGACGCGTTTCGTGATTACGTCCTCTGAAGACGCGTCAGGGCGTGGTCACGCGAGCAGTGAGGGAGAGCAGGAGCCGACAAGGACCCGGGTTTCTACACGGGGGCTGCGACGTACAAGAGCTGCAGTCTGCTGGTGAGGCGCTTGTGTGGCATAACTGACACCCTGACTCTATATGCTTTTTACCAGTTGTTTTAATGTAAAAAAATCATGTTTAATAGTTTGTTATAAAATTTTGCAAACGGGTCATTTTTCTCCTTCATTGAAGTGCGCTGATTAGGTGGCACTGATAGGCTGCACTTGTGGGCACTGATGGGCTGCATTGGTGGGCACTGATAGGCTGCACTGGTGGGCACTGATAGGCATAGTTAAGGCGGCACTAATAGGCACAGATAAGGCGGCACCGATGGGCACAGATAAGGCGGCACTGATGGGCACAGATAAGATGGCACGGATGGGTGGCACGGATGGGTGGCACGGATGGGCACTGATAGGTACCACTGATAGATGGGACTGATGGGCACTGATAGGTGGCACCGATAGGTGGCTCTGATAGGTGGCACTGCTGGGCACTGATGGACGGCACTGCTGGGCACTGGTAGATGACACTGATGGGCACGGATATGTGGCACTGGGGTGCAGCACCTTTGAGGCAGATTGTGGGCACTGCTGGGTGGCACTGCTGGGTGGCACTGTGGGCACTGCTGGGTGGCACTGTGGGCACTGACGGGGGGCACTTACTTTTAATACATGTGGCACTGCAGGGGGCAGGTGGGCACTGGCAGGGGGCAGGTGGGCACTAGCAGGGCTGGCCGTGATCGGGACTGATGTCCCGATCGCCGATCGGAGGAATAATAGCCGATTACCGGCTCCGTTATATCACATGATCAGCTGTCATTGGCTGACAGCTGATCACGTGATAAGGGGTCAGGATCGACCCCTTGCACGGATCGGTGATCAGGCGAGTCTCGTGGACTCGCCGATCACAGAGCGCGCCGCGCGCGCCCCTCGGGGGGCGCGCAGGCCGCTCATGCACGGGACGACGTCAGCAGACGTAGTCCCGGAAAAGGAGATCCGCGCTGTAGCCGTCATTTGGCTATAGCACGGATCTCAAGTGGTTAAATGATTATTAATATATTAATAATGTATTTGATCTAAATGAACTGCACGGTCTAAAAAGGCGATTGATGGTTTCATCGGTATGCAGTATAAGCGCTGTTAGTGGTTGTTTTTGGGTTTCCAGGTCGATCACATTTGATGTATATGATATGATTGTTTTATAATAACAGCAGCTAAATATTGAGATTTAACCCCAAGTGGGAATAATTTGACCACATATATGAGCGCTGGGGGCAGGGGCAGACACATCAGTTACTGAGTGGATACCCCTGCAGAATATATGCATTATTTCAATTATTACATTGTAATAGAAAATGAAATCATTCAACTCACCATAATGCCAAATCAGTGGGATCCCTGAGCGTGTCACCTGCCACGTCGCCTGCCACCAGCAGAGTCCTTCCTTGCATCAGGTGCCCCCAGCAGAATCCTTTCTTGCATTAGGTGTTCCCAGCAGAGTCTGTCCTTGCATCAGGTGTCCCCAGCAGAGTCCGTCCTTGTATCAGGTGCCCCCAGCAGAGTCTGTCCTTGCATCAGGTGTCCCCAGCAGAGTCTGTTCTTGCATCAGGTGCTAACCCCCCTACTCCTGTATATATAGTTAACCCCCCTTCTCCTGTATATAGCTAACCCCCCTCCTCATGTATATAGCTAACCCCCCTACTCCTGTATATATAGCAAATCCCCCTCCTGCCTGTACATTAAAGTTAAATTGCTACACATTACAATACATCGAACCTGGGACAGCAATCCATGGAAAATACAACCGCCCTGCAGCCACCCTCTCCTCCAGCTACACCTGTCATGACTAGCATAGTTGCCAACAGTCCCCATTTTCCCGGGACAATCACGAATTTGGGACCCTTGTCCCGATCGGAGGCTGTCCCGATTCGGTATTTTGCACAGGGAAATCGGGAATGTTTGCTTTTACAATTTTTGGAGAGTTGGCTTCAACAAAATGGCTGCCGCTACATCGTTGCCCCTTGTGTTCAGTGTAGAGAGGAAGGGGGCTCGATCCGTGCAGCCAATGAATCGGCTTCTCCTCTCACAATACTGATCTGCGGTTAGCTGAACGGATTGACCCCTCCCCTCTCCACTGAACACATGGCGCCGGTGTTCTGTCCAAAAATGTCCGGCTATCGAATAGTGTCCCCTGTGTACTGCGCAGGCGCAGCACTGAGCACAAGGAGATTCTGAAAATCTCCAAAGATGAACGGCGCCTGCGCCGTGAGTCCATGTGCAGGCCCCACCATCCAAGTGGACATAGGGCTGCATGAATTAGAGGGCCCCTCGCATCGCTCACCACGCTTCGGCCACGGCCACGCTTCGCTCGGCTTTTTATTCTAAATCTATGTCCACTTGGATGGTGGGGCTGGAACCTGGACTCACTGCGCCATTCATCTTCAGATATTTTCGGAATCGGCTTGTCCTGCGCATGCGCAGTACACAGCAGACACTATGCGGCGGGGACACTATATGACACGACACCGGCCGCTCATACCAGGAATCCGCTCTTGTGTCAGTCAGTGCCCAGTGTCTTCCCACTCAGATACTGACATGGGATTGGGCGGTGGGTGGAATCTCATTGGCTGTCTGGAACTGTCATTTGTCCCCTCCAGATCTATATGGACCATCTTCTGCTGCCTCCTGGCAATTTCTTTCTACTTTTGCCACCATCTGTGTGCCCGTCTCTCCCTGGTTTGGTGGGGAGGGAGTCAGTGCCATCTCGGGTACAGTGATCAGTGGCTGGCAGACTCTTTCTGTTCTTTACACAGACCCCGCCCCCCCCCATTCAATCAGCATGGCACAGCAGCTCCCCTCCCCCTGTGTACACATAAACACTGGAGGGGGAGGCGGCTTCACTCTGCTCGCTGTGCCTGTGTGATATCCGAGAAGGGGATGGTTGGTCAGGTGCAGTGATGTCACCCCGCCCCGCCCCCCTTACAAAGCCACGGCCAGCAGCTCGCCTCTCTCACCCTGTTCTGATCTGCCTTCAGATGGGGAGGGGGAGGAGCCGTCTGACACCCCACCCAGTGTGTGTTACGGGGTAGAACAGAACGGCGAGATCACGTGACGGAATAGCTACACTAACGTCCCTGATGAGCTAAAGTCACGTGACAAATGACGTACAGTCGCGTGACCAGCAGCTCCCAAATGGACCGTTATACGTGACGTCACAGAAGGAGGCGTTACAACGGTCCGCAGGGCTATAAATAGAGACTGTGCGCTCAGTCTGTCCCTGGCTTTCAGCGGGAAAACATCTCTCTCTGCTAGCTCCGGGCTCTTACACCGCGACCCCCCTTCACATGGGGAGGGGACGCCGCACGCAGAATACACAGGACCGGTATTGTGCCGAGACTGGCTCCCCTCTACAATATTATGAATACATCCATGTATATATATATATATATATATATATATATATTTACTCCTTTCATATATAATTACTCCTATATATATAAATTACAATACAATATTATTACTCCTTCCATATATATATATATATATATATATATATATATATATATACTCCTTTCATATATAATTACTCATATATATATATATATATATTACAATATTATTAACTCCTTCCATATATATATATATATATATGTATGTATATATATATATATATAAAATTGCAGTCAGGCACCACAGAGGTAGAGGCGCTGAAGCACCTCAGTGATGTATTTAGCTTTATGTATTTTATTTGTATGTATTTCTGTGTATATGAGTCCTTTAGATGTAGAGTGTTAAGAGCGCCCTCCGCGGGTGGGAGGATGAGGAGCGCAGAGAGCGGCATCCGCCGGCGGAAGGATGAGGAGCGCAGAGCGGCTTTCGCGGGCGGGAGGATGAGGAGCACAGAGAGCGGCCTTCGTGGGCGGGAGGATGAGGAGCGCAGAGAGCGGCCTTCGCGGGCAGGAGGATGAGGAGCGCAGAGAGCGGCCTTCGGGGGCGGGAGGATGAGGAGCGCAGAGAACGGCCTTCGTGGGTGGGAGGATGAGGAGCACAAAGAGTGCCCTCCGTGCATCAGAGGAGTGTTGAGAGTGCCTGGGCACTCTCAGGAAACTCTGCAAACAGGATCCAAAGGGCCGATTCTAGGCAAAGTGCAGTCAGGCACCACAGAGGTAGAGGCGCTGAAGCACCTGAGTGATGTATTTAGCTTTATGTATTTTATTTGTATGTATTTCTGTGTATATGAGTCCTTTAGATGTAGAGTGTTGAAAGCGCCCTCCGCGGGTGGGAGGATGAGGAGCACAGAGAGCGGCCTCCGCGGGCGGGAGGATGAGGAGCGCAGAGAACGGCCTTAGAGGGCAGGAGGATGAGGAGCACAGAGAGCGGCCTTCGCGGGCGGAAGGATGAGGAGCGCAGAGAGCGGCCTTCGCGGGCGGGAGGATGAGGAGCGCAGAGAGCGGCCTTCGCGAGTGGGAGGATGAGGAGCGCAGAGAGCGGCCTTCGCGGGGGCGGGAGGATGAGGAGCGCAGAGAGCGGCCTTCGCGGGTGGGAGGATGAGGAGCGCAGAGAGCGGCCTTCGCGGGTGGGAGGATGAAGAGTGCAGAGAGCGGCCTTCGCGGGCAGGAGGATGAGGAGCGCAGAGAGCGGCCTTCGCGGGCGGGAGGATGAGGAGCGCAGAGAGCGGCCTTCGCGGGGGCGGGAGGATGAGGAGCGCAGAGAGCGGCCTTCGCGGGGGCGGGAGGATGAGGAGCGCAGAGAGCGGCCTTCGCGGGTGGGAGGATGAGAAGCACAGAGAGCGGCCTTCGCGGGTGGGAGGATGAGAAGCGCAGAGAGCGGCCTTCGCGAGTGGGAGGATGAGGAGCGCAGAGAGCGGCCTTCGCGGGTGGGAGGATGAGGAGTGCAGAGAGCGGCCTCCGCGGGTGGGAGGATGAGGAGCGCAGAGAGCGGCCTCCGCGGGTGGGAGGATGAGGAGCGCAGAGAGCGGCCTCCGCGGGTGGGAGGATGAGGAGCGCAGAGAGCGGCCTCCGCGGGTGGGAGGATGAGGAGCGCAGAGAGCGGCCTCCGCGGGTGGGAGGATGAGGAGCGCAGAGAGCGGCCTCCGCGGGTGGGAGGATGAGGAGCGCAGAGAGCGGCCTCCGCGGGTGGGAGGATGAGGAGCGCAGAGAGCGGCCTCCGCGGGTGGGAGGATGAGGAGCGCAGAGAGCGGCCTCCGCGGGTGGGAGGATGAGGAGCGCAGAGAGCGGCCTCCGCGGGTGGGAGGATGAGGAGCGCAGAGAGCGGCCTCCGCGGGTGGGAGGATGAGGAGCGCAGAGAGCGGCCTTCGCGCGTGGGAGGATGAGGAGCACAGAGAGTGCCCTCCGTGCGTCAGAGGAGTGGTGAGAGTGCCCGGGCACTCTCAGGAAACTCTGCAAACAGGATCCAAAGGGCCGATTCTAGGCAAAGTGCAGTCAGGCACCACAGAGGTAGAGGCGCTGAAGCACCTGAGTGATGTATTTAGCTTTATGTATTTTATTTGTATGTATTTCTGTGTATATGAGTCCTTTAGATGTAGAGTGTTGAAAGCGCCCTCCGCGGGTGGGAGGATGAGGAGCACAGAGAGCGGCCTCCGCGGGCGGGAGGATGAGGAGCGCAGAGAACGGCCTTAGCGGGCGGGAGGATGAGGAGCACAGAGAGCGGCCTTCGCGGGCGGAAGGATGAGGAGCGCAGAGAGCGGCCTTCGCGGGCGGGAGGATGAGGAGCGCAGAGAGCGGCCTTCGCGAGTGGGAGGATGAGGAGCGCAGAGAGCGGCCTTCGCGGGGGCGGGAGGATGAGGAGCGCAGAGAGCGGCCTTCGCGGGTGGGAGGATGAGGAGCGCAGAGAGCGGCCTTCGCGGGTGGGAGGATGAGGAGCGCAGAGAGCGGCCTTCGCGGGTGGGAGGATGAAGAGTGCAGAGAGCGGCCTTCGCGGGCAGGAGGATGAGGAGCGCAGAGAGCGGCCTTCGCGGGCGGGAGGATGAGGAGCGCAGAGAGCGGCCTTCGCGGGGGCGGGAGGATGAGGAGCGCAGAGAGCGGCCTTCGCGGGGGCGGGAGGATGAGGAGCGCAGAGAGCAGCCTTCGCGGGTGGGAGGATGAGGAGCGCAGAGAGCGGCCTTCGCGGGTGGGAGGATGAGAAGCGCAGAGAGCGGCCTTCGCGAGTGGGAGGATGAGGAGCGCAGAGAGCGGCCTTCGCGGGTGGGAGGATGAGGAGCGCAGAGAGCGGCCTCCGCGGGTGGGAGGATGAGGAGCGCAGAGAGCGGCCTCCGCGGGTGGGAGGATGAGGAGCGCAGAGAGCGGCCTCCGCGGGTGGGAGGATGAGGAGCGCAGAGAGCGGCCTCCGCGGGTGGGAGGATGAGGAGCGCAGAGAGCGGCCTCCGCGGGTGGGAGGATGAGGAGCGCAGAGAGCGGCCTCCGCGGGTGGGAGGATGAGGAGCGCAGAGAGCGGCCTCCGCGGGTGGGAGGATGAGGAGCGCAGAGAGCGGCCTTCGCGCGTGGGAGGATGAGGAGCACAGAGAGTGCCCTCCGTGCGTCAGAGGAGTGGTGAGAGTGCCCGGGCACTCTCAGGAAACTCTGCAAACAGGATCCAAAGGGCCGATTCTAGGCAAAGTGCAGTCAGGCACCACAGAGGTAGAGGCGCTGAAGCACCTGAGTGATGTATTTAGCTTTATGTGTTTTATTTGTATGTATTTCTGTGTATATGAGTCCTTTAGATGTAGAGTGTTGAGAGTGCCCTCCGCGTGTGGGAGGATGAAGAGCAAAGAGCGGCCTCCGCGGGCGGGAGGATGAGAAGCGCAGAGAGCGGCTTTCGCGGGCGGGAGGATGAGGAGCACAGAGAGCGGCCTTCGCGGGCGGGAGGATGAGGAGCGCAGAGAGCGGCCTTCGCGGGCGGGAGGATGAGGAGCGCAGAGAGCGGCCTTCGCGGGCGGGAGGATGAGGAGCGCAGAGAGCGGCCTTCGCAGGTGGGAGGATGAGGAGCGCAGAGAGCGGCCTCCGCGGGTGGGAGGATGAGGAGCACAGAGAGTGCCCTCCGTGCGTCAGAGGAGTGGTGAGAGTGCCCGGAAACTCTGCAAACAGGATCCAAAGGGCCGATTCTAGGCAAAGTGCAGTCAGGCACTACAGAGGTAGAGGCGCTGAAGCACCTCAGTGATGTATTTAGCTTTATGTATTTTATTTGTATGTATTTCTGTGTATATGAGTCCTTTAGATGTAGAGTGTTAAGAGCGCTCTCCGCGGGTGGGAGGATGAGGAGCGCAGAGAGAGGCCTCCGCGAGCGGGAGAATGTGGAGCGCAGAGAACGGCCTTAGCGGGCGGGAGGATGAGGAGCACAGAGAGCGGCCTTCGCGGGCGGAAGGATGAGGAGCGCAGAGCGGCTTTTGCGGGCGGGAGGATGAGGAGCGCAGAGAGCGGCCTTCGCGGCCGGGAGGATGAGGAGCGCAGAGAGCGGCCTTCGCGGGCGGGAGGATGAGGAGCGCAGAGAGTGGCCTTCGCAGGCGAGAGGATGAGGAGCGCAGAGAGCGGCCTTCGCGGGCGGGAGGATGAGGAGCGCAGAGAGCGTCCTTCGCGGGCGGGAGGATGAGGAGCGCAGAGAGCGGCCTTCGCGGGCGGGAGGATGAGGAGCGCAGAGAGTGGCCTCCGCGGGCGGGAGGATGAGGAGCGCAGAGAGCGGCCTTTGCGGGCGGGAGGATGAGGAGCGCAGAGAGCGGCCTTCGCGGGCGGGAGGATGAGGAGCGCAGAGAGCGGCCTTCGCGGCCGGGAGGATGAGGAGCGCAGAGAGCGGCCTTCCCGGGCGGGAGGATGAGGAGCGCACAGAGTGGCCTTCGCGGGCGAGAGGATGAGGAGCGCAGAGAGCGGCCTTCGCGGGCGGGAGGATGAGGAACGCAGAGAGCGTCCTTCGCGGGCGGGAGGATGAGGAGCGCAGAGAGCGTCCTTCGCGGGCGGGAGGATGAGGAGCGCAGAGAGCGGCCTCCGCGGGCGGGAGGATGAGGAGCGCAGAGAGCGGCCTTTGCGGGCGGGAGGATGAGGAGCGCAGAGAGCGGCCTTTGCGGGCGGGAGGATGAGGAGCGCAGAGAGCGGCCTTTGCGGGCGGGAGGATGAGGAGCGCAGAGAGCGGCCTTTGCGGGCGGGAGGATGAGGAGCGCAGAGAGCGCCCTCCGCGGGCGGGAGGATGAGGAGCGCAGAGAGCGCCCTCCGCGGGCGGGAGGATGAGGAGCGCAGAGAGCGGCCTTCGCGGGTGGGAGGATGAGGAGCGCAGAGAGCGCCCTCCGCGGGCGGGAGGATGAGGAGCGCAGAGAGCGGCCTCCGCGGGCGGGAGGATGAGGAGCGCAGAGAACGGCCTCCGCGGATGGGAGGATGAGGAGCGCAGAGCGGCCTTCGCGGGCGGGAGGATGAGGAGCGCAGAGAGCGGCCTTCGCGGGCAGGAGGATGAGGAGCGCAGAGAGCGGCATTCGCGGGTGGAAGGATCAGGAGCGCAGAGAGCGGCCTCTGCGGGTGGGAGGATGAGGAGCACAGAGAGTGCCCTCCATGCATCAGAGGAGTGTTGAGAGTGCCCGGGCACTCTCAGTAAACTCTGCAAATAGGATCCACACGGCAGATTCTAGGCAAAGTGCAGTCATGCACCATAGGTAGAGGCGCTGAAGCACCTGAGTAATGTATTTCGTTTTATGTATTTTATTTGTAGGTATTTCTGTGTATCTGAGTCCTTTAGATGCAGAGTGTTGAGATCGGCCTTCGCGGGTGGGAGAATGAGGAGCGCAGAGAGCGGCCTTCGCGGGTGGGAGGATGAGGAGCGCAGAGAGCGCCCTCCGCGGGTGGGAGGATGAGGAGCGCAGAGAGCGGCCTTCGCGAGCGGGAGGATGAGGAGCGCAGAGAGCGGCCTTCGCAGGCGGGAGGATGAGGAGCGCAGAGAGCGGCCTTCGCGGGCGGGAGAGTAAGGAGCACAGAGAGCGGCCTTCGTGGGCGGGAGGATTAGGAGCGCAGAGAACGGCCTTCGCGGGTGGGAGGATGAGGAGCGCAGAGAGCGGCCTTCGCGGGTGGGAGGATGAGGAGCACAGAGAATGGCCTTCATGCGTGGGAGGATGAGGAGCACAGAGAGTGCCCTCCGTGCGTCAGAGGAGTGTTGAGATTGCCCAGGCACTCTCAGGAAACTCTGCAAACAGGATCCAAAGGGCCGATTCTAGGCAAAGTGCAGTTAGGCACCACAGAGGTAGAGGCGCTGAAGCACCTGAGTGATGTATTTAGCTTTATGTATTTTATTAGTATGTATTTCTGTGTATATGAGTCCTTTAGATGTAGAGTGTTGAGAGCGCTCTCCGCCGGCGGGAGGATGAGGAGCGCAGAGAGCGGCCTTCGCGGGCGGGAGGATGAGGAGCGCAGAGAGCGGCCTTCGCGGGCGGGAGGATGAGCGCAGAGAGCGGCCTTCGCGGGTGGGAGGATGAGGAGCGCAGAGAGCGGACTTCGCGGGCGGGAGGATGAGGAGCACAGAGAGTGCCCTCCGTGCGTCAGAGGAGTGTTGAGAGTGCCCGGGCACTCTCAGGAAACTCTGCAAACAGGATCCAAAGGGCCGATTCTAGGCAAAGCGCAGTCAGGCACCACAGAGGTAGAGGTGCTGAAGCACCTGAGTGATGTATTTAGCTTCATGTATTTTATTTGTATGTATTTCTGTGTATATGAGTCCTTTAGATGCAGAGTGTTGAGATCGGCCTTCGTAGGTGGAAGGATGAAGAGTGCAGAGAGCGGCCTTCGGGGGCGGGAGGATGAGGAGCGCAGACAGCGGTCTTCACGGGCGGGAGGATGAGGAGCACAGAGAACTGCCTTCGTGCGTGGGAGGATGAGGAGCACAGAGAGTGCCCTCCGTGCGTCAGAGGAGTGTTGAGAGTGCCTGGGCACTCTCAGCAAACTCTGCAAACAGGATCCAAAGGGCCGATTCTAGGCAAAGTGCAGTCAGGCACCACAGAGGTAGAGGCGCTGAAGCACCTGAGTGATGTATTTAGCTTTATGTGTTTTATTTGTATGTATTTCTGTGTATATGACTCCTTTAGATGTAGAGTGTTGAGAGTGCCCTCCGCGTGTGGGAGGATGAAGAGCAAAGAGCGGCCTCCGCGGGCGGGAGGATGAGAAGCGCAGAGAGTGGCTTTCGCGGGCGGGAGGATGAGGAGCACAGAGAGCGGCCTTCGCGGGCGGGAGGATGAGGAGCTCAGAGAGCGGCCTTCGGGGACGGGAGGATGAGGAGCGCAGAGAGCGGCCTTCGGGGGCGGGAGGATGAGGAGCGCAGAGAGCGGCCTTCGGGGGCGGGAGGATGAGGAGCGCAGAGAGCGGCCTTCGGGGGCGGGAGGATGAGGAGCGCAGAGAACGGCCTTCGCGGGTGGGAGGATGAGGAGCACAAAGAGTGCCCTCCGTGCATCAGAGGAGTGTTGAGAGTGCCTGGGCACTCTCAGGAAACTCTGCAAACAGGATCCAAAGGGCCGATTCTAGGCAAAGTGCAGTCAGGCACCACAGAGGTAGAGGCGCTGAAGCACCTGAGTGATGTATTTAGCTTTATGTATTTTATTTGTATGTATTTCTGTGTATATGAGTCCTTTAGATGTAGAGTGTTGAAAGCGCCCTCCGCGGGTGGGAGGATGAGGAGCACAGAGAGCGGCCTCCGCGGGCGGGAGGATGAGGAGCGCAGAGAACGGCCTTAGCGGGCGGGAGGATGAGGAGCACAGAGAGCGGCCTTTGCGGGCGGAAGGATGAGGAGCGCAGAGAGCGGCCTTCGCGGGCGGGAGGATGAGGAGCGCAGAGAGCGGCCTTCGCGGGCGGGAGGATGAAGAGTGCAGAGAGCGGCCTTCGCGGGCAGGAGGATGAGGAGCGCAGAGAGCGGCCTTCGCGGGCGGGAGGATGAGGAGCGCAGAGAGCGGCCTTCGCGGGTGGGAGGATGAGGAGCGCAGAGAGCGGCCTTCGCGGGGGCGGGAGGATGAGGAGCGCAGAGAGCGGCCTTCGCGGGTGGGAGGATGAGGAGCGCAGAGAGCGGCCTTTGCGGGTGGGAGGATGAGGAGCGCAGAGAGCGTCCTCCACGGGTGGGAGGATGAGGAGCGCAGAGAGCGGCCTTCGCGCGTGGGAGGATGAGGAGCACAGAGAGTGCCCTCCGTGCGTCAGAGGAGTGGTGAGAGTGCCCGGGCACTCTCAGGAAACTCTGCAAACAGGATCCAAAGGGCCGATTCTAGGCAAAGTGCAGTCAGGCACCACAGAGGTAGAGGCGCTGAAGCACCTGAGTGATGTATTTAGCTTTATGTGTTTTATTTGTAAGTATTTCTGTGTATATGAGTCCTTTAGATGTAGAGTGTTGAGAGTGCCCTCCGTGTGTGGGAGGATGAAGAGCAAAGAGCGGCCTCCGCGGGCGGGAGGATGAGAAGCGCAGAGAGCGGCTTTCGCGGGCGGGAGGATGAGGAGCACAGAGAGCGGCCTTCGCGGGCGGGAGGATGAGGAGCGCAGAGAGCGGCCTTCGCGGGCGGGAGGATGAGGAGCGCAGAGAGCGGCCTTCGCAGGTGGGAGGATGAGGAGCGCAGAGAGCGGCCTCCGCGGGTGGGAGGATGAGGAGCACAGAGAGTGCCCTCCGTGCGTCAGAGGAGTGGTGAGAGTGCCCGGAAACTCTGCAAACAGGATCCAAAGGGCCGATTCTAGGCAAAGTGCAGTCAGGCACTACAGAGGTAGAGGCGCTGAAGCACCTCAGTGATGTATTTAGCTTTATGTATTTTATTTGTATGTATTTCTGTGTATATGAGTCCTTTAGCTGTAGAGTGTTAAGAGCGCTCTCCGCGGGTGGGAGGATGAGGAGCGCAGAGCGCGGCCTCCGCGAGCGGGAGAATGTGGAGCGCAGAGAACGGCCTTAGCGGGCGGGAGGATGAGGAGCACAGAGAGCGGCCTTCGCGGGCGGAAGGATGAGGAGCGCAGAGCGGCTTTTGCGGGCGGGAGGATGAGGAGCGCAGAGAGCGGCCTTCGCGGCCGGGAGGATGAGGAGCGCAGAGAGCGGCCTTCGCGGGCGGGAGGATGAGGAGCGCAGAGAGTGGCCTTCGCGGGCGAGAGGATGAGGAGCGCAGAGAGCGGCCTTCGCGGGCGGGAGGATGCGGAGCGCAGAGATCGTTCTTCGCGGGCGGGAGGATGAGGAGCGCAGAGAGCGGCCTCCGCGGGCGGGAGGATGAGGAGCGCAGAGAGCGGCCTTTGCGGGCGGGAGGATGAGGAGCGCAGAGAGCGGCCTTTGCGGGCGGGAGGATGAGGAGCGCAGAGAGCGGCCTTCGCGGGCGGGAGGATGAGGAGCGCAGAGCGGCCTTCGCGGGCGGGAGGATGAGGAGCGCAGAGAGCGGCCTTCGCGGGCAGGAGGATGAGGAGCGCAGAGAGCGGCATTCGCGGGTGGAAGGATGAGGAGCGCAGAGAGCGGCCTCTGCGGGTGGGAGGATGAGGAGCACAGAGAGTGCCCTCCATGCATCAGAGGAGTGTTGAGAGTGCCCGGGCACTCTCAGTAAACTCTGCAAATAGGATCCACACGGCAGATTCTAGGCAAAGTGCAGTCATGCACCATAGGTAGAGGCGCTGAAGCACCTGAGTGATGTATTTCGCTTTATGTATTTTATTTGTAGGTATTTCTGTGTATCTGAGTCCTTTAGATGCAGAGTGTTGAGATCGGCCTTCGCGGGTGGGAGAATGAGGAGCGCAGAGAGCGGCCTTCGCGGGTGGGAGGATGAGGAGCGCAGAGAGTGCCCTCCGCGGGTGGGAGGATGAGGAGCACAGAGCGGCCACCGCGGGCAGAAGGATGAGTAACGCAGAGAGCGCCCTCCGCCGGTGGGAGGATGAGGAGCGCAGAGAGCGGCCTTCGCGGGCGGGAGAATGAGGAGCGCAGAGAGCGGCCTTCGCGGGCGGGAGGATGAGCGCAGAGAGCGGCCTTCGCGGGCGGGAGGATGAGGAGCGCAGAGAGCGGCCTTTGCGGGCGGGAGGATGAGGAGCGCAGAGAGCGGCCTCCACGGGCGGGAGGATGAGGAGCGCAGAGAGCGGCCTCCGCGGGTGGAAGGATAAGGAGCGCAGAGAGCGGCCTTCGCGGGTGGAAGGATGAGGAGCGCAGAGAGCGGCCTTCGCGGGCGGGAGGATGAGGAGCACAGAGAGTGCCCTCCGTGCGTCAGAGGAGTGTTGAGAGTGCCCGGGCACTCTCAGGAAACTCTGCAAACAGGATCCAAAGGGCCGATTCTAGGCAAAGTGCAGTCAGGCACCACAAAGGTAGAGGCGCTGAAGCACCTGAGTGATGTATTTCGCTTTATGTATTTTATTTGTATGTATTTCTGTGTATATGAGTCCTTTAGATGCAGAGTGTTGAGATCGGCCTTCGCGGGTGGGAGGATGAGGAGCGCAGAGAGCGTCCTCCGCGTGTGGGAGGATGAGGAGCGCAGAGAGCGCCCTCCGCGTGTGGGAGGATGAGGAGCACAGAGAGCGGCCTTCGCGGGCGGGAGGATGAGAAGCGCAGAGAGCGGCCTTCGCAGGCGGGAGGATGAGGAGGGCAAAAAGAGGCCTTCGCGGGCGGGAGGATGAGGAGCGCAGAGAGCGGCCTTCGCGGGTGGGAGGATGAGGAGCGCAGAGAGCGGCCTTCGCGGGTGGGAGGATGAGGAGCACAGAGAATGGCCTTCGTGCGTGGGAGGATGAGGAGCACAGAGAGTGCCCTCCGTGCGTCAGAGGAGTGTTGAGATTGCCGGGGCTCTTTCAGGAAACTCTGCAAACAGGATCCAAAGGGCCGATTCTAGGCAAAGTGCAGTTAGGCACCACAGAGGTAGAGGCGCTGAAGCACCTGAGTGATGTATTTAGCCTTATGTATTTTATTAGTATGCATTTCTGTGTATATGAGTCCTTTACATGTAGAGTGTTGAGAGCGGCCTCCGCGGGTGGGAGGATGAGGAGCACAGAGAGCGGCCTCTGCGGGCGGGAGGATGAAGAGCGCAGAAAGCGGCCTCCGCGGGCGGGAGGATGAGGAGCGCAGAGAGCGGCCTCCGCGGGCGGGAGGATGAGGAGCGCAGAGAGCGGCCTTCGCGGGCGGGAGGATGAGGAGCGCAGAGAGCGGCCTTCGCGGGCGGGAGGATGAGGAGCGCAGAGAGCGGCCTTCGCGGGCGGGAGGATGAGGAGCGCAGAGAGCGGCCTTCGCGGGCGGGAGGATGAGGAGTGCAGAGAGCGGCCTTCGCGGGCGGGAGGATGAGGAGCGCAGAGAACGGCCTCCGCGGGCGGGAGGATGAGGAGCGCAGAGAACGGCCTCCGCGGATGGGAGGATGAGGAGCGCAGAGACTGGCCTTCGCGGGCGGGAGGATGAGGAGCTCAGAGAGCGGCCTTCGCGGGCGGGAGGATGAGGAGCGCAGAGCGGCCTTCGCGGGTGGGAGGATGAGGAGCGCAGAGAGCGGCCTTCGCGGGCGGGAGGATGAGGAGCGCAGAGAGCGGCCTTCGCGGGTGGGAGGATGAGGAGCGCAGAGAGCGGACTTCGCGGGCGGGAGGATGAGGAGCTCAGAGAGCGGCCTTTGCGGGCGGGAGGATGAGGAGCGCAAAGAGCGGCCTCCACGGGCGGGAGGATGAGGAGCGCAGAGAGCGGCCTCCGCGGGTGGAAGGATGAGGAGCGCAGAGAGCGGCCTTCGCGGGTGGAAGGATGAGGAGCGCAGAGAGCGGCCTTCGCGGGTGGGAGGATGAGGAGCACAGAGAGTGCCCTCCGTGCGTCAGAGGAGTGTTGAGAGTGCCCGGGCACTCTCAGGAAACTCTGCAAACAGGATCCAAAGGGCCGATTCTAGGCAAAGTGCAGTCAGGCACCACAAAGGTAGAGGCGCTGAAGCACCTGAGTGATGTATTTCGCTTTATGTATTTTATTTGTATGTATTTCTGTGTATATGAGTCCTTTAGATGCAGAGTGTTGAGATCGGCCTTCGCGGGTGGGAGGATGAGGAGCGCAGAGAGCGTCCTCCGCGTGTGGGAGGATGAGGAGCGCAGAGAGCGCCCTCCGCGTGTGGGAGGATGAGGAGCACAGAGAGCGGCCTTCGCGGGCGGGAGGATGAGAAGCGCAGAGAGCGGCCTTCGCAGGCGGGAGGATGAGGAGGGCAGAAAGAGGCCTTCGCGGGCGGGAGGATGAGGAGCGCAGAGAGCGGCCTTCGCGGGTGGGAGGATGAGGAGCGCAGAGAGCGGCCTTCGCGGGTGGGAGGATGAGGAGCGCAGAGAGCGGCCTTCGCGGGTGGGAGGATGAGGAGCACAGAGAATGGCCTTCGTGCGTGGGAGGATGAGGAGCACAGAGAGTGCCCTCCGTGCGTCAGAGGAGTGTTGAGATTGCCGGGGCTCTTTCAGGAAACTCTGCAAACAGGATCCAAAGGGCCGATTCTAGGCAAAGTGCAGTTAGGCACCACAGAGGTAGAGGCGCTGAAGCACCTGAGTGATGTATTTAGCCTTATGTATTTTATTAGTATGCATTTCTGTGTATATGAGTCCTTTACATGTAGAGTGTTGAGAGCGGCCTCCGCGGGTGGGAGGATGAGGAGCACAGAGAGCGGCCTCTGCGGGCGGGAGGATGAAGAGCGCAGAAAGCGGCCTCCGCGGGCGGGAGGATGAGGAGCGCAGAGAGCGGCCTCCGCGGGCGGGAGGATGAGGAGCGCAGAGAGCGGCCTTCGCGGGCGGGAGGATGAGGAGCGCAGAGAGCGGCCTTCGCGGGCGGGAGGATGAGGAGCGCAGAGAGCGGCCTTCGCGGGCGGGAGGATGAGGAGCGCAGAGAGCGGCCTTCGCGGGCGGGAGGATGAGGAGTGCAGAGAGCGGCCTTCGCGGGCGGGAGGATGAGGAGCGCAGAGAACGGCCTCCGCGGGCGGGAGGATGAGGAGCGCAGAGAACGGCCTCCGCGGATGGGAGGATGAGGAGCGCAGAGACTGGCCTTCGCGGGCGGGAGGATGAGGAGCTCAGAGAGCGGCCTTCGCGGGCGGGAGGATGAGGAGCGCAGAGCGGCCTTCGCGGGTGGGAGGATGAGGAGCGCAGAGAGCGGCCTTCGCGGGCGGGAGGATGAGGAGCGCAGAGAGCGGCCTTCGCGGGTGGGAGGATGAGGAGCGCAGAGAGCGGACTTCGCGGGCGGGAGGATGAGGAGCTCAGAGAGCGGCCTTTGCGGGCGGGAGGATGAGGAGCGCAAAGAGCGGCCTCCACGGGCGGGAGGATGAGGAGCGCAGAGAGCGGCCTCCGCGGGTGGAAGGATGAGGAGCGCAGAGAGCGGCCTTCGCGGGTGGAAGGATGAGGAGCGCAGAGAGCGGCCTTCGCGGGTGGGAGGATGAGGAGCACAGAGAGTGCCCTCCGTGCGTCAGAGGAGTGTTGAGAGTGCCCGGGCACTCTCAGGAAACTCTGCAAACAGGATCCAAAGGGCCGATTCTAGGCAAAGTGCAGTCAGGCACCACAGAGGTAGAGGCGCTGAAGCACCTGAGTGATGTATTTCGCTTTATGTATTTTATTTGTATGTATTTCTGTGTATATGAGTCCTTTAGATGCAGAGTGTTGAGATCGGCCTTCGCGGGTGGGAGGATGAGGAGCGCAGAGAGCGTCCTCCGCGTGTGGGAGGATGAGGAGCGCAGAGAGCGCCCTCCGCGTGTGGGAGGACGAGGAGCACAGAGAGCGGCCTTCGCGGGCGGGAGGATGAGAAGCGCAGAGAGCGGCCTTCGCAGGCGGGAGGATGAGGAGGGCAGAGAGAGGCCTTCGCGGGCGGGAGGATGAGGAGCGCAGAGAGCGGCCTTCGCGGGTGGGAGGATGAGGAGTGCAGAGAGCGGCCTTCGCGGGTGGGAGGATGAGGAGCACAGAGAATGGCCTTCGTGCGTGGGAGGATGAGGAGCACAGAGAGTGCCCTCCGTGCGTCAGAGGAGTGTTGAGATTGCCGGGGCTCTTTCAGGAAACCCTGCAAACAGGATCCAAAGGGCCGATTCTAGGCAAAGTGCAGTTAGGCACCACAGAGGTAGAGGCGCTGAAGCACCTGAGTGATGTATTTAGCCTTATGTATTTTATTAGTATGTATTTCTGTGTATATGAGTCCTTTACATGTAGAGTGTTGAGAGCGGCCTCCGCGGGTGGGAGGATGAGGAGCACAGAGAGCGGCCTCTGCGGGCGGGAGGATGAAGAGCGCAGAAAGCGGCCTTCGCGGGTGGGAGGATGAGGAGCGCAGAGAGCGGCCTCCGCGGGAGGATGAGGAGCGCAGAGAGCGGCCTCCGCGGGCGGGAGGATGTGGAGCGCAGAGAGCGGCCTTCGCGGGCGGGAGGATGAGGAGCGCAGAGAGCGGCCTTCGTGGGCGGGAGGATGAGGAGCGCAGAGAGCGGCCTTCGCGGGCGGGAGGATGAGGAGCGCAGAGAGCGGCCTCCGCGTGTGGGAGGACGAGGAGCACAGAGAGCGGCCTCCGCGGGCGGGAGGATGTGGAGCGCAGAGAGCGGCCTTCGCGGGCGGGAGGATGAGGAGCGCAGAGAGCGGCCTTCGTGGGCGGGAGGATGAGGAGCGCAGAGAGCGGCCTTCGCGGGCGGGAGGATGAGGAGCGCAGAGAGCGGCCTTCGCGGGCGGGAGGATGAGGAGCGCAGAGAGCGGCCTTCGCGGGCGGGAGGATGAGGAGCGCAGAGAGCGGCCTTCGCGGGCGGGAGGATGAGGAGCGCAGAGAGCGGCCTTCGCGGGCGGGAGGATGAGGAGCGCAGAGAGCGGCCTTCGCGGGCGGGAGGATGAGGAGCGCAGAGAGCGGCCTTCGCGGGCGGGAGGATGAGGAGCGCAGAGAACGGCCTCCGCGGGCGGGAGGATGAGGAGCGCAGAGAACGGCCTCCGCGGATGGGAGGATGAGGAGCGCAGAGACTGGCCTTCGCGGGCGGGAGGATGAGGAGCTCAGAGAGCGGCCTTCGCGGGCGGGAGGATGAGGAGCGCAGAGCGGCCTTCGCGGGTGGGAGGATGAGGAGCGCAGAGAGCGGCCTTCGCGGGCGGGAGGATGAGGAGCGCAGAGAGCGGCCTTCGCGGGCGGGAGGATGAGCGCAGAGAGCGGCCTTCGCGGGTGGGAGGATGAGGAGCGCAGAGAGCGGACTTCGCGGGCGGGAGGATGAGGAGCTCAGAGAGCGGCCTTTGCGGGCGGGAGGATGAGGAGCGCAGAGAGCGGCCCCCACGGGCGGGAGGATGAGGAGCGCAGAGAGCGGCCTCCGCGGGTGGAAGGATGAGGAGCGCAGAGAGCGGCCTTCGCGGGTGGAAGAATGAGGAGCGCAGAGAGCGGCCTTCGCGGGCGGGAGGATGAGGAGCACAGAGAGTGCCCTCCGTGCGTCAGAGGAGTGTTGAGAGTGCCCGGGCACTCTCAGGAAACTCTGCAAACAGGATCCAAAGGGCCGATTCTAGGCAAAGTGCAGTCAGGCACCACAGAGGTAGAGGCGCTGAAGCACCTGAGTGATGTATTTAGCTTTATGTATTTTATTTGTATGTATTTCTGTGTATATGAGTCCTTTAGATGTAGAGTGTTGAAAGCGCCCTCCGCGGGTGGGAGGATGAGGAGCACAGAGAGCGGCCTCCGCGGGCGGGAGGATGAGGAGCGCAGAGAACGGCCTTAGCGGGCGGGAGGATGAGGAGCACAGAGAGCGGCCTTCGCGGGCGGAAGGATGAGGAGCGCAGAGAGCGGCCTTCGCGGGCGGGAGGATGAGGAGCGCAGAGAGCGGCCTTCGCGAGTGGGAGGATGAGGAGCGCAGAGAGCGGCCTTCGCGGGGGCGGGAGGATGAGGAGCGCAGAGAGCGGCCTTCGCGGGTGGGAGGATGAGGAGCGCAGAGAGCGGCCTTCGCGGGTGGGAGGATGAGGAGCGCAGAGAGCGGCCTTCGCGGGTGGGAGGATGAAGAGTGCAGAGAGCGGCCTTCGCAGGTGGGAGGATGAGGAGCGCAGAGAGCGGCCTCCGCGGGTGGGAGGATGAGGAGCACAGAGAGTGCCCTCCGTGCGTCAGAGGAGTGGTGAGAGTGCCCGGAAACTCTGCAAACAGGATCCAAAGGGCCGATTCTAGGCAAAGTGCAGTCAGGCACTACAGAGGTAGAGGCGCTGAAGCACCTCAGTGATGTATTTAGCTTCATGTATTTTATTTGTATGTATTTCTGTGTATATGAGTCCTTTAGATGTAGAGTGTTAAGAGCGCTCTCCGCGGGTGGGAGGATGAGGAGCGCAGAGAGAGGCCTCCGCGAGCGGGAGAATGTGGAGCGCAGAGAACGGCCTTAGCGGGCGGGAGGATGAGGAGCACAGAGAGCGGCCTTCGCGGGCGGAAGGATGAGGAGCGCAGAGCGGCTTTTGCGGGCGGGAGGATGAGGAGCGCAGAGAGCGGCCTTCGCGGCCGGGAGGATGAGGAGCGCAGAGAGCGGCCTTCGCGGGCGGGAGGATGAGGAGCGCAGAGAGTGGCCTTCGCGGGCGAGAGGATGAGGAGCGCAGAGAGCGGCCTTCGCGGGCGGGAGGATGAGGAGCGCAGAGAGCGGCCTTCGCGGGCGGGAGGATGAGGAGCGCAGAGAGCGTCCTTCGCGGGCGGGAGGATGAGGAGCGCAGAGAGTGGCCTTCGCGGGCGGGAGGATGAGGAGCGCAGAGAGTGGCCTCCGCGGGCGGGAGGATGAGGAGCGCAGAGAGCGGCCTTTGCGGGCGGGAGGATGAGGAGCGCAGAGAGCGGCCTTTGCGGGCGGGAGGATGAGGAGCGCAGAGAGCGGCCTTCGCGGCCGGGAGGATGAGGAGCGCAGAGAGCGGCCTTCCCGGGCGGGAGGATGAGGAGCGCACAGAGTGGCCTTCGCGGGCGAGAGGATGAGGAGCGCAGAGAGCGGCCTTCGCGGGCGGGAGGATGAGGAGCGCAGAGAGCGTCCTTCGCGGGCGGGAGGATGAGGAGCGCAGAGAGCGTCCTTCGCGGGCGGGAGGATGAGGAGCGCAGAGAGCGGCCTCCGCGGGCGGGAGGATGAGGAGCGCAGAGAGCGGCCTTTGCGGGCGGGAGGATGAGGAGCGCAGAGAGCGGCCTTTGCGGGCGGGAGGATGAGGAGCGCAGAGAGCGGCCTTTGCGGGCGGGAGGATGAGGAGCGCAGAGAGCGCCCTCCGCGGGCGGGAGGATGAGGAGCGCAGAGAGCGCCCTCCGCGGGCGGGAGGATGAGGAGCGCAGAGAGCGGCCTTCGCGGGTGGGAGGATGAGGAGCGCAGAGAGCGCCCTCCGCGGGCGGGAGGATGAGGAGCGCAGAGAGCGGCCTCCGCGGGCGGGAGGATGAGGAGCGCAGAGAACGGCCTCCGCGGATGGGAGGATGAGGAGCGCAGAGACTGGCCTTCGCGAGCGGGAGGATGAGGAGCGCAGAGAGCGGCCTTCGCGGGCGGGAGGATGAGGAGCGCAGAGCGGCCTTCGCGGGCGGGAGGATGAGGAGCGCAGAGAGCGGCCTTCGCGGGCAGGAGGATGAGGAGCGCAGAGAGCGGCATTCGCGGGTGGAAGGATCAGGAGCGCAGAGAGCGGCCTCTGCGGGTGGGAGGATGAGGAGCACAGAGAGTGCCCTCCATGCATCAGAGGAGTGTTGAGAGTGCCCGGGCACTCTCAGTAAACTCTGCAAATAGGATCCACACGGCAGATTCTAGGCAAAGTGCAGTCATGCACCATAGGTAGAGGCGCTGAAGCACCTGAGTAATGTATTTCGCTTTATGTATTTTATTTGTAGGTATTTCTGTGTATCTGAGTCCTTTAGATGCAGAGTGTTGAGATCGGCCTTCGCGGGTGGGAGGATGAGGAGTGCAGAGAGCGGCCTCCGCGGGTGGGAGGATGAGGAGCGCAGAGAGCGGCCTCCGCGGGTGGGAGGATGAGGAGCGCAGAGAGCGGCCTCCGCGGGTGGGAGGATGAGGAGCGCAGAGAGCGGCCTCCGCGGGTGGGAGGATGAGGAGCGCAGAGAGCGGCCTCCGCGGGTGGGAGGATGAGGAGCGCAGAGAGCGGCCTCCGCGGGTGGGAGGATGAGGAGCGCAGAGAGCGGCCTCCGCGGGTGGGAGGATGAGGAGCGCAGAGAGCGGCCTCCGCGGGTGGGAGGATGAGGAGCGCAGAGAGCGGCCTCCGCGGGTGGGAGGATGAGGAGCGCAGAGAGCGGCCTCCGCGGGTGGGAGGATGAGGAGCGCAGAGAGCGGCCTCCGCGGGTGGGAGGATGAGGAGCGCAGAGAGCGGCCTCCGCGGGTGGGAGGATGAGGAGCGCAGAGAGCGGCCTTCGCGCGTGGGAGGATGAGGAGCACAGAGAGTGCCCTCCGTGCGTCAGAGGAGTGGTGAGAGTGCCCGGGCACTCTCAGGAAACTCTGCAAACAGGATCCAAAGGGCCGATTCTAGGCAAAGTGCAGTCAGGCACCACAGAGGTAGAGGCGCTGAAGCACCTGAGTGATGTATTTAGCTTTATGTATTTTATTTGTATGTATTTCTGTGTATATGAGTCCTTTAGATGTAGAGTGTTGAAAGCGCCCTCCGCGGGTGGGAGGATGAGGAGCACAGAGAGCGGCCTCCGCGGGCGGGAGGATGAGGAGCGCAGAGAACGGCCTTAGCGGGCGGGAGGATGAGGAGCACAGAGAGCGGCCTTCGCGGGCGGAAGGATGAGGAGCGCAGAGAGCGGCCTTCGCGGGCGGGAGGATGAGGAGCGCAGAGAGCGGCCTTCGCGAGTGGGAGGATGAGGAGCGCAGAGAGCGGCCTTCGCGGGGGCGGGAGGATGAGGAGCGCAGAGAGCGGCCTTCGCGGGTGGGAGGATGAGGAGCGCAGAGAGCGGCCTTCGCGGGTGGGAGGATGAGGAGCGCAGAGAGCGGCCTTCGCGGGTGGGAGGATGAAGAGTGCAGAGAGCGGCCTTCGCGGGCAGGAGGATGAGGAGCGCAGAGAGCGGCCTTCGCGGGCGGGAGGATGAGGAGCGCAGAGAGCGGCCTTCGCGGGGGCGGGAGGATGAGGAGCGCAGAGAGCGGCCTTCGCGGGGGCGGGAGGATGAGGAGCGCAGAGAGCAGCCTTCGCGGGTGGGAGGATGAGGAGCGCAGAGAGCGGCCTTCGCGGGTGGGAGGATGAGAAGCGCAGAGAGCGGCCTTCGCGAGTGGGAGGATGAGGAGCGCAGAGAGCGGCCTTCGCGGGTGGGAGGATGAGGAGCGCAGAGAGCGGCCTCCGCGGGTGGGAGGATGAGGAGCGCAGAGAGCGGCCTCCGCGGGTGGGAGGATGAGGAGCGCAGAGAGCGGCCTCCGCGGGTGGGAGGATGAGGAGCGCAGAGAGCGGCCTCCGCGGGTGGGAGGATGAGGAGCGCAGAGAGCGGCCTCCGCGGGTGGGAGGATGAGGAGCGCAGAGAGCGGCCTCCGCGGGTGGGAGGATGAGGAGCGCAGAGAGCGGCCTCCGCGGGTGGGAGGATGAGGAGCGCAGAGAGCGGCCTTCGCGCGTGGGAGGATGAGGAGCACAGAGAGTGCCCTCCGTGCGTCAGAGGAGTGGTGAGAGTGCCCGGGCACTCTCAGGAAACTCTGCAAACAGGATCCAAAGGGCCGATTCTAGGCAAAGTGCAGTCAGGCACCACAGAGGTAGAGGCGCTGAAGCACCTGAGTGATGTATTTAGCTTTATGTGTTTTATTTGTATGTATTTCTGTGTATATGAGTCCTTTAGATGTAGAGTGTTGAGAGTGCCCTCCGCGTGAGGGAGGATGAAGAGCAAAGAGCGGCCTCCGCGGGCGGGAGGATGAGAAGCGCAGAGAGCGGCTTTCGCGGGCGGGAGGATGAGGAGCACAGAGAGCGGCCTTCGCGGGCGGGAGGATGAGGAGCGCAGAGAGCGGCCTTCGCGGGCGGGAGGATGAGGAGCGCAGAGAGCGGCCTTCGCGGGCGGGAGGATGAGGAGCGCAGAGAGCGGCCTTCGCAGGTGGGAGGATGAGGAGCGCAGAGAGCGGCCTCCGCGGGTGGGAGGATGAGGAGCACAGAGAGTGCCCTCCGTGCGTCAGAGGAGTGGTGAGAGTGCCCGGAAACTCTGCAAACAGGATCCAAAGGGCCGATTCTAGGCAAAGTGCAGTCAGGCACTACAGAGGTAGAGGCGCTGAAGCACCTCAGTGATGTATTTAGCTTTATGTATTTTATTTGTATGTATTTCTGTGTATATGAGTCCTTTAGATGTAGAGTGTTAAGAGCGCTCTCCGCGGGTGGGAGGATGAGGAGCGCAGAGAGAGGCCTCCGCGAGCGGGAGAATGTGGAGCGCAGAGAACGGCCTTAGCGGGCGGGAGGATGAGGAGCACAGAGAGCGGCCTTCGCGGGCGGAAGGATGAGGAGCGCAGAGCGGCTTTTGCGGGCGGGAGGATGAGGAGCGCAGAGAGCGGCCTTCGCGGCCGGGAGGATGAGGAGCGCAGAGAGCGGCCTTCGCGGGCGGGAGGATGAGGAGCGCAGAGAGTGGCCTTCGCGGGCGAGAGGATGAGGAGCGCAGAGAGCGGCCTTCGCGGGCGGGAGGATGAGGAGCGCAGAGAGCGTCCTTCGCGGGCGGGAGGATGAGGAGCGCAGAGAGCGGCCTTCGCGGGCGGGAGGATGAGGAGCGCAGAGAGTGGCCTCCGCGGGCGGGAGGATGAGGAGCGCAGAGAGCGGCCTTTGCGGGCGGGAGGATGAGGAGCGCAGAGAGCGGCCTTCGCGGGCGGGAGGATGAGGAGCGCAGAGAGCGGCCTTCGCGGCCGGGAGGATGAGGAGCGCAGAGAGCGGCCTTCCCGGGCGGGAGGATGAGGAGCGCACAGAGTGGCCTTCGCGGGCGAGAGGATGAGGAGCGCAGAGAGCGGCCTTCGCGGGCGGGAGGATGAGGAACGCAGAGAGCGTCCTTCGCGGGCGGGAGGATGAGGAGCGCAGAGAGCGTCCTTCGCGGGCGGGAGGATGAGGAGCGCAGAGAGCGGCCTCCGCGGGCGGGAGGATGAGGAGCGCAGAGAGCGGCCTTTGCGGGCGGGAGGATGAGGAGCGCAGAGAGCGGCCTTTGCGGGCGGGAGGATGAGGAGCGCAGAGAGCGGCCTTTGCGGGCGGGAGGATGAGGAGCGCAGAGAGCGGCCTTTGCGGGCGGGAGGATGAGGAGCGCAGAGAGCGGCCTTCGCGCGTGGGAGGATGAGGAGCACAGAGAGTGCCCTCCGTGCGTCAGAGGAGTGGTGAGAGTGCCCGGGCACTCTCAGGAAACTCTGCAAACAGGATCCAAAGGGCCGATTCTAGGCAAAGTGCAGTCAGGCACCACAGAGGTAGAGGCGCTGAAGCACCTGAGTGATGTATTTAGCTTTATGTGTTTTATTTGTATGTATTTCTGTGTATATGAGTCCTTTAGATGTAGAGTGTTGAGAGTGCCCTCCGCGTGAGGGAGGATGAAGAGCAAAGAGCGGCCTCCGCGGGCGGGAGGATGAGAAGCGCAGAGAGCGGCTTTCGCGGGCGGGAGGATGAGGAGCACAGAGAGCGGCCTTCGCGGGCGGGAGGATGAGGAGCGCAGAGAGCGGCCTTCGCGGGCGGGAGGATGAGGAGCGCAGAGAGCGGCCTTCGCGGGCGGGAGGATGAGGAGCGCAGAGAGCGGCCTTCGCAGGTGGGAGGATGAGGAGCGCAGAGAGCGGCCTCCGCGGGTGGGAGGATGAGGAGCACAGAGAGTGCCCTCCGTGCGTCAGAGGAGTGGTGAGAGTGCCCGGAAACTCTGCAAACAGGATCCAAAGGGCCGATTCTAGGCAAAGTGCAGTCAGGCACTACAGAGGTAGAGGCGCTGAAGCACCTCAGTGATGTATTTAGCTTTATGTATTTTATTTGTATGTATTTCTGTGTATATGAGTCCTTTAGATGTAGAGTGTTAAGAGCGCTCTCCGCGGGTGGGAGGATGAGGAGCGCAGAGAGAGGCCTCCGCGAGCGGGAGAATGTGGAGCGCAGAGAACGGCCTTAGCGGGCGGGAGGATGAGGAGCACAGAGAGCGGCCTTCGCGGGCGGAAGGATGAGGAGCGCAGAGCGGCTTTTGCGGGCGGGAGGATGAGGAGCGCAGAGAGCGGCCTTCGCGGCCGGGAGGATGAGGAGCGCAGAGAGCGGCCTTCGCGGGCGGGAGGATGAGGAGCGCAGAGAGTGGCCTTCGCGGGCGAGAGGATGAGGAGCGCAGAGAGCGGCCTTCGCGGGCGGGAGGATGAGGAGCGCAGAGAGCGTCCTTCGCGGGCGGGAGGATGAGGAGCGCAGAGAGCGGCCTTCGCGGGCGGGAGGATGAGGAGCGCAGAGAGCGGCCTTCGCGGGTGGGAGGATGAAGAGCGCAGAGAGCGGCCTTCGCGGGCAGGAGGATGAGGAGCGCAGAGAGCGGCCTTCGCGGGCGGGAGGATGAGGAGCGCAGAGAGCGGCCTTCGCGGCCGGGAGGATGAGGAGCGCAGAGAGCGGCCTTCCCGGGCGGGAGGATGAGGAGCGCACAGAGTGGCCTTCGCGGGCGAGAGGATGAGGAGCGCAGAGAGCGGCCTTCGCGGGCGGGAGGATGAGGAACGCAGAGAGCGTCCTTCGCGGGCGGGAGGATGAGGAGCGCAGAGAGCGTCCTTCGCGGGCGGGAGGATGAGGAGCGCAGAGAGCGGCCTCCGCGGGCGGGAGGATGAGGAGCGCAGAGAGCGGCCTTTGCGGGCGGGAGGATGAGGAGCGCAGAGAGCGGCCTTTGCGGGCGGGAGGATGAGGAGCGCAGAGAGCGGCCTTTGCGGGCGGGAGGATGAGGAGCGCAGAGAGCGGCCTTTGCGGGCGGGAGGATGAGGAGCGCAGAGAGCGCCCTCCGCGGGCGGGAGGATGAGGAGCGCAGAGAGCGCCCTCCGCGGGCGGGAGGATGAGGAGCGCAGAGAGCGGCCTTCGCGGGTGGGAGGATGAGGAGCGCAGAGAGCGCCCTCCGCGGGCGGGAGGATGAGGAGCGCAGAGAGCGGCCTCCGCGGGCGGGAGGATGAGGAGCGCAGAGAACGGCCTCCGCGGATGGGAGGATGAGGAGCGCAGAGACTGGCCTTCGCGGGCGGGAGGATGAGGAGCGCAGAGAGCGGCCTTCGCGGGCGGGAGGATGAGGAGCGCAGAGCGGCCTTCGCGGGCGGGAGGATGAGGAGCGCAGAGAGCGGCCTTCGCGGGCAGGAGGATGAGGAGCGCAGAGAGCGGCATTCGCGGGTGGAAGGATCAGGAGCGCAGAGAGCGGCCTCTGCGGGTGGGAGGATGAGGAGCACAGAGAGTGCCCTCCATGCATCAGAGGAGTGTTGAGAGTGCCCGGGCACTCTCAGTAAACTCTGCAAATAGGATCCACACGGCAGATTCTAGGCAAAGTGCAGTCATGCACCATAGGTAGAGGCGCTGAAGCACCTGAGTAATGTATTTCGTTTTATGTATTTTATTTGTAGGTATTTCTGTGTATCTGAGTCCTTTAGATGCAGAGTGTTGAGATCGGCCTTCGCGGGTGGGAGAATGAGGAGCGCAGAGAGCGGCCTTCGCGGGTGGGAGGATGAGGAGCGCAGAGAGTGCCCTCCGCGGGTGGGAGGATGAGGAGCGCAGAGAGCGGCCTTCGCGAGCGGGAGGATGAGGAGCGCAGAGAGCGGCCTTCGCAGGCGGGAGGATGAGGAGCGCAGAGAGCGGCCTTCGCGGGCGGGAGAGTAAGGAGCACAGAGAGCGGCCTTCGTGGGCGGGAGGATTAGGAGCGCAGAGAACGGCCTTCGCGGGTGGGAGGATGAGGAGCGCAGAGAGCGGCCTTCGCGGGTGGGAGGATGAGGAGCACAGAGAATGGCCTTCATGCGTGGGAGGATGAGGAGCACAGAGAGTGCCCTCCGTGCGTCAGAGGAGTGTTGAGATTGCCCAGGCACTCTCAGGAAACTCTGCAAACAGGATCCAAAGGGCCGATTCTAGGCAAAGTGCAGTTAGGCACCACAGAGGTAGAGGCGCTGAAGCACCTGAGTGATGTATTTAGCTTTATGTATTTTATTAGTATGTATTTCTGTGTATATGAGTCCTTTAGATGTAGAGTGTTGAGAGCGCTCTCCGCCGGCGGGAGGATGAGGAGCGCAGAGAGCGGCCTTCGCGGGCGGGAGGATGGGGAGCGCAGAGAGCGGCCTTCGCGGGCGGGAGGATGAGCGCAGAGAGCGGCCTTCGCGGGTGGGAGGATGAGGAGCGCAGAGAGCGGACTTCGCGGGCGGGAGGATGAGGAGCACAGAGAGTGCCCTCCGTGCGTCAGAGGAGTGTTGAGAGTGCCCGGGCACTCTCAGGAAACTCTGCAAACAGGATCCAAAGGGCCGATTCTAGGCAAAGCGCAGTCAGGCACCACAGAGGTAGAGGTGCTGAAGCACCTGAGTGATGTATTTAGCTTCATGTATTTTATTTGTATGTATTTCTGTGTATATGAGTCCTTTAGATGCAGAGTGTTGAGATCGGCCTTCGTAGGTGGAAGGATGAAGAGTGCAGAGAGCGGCCTTCGGGGGCGGGAGGATGAGGAGCGCAGACAGCGGTCTTCACGGGCGGGAGGATGAGGAGCACAGAGAACTGCCTTCGTGCGTGGGAGGATGAGGAGCACAGAGAGTGCCCTCCGTGCGTCAGAGGAGTGTTGAGAGTGCCTGGGCACTCTCAGCAAACTCTGCAAACAGGATCCAAAGGGCCGATTCTAGGCAAAGTGCAGTCAGGCACCACAGAGGTAGAGGCGCTGAAGCACCTGAGTGATGTATTTAGCTTTATGTGTTTTATTTGTATGTATTTCTGTGTATATGACTCCTTTAGATGTAGAGTGTTGAGAGTGCCCTCCGCGTGTGGGAGGATGAAGAGCAAAGAGCGGCCTCCGCGGGCGGGAGGATGAGAAGCGCAGAGAGTGGCTTTCGCGGGCGGGAGGATGAGGAGCACAGAGAGCGGCCTTCGCGGGCGGGAGGATGAGGAGCTCAGAGAGCGGCCTTCGGGGACGGGAGGATGAGGAGCGCAGAGAGCGGCCTTCGGGGGCGGGAGGATGAGGAGCGCAGAGAGCGGCCTTCGGGGGCGGGAGGATGAGGAGCGCAGAGAGCGGCCTTCGGGGGCGGGAGGATGAGGAGCGCAGAGAACGGCCTTCGCGGGTGGGAGGATGAGGAGCACAAAGAGTGCCCTCCGTGCATCAGAGGAGTGTTGAGAGTGCCTGGGCACTCTCAGGAAACTCTGCAAACAGGATCCAAAGGGCCGATTCTAGGCAAAGTGCAGTCAGGCACCACAGAGGTAGAGGCGCTGAAGCACCTGAGTGATGTATTTAGCTTTATGTATTTTATTTGTATGTATTTCTGTGTATATGAGTCCTTTAGATGTAGAGTGTTGAAAGCGCCCTCCGCGGGTGGGAGGATGAGGAGCACAGAGAGCGGCCTCCGCGGGCGGGAGGATGAGGAGCGCAGAGAACGGCCTTAGCGGGCGGGAGGATGAGGAGCACAGAGAGCGGCCTTTGCGGGCGGAAGGATGAGGAGCGCAGAGAGCGGCCTTCGCGGGCGGGAGGATGAGGAGCGCAGAGAGCGGCCTTCGCGGGCGGGAGGATGAAGAGTGCAGAGAGCGGCCTTCGCGGGCAGGAGGATGAGGAGCGCAGAGAGCGGCCTTCGCGGGCGGGAGGATGAGGAGCGCAGAGAGCGGCCTTCGCGGGTGGGAGGATGAGGAGCGCAGAGAGCGGCCTTCGCGGGGGCGGGAGGATGAGGAGCGCAGAGAGCGGCCTTCGCGGGTGGGAGGATGAGGAGCGCAGAGAGCGGCCTTTGCGGGTGGGAGGATGAGGAGCGCAGAGAGCGTCCTCCACGGGTGGGAGGATGAGGAGCGCAGAGAGCGGCCTTCGCGCGTGGGAGGATGAGGAGCACAGAGAGTGCCCTCCGTGCGTCAGAGGAGTGGTGAGAGTGCCCGGGCACTCTCAGGAAACTCTGCAAACAGGATCCAAAGGGCCGATTCTAGGCAAAGTGCAGTCAGGCACCACAGAGGTAGAGGCGCTGAAGCACCTGAGTGATGTATTTAGCTTTATGTGTTTTATTTGTAAGTATTTCTGTGTATATGAGTCCTTTAGATGTAGAGTGTTGAGAGTGCCCTCCGTGTGTGGGAGGATGAAGAGCAAAGAGCGGCCTCCGCGGGCGGGAGGATGAGAAGCGCAGAGAGCGGCTTTCGCGGGCGGGAGGATGAGGAGCACAGAGAGCGGCCTTCGCGGGCGGGAGGATGAGGAGCGCAGAGAGCGGCCTTCGCGGGCGGGAGGATGAGGAGCGCAGAGAGCGGCCTTCGCAGGTGGGAGGATGAGGAGCGCAGAGAGCGGCCTCCGCGGGTGGGAGGATGAGGAGCACAGAGAGTGCCCTCCGTGCGTCAGAGGAGTGGTGAGAGTGCCCGGAAACTCTGCAAACAGGATCCAAAGGGCCGATTCTAGGCAAAGTGCAGTCAGGCACTACAGAGGTAGAGGCGCTGAAGCACCTCAGTGATGTATTTAGCTTTATGTATTTTATTTGTATGTATTTCTGTGTATATGAGTCCTTTAGCTGTAGAGTGTTAAGAGCGCTCTCCGCGGGTGGGAGGATGAGGAGCGCAGAGCGCGGCCTCCGCGAGCGGGAGAATGTGGAGCGCAGAGAACGGCCTTAGCGGGCGGGAGGATGAGGAGCACAGAGAGCGGCCTTCGCGGGCGGAAGGATGAGGAGCGCAGAGCGGCTTTTGCGGGCGGGAGGATGAGGAGCGCAGAGAGCGGCCTTCGCGGCCGGGAGGATGAGGAGCGCAGAGAGCGGCCTTCGCGGGCGGGAGGATGAGGAGCGCAGAGAGTGGCCTTCGCGGGCGAGAGGATGAGGAGCGCAGAGAGCGGCCTTCGCGGGCGGGAGGATGCGGAGCGCAGAGAGCGTTCTTCGCGGGCGGGAGGATGAGGAGCGCAGAGAGCGGCCTCCGCGGGCGGGAGGATGAGGAGCGCAGAGAGCGGCCTTTGCGGGCGGGAGGATGAGGAGCGCAGAGAGCGGCCTTTGCGGGCGGGAGGATGAGGAGCGCAGAGAGCGGCCTTCGCGGGCGGGAGGATGAGGAGCGCAGAGAGCGGCCTTTGCGGGCGGGAGGATGAGGAGCGCAGAGAGCGGCCTTTGCGGGCAGGAGGATGAGGAGCGCAGAGAGCGGCCTTTGCGGGCGGGAGGATGAGGAGCGCAGAGAGCGGCCTTTGCGGGCGGGAGGATGAGGAGCACAGAGAGCGGCCTTCGCGGGTGGGAGGATGAGGAGCGCAGAGAGCGCCCTCCGCGGGCGGGAGGATGAGGAGCGCAGAGAGCGGCCTTCGCGGGTGGGAGGATGAGGAGCGCAGAGAGCGCCCTCCGCGGGCGGGAGGATGAGGAGCGCAGAGAGCGGCCTTCGCGGGCGGGAGGATGAGGAGCGCAGAGAGCGGCCTTCGCGGGCGGGAGGATGAGGAGCGCAGAGAGCGGCCTTCGCGAGGGGGAGGATGAGGAGCGCAGAGAACGGCCTCCGCGGGCGGGAGGATGAGGAGCGCAGAGAACGGCCTCCGCGGATGGGAGGATGAGGAGCGCAGAGACTGTCCTTCGCGGGCGGGAGGATGAGGAGCTCAGAGAACGGCCTTCGCGGGCGGGAGGATGAGGAGCGCAGAGCGGCCTTCGCGGGCGGGAGGATGAGGAGCGCAGAGAGCGGCCTTCGCGGGCAGGAGGATGAGGAGCGCAGAGAGCGGCATTCGCGGGTGGAAGGATGAGGAGCGCAGAGAGCGGCCTCTGCGGGTGGGAGGATGAGGAGCACAGAGAGTGCCCTCCATGCATCAGAGGAGTGTTGAGAGTGCCCGGGCACTCTCAGTAAACTCTGCAAATAGGATCCACACGGCAGATTCTAGGCAAAGTGCAGTCATGCACCATAGGTAGAGGCGCTGAAGCACCTGAGTGATGTATTTCGCTTTATGTATTTTATTTGTAGGTATTTCTGTGTATCTGAGTCCTTTAGATGCAGAGTGTTGAGATCGGCCTTCGCGGGTGGGAGAATGAGGAGCGCAGAGAGCGGCCTTCGCGGGTGGGAGGATGAGGAGCGCAGAGAGTGCCCTCCGCGGGTGGGAGGATGAGGAGCACAGAGCGGCCACCGCGGGCAGAAGGATGAGTAACGCAGAGAGCGCCCTCCGCCGGTGGGAGGATGAGGAGCGCAGAGAGCGGCCTTCGCGGGCGGGAGAATGAGGAGCGCAGAGAGCGGCCTTCGCGGGCGGGAGGATGAGCGCAGAGAGCGGCCTTCGCGGGCGGGAGGATGAGGAGCGCAGAGAGCGGCCTTTGCGGGCGGGAGGATGAGGAGCGCAGAGAGCGGCCTCCACGGGCGGGAGGATGAGGAGCGCAGAGAGCGGCCTCCGCGGGTGGAAGGATAAGGAGCGCAGAGAGCGGCCTTCGCGGGTGGAAGGATGAGGAGCGCAGAGAGCGGCCTTCGCGGGCGGGAGGATGAGGAGCACAGAGAGTGCCCTCCGTGCGTCAGAGGAGTGTTGAGAGTGCCCGGGCACTCTCAGGAAACTCTGCAAACAGGATCCAAAGGGCCGATTCTAGGCAAAGTGCAGTCAGGCACCACAAAGGTAGAGGCGCTGAAGCACCTGAGTGATGTATTTCGCTTTATGTATTTTATTTGTATGTATTTCTGTGTATATGAGTCCTTTAGATGCAGAGTGTTGAGATCGGCCTTCGCGGGTGGGAGGATGAGGAGCGCAGAGAGCGTCCTCCGCGTGTGGGAGGATGAGGAGCGCAGAGAGCGCCCTCCGCGTGTGGGAGGATGAGGAGCACAGAGAGCGGCCTTCGCGGGCGGGAGGATGAGAAGCGCAGAGAGCGGCCTTCGCAGGCGGGAGGATGAGGAGGGCAGAAAGAGGCCTTCGCGGGCGGGAGGATGAGGAGCGCAGAGAGCGGCCTTCGCGGGTGGGAGGATGAGGAGCGCAGAGAGCGGCCTTCGCGGGTGGGAGGATGAGGAGCACAGAGAATGGCCTTCGTGCGTGGGAGGATGAGGAGCACAGAGAGTGCCCTCCGTGCGTCAGAGGAGTGTTGAGATTGCCGGGGCTCTTTCAGGAAACTCTGCAAACAGGATCCAAAGGGCCGATTCTAGGCAAAGTGCAGTTAGGCACCACAGAGGTAGAGGCGCTGAAGCACCTGAGTGATGTATTTAGCCTTATGTATTTTATTAGTATGCATTTCTGTGTATATGAGTCCTTTACATGTAGAGTGTTGAGAGCGGCCTCCGCGGGTGGGAGGATGAGGAGCACAGAGAGCGGCCTCTGCGGGCGGGAGGATGAAGAGCGCAGAAAGCGGCCTCCGCGGGCGGGAGGATGAGGAGCGCAGAGAGCGGCCTCCGCGGGCGGGAGGATGAGGAGCGCAGAGAGCGGCCTTCGCGGGCGGGAGGATGAGGAGCGCAGAGAGCGGCCTTCGCGGGCGGGAGGATGAGGAGCGCAGAGAGCGGCCTTCGCGGGCGGGAGGATGAGGAGCGCAGAGAGCGGCCTTCGCGGGCGGGAGGATGAGGAGCGCAGAGAGCGGCCTTCGCGGGCGGGAGGATGAGGAGCGCAGAGAACGGCCTCCGCGGGCGGGAGGATGAGGAGCGCAGAGAACGGCCTCCGCGGATGGGAGGATGAGGAGCGCAGAGACTGGCCTTCGCGGGCGGGAGGATGAGGAGCTCAGAGAGCGGCCTTCGCGGGCGGGAGGATGAGGAGCGCAGAGCGGCCTTCGCGGGTGGGAGGATGAGGAGCGCAGAGAGCGGCCTTCGTGGGCGGGAGGATGAGGAGCGCAGAGAGCGGCCTTCGCGGGTGGGAGGATGAGGAGCGCAGAGAGCGGACTTCGCGGGCGGGAGGATGAGGAGCTCAGAGAGCGGCCTTTGCGGGCGGGAGGATGAGGAGCGCAAAGAGCGGCCTCCACGGGCGGGAGGATGAGGAGCGCAGAGAGCGGCCTCCGCGGGTGGAAGGATGAGGAGCGCAGAGAGCGGCCTTCGCGGGTGGAAGGATGAGGAGCGCAGAGAGCGGCCTTCGCGGGTGGGAGGATGAGGAGCACAGAGAGTGCCCTCCGTGCGTCAGAGGAGTGTTGAGAGTGCCCGGGCACTCTCAGGAAACTCTGCAAACAGGATCCAAAGGGCCGATTCTAGGCAAAGTGCAGTCAGGCACCACAGAGGTAGAGGCGCTGAAGCACCTGAGTGATGTATTTCGCTTTATGTATTTTATTTGTATGTATTTCTGTGTATATGAGTCCTTTAGATGCAGAGTGTTGAGATCGGCCTTCGCGGGTGGGAGGATGAGGAGCGCAGAGAGCGTCCTCCGCGTGTGGGAGGATGAGGAGCGCAGAGAGCGCCCTCCGCGTGTGGGAGGACGAGGAGCACAGAGAGCGGCCTTCGCGGGCGGGAGGATGAGAAGCGCAGAGAGCGGCCTTCGCAGGCGGGAGGATGAGGAGGGCAGAGAGAGGCCTTCGCGGGCGGGAGGATGAGGAGCGCAGAGAGCGGCCTTCGCGGGTGGGAGGATGAGGAGCGCAGAGAGCGGCCTTCGCGGGTGGGAGGATGAGGAGCACAGAGAATGGCCTTCGTGCGTGGGAGGATGAGGAGCACAGAGAGTGCCCTCCGTGCGTCAGAGGAGTGTTGAGATTGCCGGGGCTCTTTCAGGAAACCCTGCAAACAGGATCCAAAGGGCCGATTCTAGGCAAAGTGCAGTTAGGCACCACAGAGGTAGAGGCGCTGAAGCACCTGAGTGATGTATTTAGCCTTATGTATTTTATTAGTATGTATTTCTGTGTATATGAGTCCTTTACATGTAGAGTGTTGAGAGCGGCCTCCGCGGGTGGGAGGATGAGGAGCACAGAGAGCGGCCTCTGCGGGCGGGAGGATGAAGAGCGCAGAAAGCGGCCTTCGCGGGTGGGAGGATGAGGAGCGCAGAGAGCGGCCTCCGCGGGAGGATGAGGAGCGCAGAGAGCGGCCTCCGCGGGCGGGAGGATGTGGAGCGCAGAGAGCGGCCTTCGCGGGCGGGAGGATGAGGAGCGCAGAGAGCGGCCTTCGTGGGCGGGAGGATGAGGAGCGCAGAGAGCGGCCTTCGCGGGCGGGAGGATGAGGAGCGCAGAGAGCGGCCTCCGCGTGTGGGAGGACGAGGAGCACAGAGAGCGGCCTCCGCGGGCGGGAGGATGTGGAGCGCAGAGAGCGGCCTTCGCGGGCGGGAGGATGAGGAGCGCAGAGAGCGGCCTTCGTGGGCGGGAGGATGAGGAGCGCAGAGAGCGGCCTTCGCGGGCGGGAGGATGAGGAGCGCAGAGAGCGGCCTTCGCGGGCGGGAGGATGAGGAGCGCAGAGAGCGGCCTTCGCGGGCGGGAGGATGAGGAGCGCAGAGAGCGGCCTTCGCGGGCGGGAGGATGAGGAGCGCAGAGAGCGGCCTTCGCGGGCGGGAGGATGAGGAGCGCAGAGAGCGGCCTTCGCGGGCGGGAGGATGAGGAGCGCAGAGAACGGCCTCCGCGGGCGGGAGGATGAGGAGCGCAGAGAACGGCCTCCGCGGATGGGAGGATGAGGAGCGCAGAGACTGGCCTTCGCGGGCGGGAGGATGAGGAGCGCAGAGAGCGGCCTTCGCGGGCGGGAGGATGAGGAGCGCAGAGAGCGGCCTTCGCGGGCGGGAGGATGAGCGCAGAGAGCGGCCTTCGCGGGTGGGAGGATGAGGAGCGCAGAGAGCGGACTTCGCGGGCGGGAGGATGAGGAGCTCAGAGAGCGGCCTTTGCGGGCGGGAGGATGAGGAGCGCAGAGAGCGGCCCCCACGGGCGGGAGGATGAGGAGCGCAGAGAGCGGCCTCCGCGGGTGGAAGGATGAGGAGCGCAGAGAGCGGCCTTCGCGGGTGGAAGAATGAGGAGCGCAGAGAGCGGCCTTCGCGGGCGGGAGGATGAGGAGCACAGAGAGTGCCCTCCGTGCGTCAGAGGAGTGTTGAGAGTGCCCGGGCACTCTCAGGAAACTCTGCAAACAGGATCCAAAGGGCCGATTCTAGGCAAAGTGCAGTCAGGCACCACAGAGGTAGAGGCGCTGAAGCACCTGAGTGATGTATTTAGCTTTATGTATTTTATTTGTATGTATTTCTGTGTATATGAGTCCTTTAGATGTAGAGTGTTGAAAGCGCCCTCCGCGGGTGGGAGGATGAGGAGCACAGAGAGCGGCCTCCGCGGGCGGGAGGATGAGGAGCGCAGAGAACGGCCTTAGCGGGCGGGAGGATGAGGAGCACAGAGAGCGGCCTTCGCGGGCGGAAGGATGAGGAGCGCAGAGAGCGGCCTTCGCGGGCGGGAGGATGAGGAGCGCAGAGAGCGGCCTTCGCGAGTGGGAGGATGAGGAGCGCAGAGAGCGGCCTTCGCGGGGGCGGGAGGATGAGGAGCGCAGAGAGCGGCCTTCGCGGGTGGGAGGATGAGGAGCGCAGAGAGCGGCCTTCGCGGGTGGGAGGATGAGGAGCGCAGAGAGCGGCCTTCGCGGGTGGGAGGATGAAGAGTGCAGAGAGCGGCCTTCGCAGGTGGGAGGATGAGGAGCGCAGAGAGCGGCCTCCGCGGGTGGGAGGATGAGGAGCACAGAGAGTGCCCTCCGTGCGTCAGAGGAGTGGTGAGAGTGCCCGGAAACTCTGCAAACAGGATCCAAAGGGCCGATTCTAGGCAAAGTGCAGTCAGGCACTACAGAGGTAGAGGCGCTGAAGCACCTCAGTGATGTATTTAGCTTCATGTATTTTATTTGTATGTATTTCTGTGTATATGAGTCCTTTAGATGTAGAGTGTTAAGAGCGCTCTCCGCGGGTGGGAGGATGAGGAGCGCAGAGAGAGGCCTCCGCGAGCGGGAGAATGTGGAGCGCAGAGAACGGCCTTAGCGGGCGGGAGGATGAGGAGCACAGAGAGCGGCCTTCGCGGGCGGAAGGATGAGGAGCGCAGAGCGGCTTTTGCGGGCGGGAGGATGAGGAGCGCAGAGAGCGGCCTTCGCGGCCGGGAGGATGAGGAGCGCAGAGAGCGGCCTTCGCGGGCGGGAGGATGAGGAGCGCAGAGAGTGGCCTTCGCGGGCGAGAGGATGAGGAGCGCAGAGAGCGGCCTTCGCGGGCGGGATGATGAGGAGCGCAGAGAGCGGCCTTCGCGGGCGGGAGGATGAGGAGCGCAGAGAGCGTCCTTCGCGGGCGGGAGGATGAGGAGCGCAGAGAGCGGCCTTCGCGGGCGGGAGGATGAGGAGCGCAGAGAGTGGCCTCCGCGGGCGGGAGGATGAGGAGCGCAGAGAGCGGCCTTTGCGGGCGGGAGGATGAGGAGCGCAGAGAGCGGCCTTTGCGGGCGGGAGGATGAGGAGCGCAGAGAGCGGCCTTCGCGGCCGGGAGGATGAGGAGCGCAGAGAGCGGCCTTCCCGGGCGGGAGGATGAGGAGCGCACAGAGTGGCCTTCGCGGGCGAGAGGATGAGGAGCGCAGAGAGCGGCCTTCGCGGGCGGGAGGATGAGGAGCGCAGAGAGCGTCCTTCGCGGGCGGGAGGATGAGGAGCGCAGAGAGCGTCCTTCGCGGGCGGGAGGATGAGGAGCGCAGAGAGCGGCCTCCGCGGGCGGGAGGATGAGGAGCGCAGAGAGCGGCCTTTGCGGGCGGGAGGATGAGGAGCGCAGAGAGCGGCCTTTGCGGGCGGGAGGATGAGGAGCGCAGAGAGCGGCCTTTGCGGGCGGGAGGATGAGGAGCGCAGAGAGCGCCCTCCGCGGGCGGGAGGATGAGGAGCGCAGAGAGCGCCCTCCGCGGGCGGGAGGATGAGGAGCGCAGAGAGCGGCCTTCCCGGGTGGGAGGATGAGGAGCGCAGAGAGCGCCCTCCGCGGGCGGGAGGATGAGGAGCGCAGAGAGCGGCCTCCGCGGGCGGGAGGATGAGGAGCGCAGAGAACGGCCTCCGCGGATGGGAGGATGAGGAGCGCAGAGACTGGCCTTCGCGAGCGGGAGGATGAGGAGCGCAGAGAGCGGCCTTCGCGGGCGGGAGGATGAGGAGCGCAGAGCGGCCTTCGCGGGCGGGAGGATGAGGAGCGCAGAGAGCGGCCTTCGCGGGCAGGAGGATGAGGAGCGCAGAGAGCGGCATTCGCGGGTGGAAGGATCAGGAGCGCAGAGAGCGGCCTCTGCGGGTGGGAGGATGAGGAGCACAGAGAGTGCCCTCCATGCATCAGAGGAGTGTTGAGAGTGCCCGGGCACTCTCAGTAAACTCTGCAAATAGGATCCACACGGCAGATTCTAGGCAAAGTGCAGTCATGCACCATAGGTAGAGGCGCTGAAGCACCTGAGTAATGTATTTCGCTTTATGTATTTTATTTGTAGGTATTTCTGTGTATCTGAGTCCTTTAGATGCAGAGTGTTGAGATCGGCCTTCGCGGGTGGGAGAATGAGGAGCGCAGAGAGCGGCCTTCGCGGGTGGGAGGATGAGGAGCGCAGAGAGTGCCCTCCGCGGGTGGGAGGATGAGGAGCGCAGAGAGCGGCCTTCGCGAGCGGGAGGATGAGGAGCGCAGAGAGCGGCCTTCGCAGGCGGGAGGATGAGGAGCGCAGAGAGCGGCCTTCGCGGGCGGGAGAGTGAGGAGCACAGAGAGCGGCCTTCGTGGGCGGGAGGATTAGGAGCGCAGAGAACGGCCTTCGCGGGTGGGAGGATGAGGAGCGCAGAGAGCGGCCTTCGCGGGTGGGAGGATGAGGAGCACAGAGAATGGCCTTCATGCGTGGGAGGATGAGGAGCACAGAGAGTGCCCTCCGTGCGTCAGAGGAGTGTTGAGATTGCCCAGGCACTCTCAGGAAACTCTGCAAACAGGATCCAAAGGGCCGATTCTAGGCAAAGTGCAGTTAGGCACCACAGAGGTAGAGGCGCTGAAGCACCTGAGTGATGTATTTAGCTTTATGTATTTTATTAGTATGTATTTCTGTGTATATGAGTCCTTTAGATGTAGAGTGTTGAGAGCGCCCTCCGCCGGCGGGAGGATGAGGAGCGGAGAGAGCGGCCTTCGCGGGCGGGAGGATGAGGAGCGCAGAGAGCGGCCTTCGCGGGCGGGAGGATGAGCGCAGAGAGCGGCCTTCGCGGGTGGGAGGATGAGGAGCGCAGAGAGCGGACTTCGCGGGCGGGAGGATGAGGAGCACAGAGAGTGCCCTCCGTGCGTCAGAGGAGTGTTGAGAGTGCCCGGGCACTCTCAGGAAACTCTGCAAACAGGATCCAAAGGGCCGATTCTAGGCAAAGCGCAGTCAGGCACCACAGAGGTAGAGGTGCTGAAGCACCTGAGTGATGTATTTAGCTTCATGTATTTTATTTGTATGTATTTCTGTGTATATGAGTCCTTTAGATGCAGAGTGTTGAGATCGGCCTTCGTGGGTGGGAGGATGAAGAGTGCAGAGAGCGGCCTTCGGGGGCGGGAGGATGAGGAGCGCAGACAGCGGTCTTCACGGGCGGGAGGATGAGGAGCACAGAGAACTGCCTTCGTGCGTGGGAGGATGAGGAGCACAGAGAGTGCCCTCCGTGCGTCAGAGGAGTGTTGAGAGTGCCTGGGCACTCTCAGCAAACTCTGCAAACAGGATCCAAAGGGCCGATTCTAGGCAAAGTGCAGTCAGGCACCACAGAGGTAGAGGCGCTGAAGCACCTGAGTGATGTATTTAGCTTTATGTGTTTTATTTGTATGTATTTCTGTGTATATGAGTCCTTTAGATGTAGAGTGTTGAGAGTGCCCTCCGCGTGTGGGAGGATGAAGAGCAAAGAACGGCCTCCGCGGGCGGGAGGATGAGAAGCGCAGAGAGCGGCTTTCGCGGGCGGGAGGATGAGGAGCACAGAGAGCGGCCTTCGGGGACGGGAGGATGAGGAGCGCAGAGAGCGGCCTTCGGGGGCGGGAGGATGAGGAGCGCAGAGAGCGGCCTTCGGGGGCGGGAGGATGAGGAGCGCAGAGAGCGGCCTTCGGGGGCGGGAGGATGAGGAGCGCAGAGAGCGGCCTTCGGGGGCGGGAGGATGAGGAGCGCAGAGAACGGCCTTCGCGGGTGGGAGGATGAGGAGCACAAAGAGTGCCCTCCGTGCATCAGAGGAGTGTTGAGAGTGCCTGGACACTCTCAGGAAACTCTGCAAACAGGATCCAAAGGGCCGATTCTAGGCAAAGTGCAGTCAGGCACCACAGAGGTAGAGGCGCTGAAGCACCTGAGTGATGTATTTAGCTTTATGTATTTTATTTGTATGTATTTCTGTGTATATGAGTCCTTTAGATGTAGAGTGTTGAAAGCGCCCTCCGCGGGTGGGAGGATGAGGAGCACAGAGAGCGGCCTCCGCGGGCGGGAGGATGAGGAGCGCAGAGAGCGGCCTTTGCGGGCGGAAGGATGAGGAGCGCAGAGAGCGGCCTTCGCGGGCGGGAGGATGAGGAGCGCAGAGATCGGCCTTCGCGGGCGGGAGGATGAAGAGTGCAGAGAGCGGCCTTCGCGGGCAGGAGGATGAGGAACGCAGAGAGCGGCCTTCGCGGGCGGGAGGATGAGGAGCGCAGAGAGCGGCCTTCGCGGGTGGGAGGATGAGGAGCGCAGAGAGCGGCCTTCGCGGGGGCGGGAGGATGAGGAGCGCAGAGAGCGGCCTTCGCGGGTGGGAGGATGAGGAGCGCAGAGAGCGGCCTTTGCGGGTGGGAGGATGAGGAGCGCAGAGAGCGGCCTCCACGGGTGGGAGGATGAGGAGCGCAGAGAGCGGCCTTCGCGCGTGGGAGGATGAGGAGCACAGAGAGTGCCCTCCGTGCGTCAGAGGAGTGGTGAGAGTGCCCGGGCACTCTCAGGAAACTCTGCAAACAGGATCCAAAGGGCCGATTCTAGGCAAAGTGCAGTCAGGCACCACAGAGGTAGAGGCGCTGAAGCACCTGAGTGATGTATTTAGCTTTATGTGTTTTATTTGTAAGTATTTCTGTGTATATGAGTCCTTTAGATGTAGAGTGTTGAGAGTGCCCTCCGTGTGTGGGAGGATGAAGAGCAAAGAGCGGCCTCCGCGGGCGGGAGGATGAGAAGCGCAGAGAGCGGCTTTCGCGGGCGGGAGGATGAGGAGCACAGAGAGCGGCCTTCGCGGGCGGGAGGATGAGGAGCGCAGAGAGCGGCCTTCGCGGGCGGGAGGATGAGGAGCGCAGAGAGCGGCCTTCGCAGGTGGGAGGATGAGGAGCGCAGAGAGCGGCCTCCGCGGGTGGGAGGATCAGGAGCACAGAGAGTGCCCTCCGTGCGTCAGAGGAGTGGTGAGAGTGCCCGGAAACTCTGCAAACAGGATCCAAAGGGCCGATTCTAGGCAAAGTGCAGTCAGGCACTACAGAGGTAGAGGCGCTGAAGCACCTCAGTGATGTATTTAGCTTTATGTATTTTATTTGTATGTATTTCTGTGTATATGAGTCCTTTAGATGTAGAGTGTTAAGAGCGCTCTCCGCGGGTGGGAGGATGAGGAGCGCAGAGCGCGGCCTCCGCGAGCGGGAGAATGTGGAGCGCAGAGAACGGCCTTAGCGGGCGGGAGGATGAGGAGCACAGAGAGCGGCCTTCGCGGGCGGAAGGATGAGGAGCGCAGAGCGGCTTTTGCGGGCGGGAGGATGAGGAGCGCAGAGAGCGGCCTTCGCAGCCGGGAGGATGAGGAGCGCAGAGAGCGGCCTTCGCGGGCGGGAGGATGAGGAGCGCAGAGAGTGGCCTTCGCGGGCGAGAGGATGAGGAGCGCAGAGAGCGGCCTTCGCGGGCGGGAGGATGAGGAGCGCAGAGAGCGTCCTTCGCGGGCGGGAGGATGAGGAGCGCAGAGAGCGGCCTTTGCGGGCGGGAGGATGAGGAGCGCAGAGAGCGGCCTTTGCGGGCGGGAGGATGAGGAGCGCAGAGAGCGGCCTTTGCGGGCGGGAGGATGAGGAGCGCAGAGAGCGGCCTTTGCGGGCGGGAGGATGAGGAGCACAGAGAGCGGCCTTCGCGGGTGGGAGGATGAGGAGCGCAGAGAGCGGCCTCTGCGGGTGGGAGGATGAGGAGCACAGAGAGTGCCCTCCATGCATCAGAGGAGTGTTGAGAGTGCCCGGGCACTCTCAGTAAACTCTGCAAATAGGATCCACACGGCAGATTCTAGGCAAAGTGCAGTCATGCACCATAGGTAGAGGCGCTGAAGCACCTGAGTGATGTATTTCGCTTTATGTATTTTATTTGTAGGTATTTCTGTGTATCTGAGTCCTTTAGATGCAGAGTGTTGAGATCGGCCTTCGCGGGTGGGAGAATGAGGAGCGCAGAGAGCGGCCTTCGCGGGTGGGAGGATGAGGAGCGCAGAGAGTGCCCTCCGCGGGTGGGAGGATGAGGAGCACAGAGCGGCCACCGCGGGCAGAAGGATGAGTAACGCAGAGAGCGGCCTTCGCGAGCGGGAGGATGAGGAGCGCAGAGAGCGGCCTTCGCGGGCGGGAGAATGAGGAGCGCAGAGAGCGGCCTCCACGGGCGGGAGGATGAGGAGCGCAGAGAGCGGCCTCCGCGGGTGGAAGGATGAGGAGCGCAGAGAGCGGCCTTTGCGGGCGGGAGGATGAGGAGCGCAGAGAGCGGCCTTCGCGGGCGGGAGGATGAGGAGCACAGAGAGTGCCCTCCGTGCGTCAGAGGAGTGTTGAGAGTGCCCGGGCACTCTCAGGAAACTCTGCAAACAGGATCCAAAGGGCCGATTCTAGGCAAAGTGCAGTTAGGCACCACAGAGGTAGAGGCGCTGAAGCACCTGAGTGATGTATTTAGCTTTATGTATTTTATTAGTATGTATTTCTGTGTATATGAGTCCTTTAGATGTAGAGTGTTGAGAGCGCCCTCCGCCGGTGGGAGGATGAGGAGCGCAGAGAGCGGCCTTCGCGGGCGGGAGGATGAGGAGCGCAGAGAGCGGCCTTCGCGGGCGGGAGGATGAGCGCAGAGAGCGGCCTTCGCGGGTGGGAGGATGAGGAGCGCAGAGAGCGGACTTCGCGGGCGGGAGGATGAGGAGCTCAGAGAGCGGCCTTTGCGGGCGGGAGGATGAGGAGCGCAGAGAGCGGCCTCCACGGGCGGGAGGATGAGGAGCGCAGAGAGCGGCCTCCGCGGGTGGAAGGATAAGGAGCGCAGAGAGCGGCCTTCGCGGGTGGAAGGATGAGGAGCGTAGAGAGCGGCCTTCGCGGGCGGGAGGATGAGGAGCACAGAGAGTGCCCTCCGTGCGTCAGAGGAGTGTTGAGAGTGCCCGGGCACTCTCAGGAAACTCTGCAAACAGTATCCAAAGGGCCGATTCTAGGCAAAGTGCAGTCAGGCACCACAAAGGTAGAGGCGCTGAAGCACCTGAGTGATGTATTTCGCTTTATGTATTTTATTTGTATGTATTTCTGTGTATATGAGTCCTTTAGATGCAGAGTGTTGAGATCGGCCTTCGCGGGTGGGAGGATGAGGAGCGCAGAGAGCGTCCTCCGCGTGTGGGAGGATGAGGAGCGCAGAGAGCGCCCTCCGCGTGTGGGAGGATGAGGAGCACAGAGAGCGGCCTTCGCGGGCGGGAGGATGAGAAGCGCAGAGAGCGGCCTTCGCAGGCGGGAGGATGAGGAGGGCAGAGAGAGGCCTTCGCGGGCAGGAGGATGAGGAGCGCAGAGAGCGGCCTTCGCGGGTGGGAGGATGAGGAGCGCAGAGAGCGGCCTTCGCGGGTGGGAGGATGAGGAGCACAGAGAATGGCCTTCGTGCGTGGGAGGATGAGGAGCACAGAGAGTGCCCTCCGTGCGTCAGAGGAGTGTTGAGATTGCCGGGGCTCTTTCAGGAAACTCTGCAAACAGGATCCAAAGGGCCGATTCTAGGCAAAGTGCAGTTAGGCACCACAGAGGTAGAGGCGCTGAAGCACCTGAGTGATGTATTTAGCCTTATGTATTTTATTAGTATGCATTTCTGTGTATATGAGTCCTTTACATGTAGAGTGTTGAGAGCGGCCTCCGCGGGTGGGAGGATGAGGAGCACAGAGAGCGGCCTCTGCGGGCGGGAGGATGAAGAGCGCAGAAAGCGGCCTTCGCGGGTGGGAGGATGAGGAGCGCAGAGAGCGGCCTCCGCGGGCGGGAGGATGAGGAGCGCAGAGAGCGGCCTCCGCGGGCGGGAGGATGTGGAGCGCAGAGAGCGGCCTTCGCGGGCGGGAGGATGAGGAGCGCATAGAGCGGCCTTCGTGGGCGGGAGGATGAGGAGCGCAGAGAGCGGCCTTCGCGGGCGGGAGGATGAGGAGCGCAGAGAGCGGCCTTCGCGGGCGGGAGGATGAGGAGCGCAGAGAGCGGCCTTCGCGGGCGGGAGGATGAGGAGCGCAGAGAGCGGCCTTCGCGGGCGGGAGGATGAGGAGCGCAGAGAGCGGCCTTCGCGGGCGGGAGGATGAGGAGCGCACAGAGCGGCCTTCGCGGGCGGGAGGATGAGGAGCGCAGAGAACGGCCTCCGCGGGCGGGAGGATGAGGAGCGCAGAGAACGGCCTCCGCGGATGGGAGGATGAGGAGCGCAGAGACTGGCCTTCGCGGGCGGGAGGATGAGGAGCTCAGAGAGCGGCCTTCGCGGGCGGGAGGATGAGGAGCGCAGAGCGGCCTTCGCGGGTGGGAGGATGAGAAGCGCAGAGAGCGGCCTTTGCGGGCGGGAGGATGAGGAGCGCAGAGAGCGGCCTCCACGGGCGGGAGGATGAGGAGCGCAGAGAGCGGCCTCCGCGGGTTGAAGGATGAGGAGCGCAGAGAGCGGCCTTCGCGGGTGGAAGGATGAGGAGCGCAGAGAGCGGCCTTCACGGGTGGGAGGATGAGGAGCACAGAGAGTGCCCTCCGTGCGTCAGAGGAGTGTTGAGAGTGCCCGGGCACTCTCAGGAAACTCTGCAAACAGGATCCAAAGGGCCGATTCTAGGCAAAGTGCAGTCAGGCACCACAGAGGTAGAGGCGCTGAAGCACCTGAGTGATGTATTTCGCTTTATGTATTTTATTTGTATGTATTTCTGTGTATATGAGTCCTTTAGATGCAGAGTGTTGAGATCGGCCTTCGCGGGTGGGAGGATGAGGAGCGCAGAGAGCGTCCTCCGCGTGTGGGAGGATGAGGAGCGCAGAGAGCGCCCTCCGCGTGTGGGAGGACGAGGAGCACAGAGAGCGGCCTTCGCGGGCGGGAGGATGAGAAGCGCAGAGAGCGGCCTTCGCAGGCGGGAGGATGAGGAGGGCAGAGAGAGGCCTTCGCGGGCGGGAGGATGAGGAGCGCAGAGAGCGGCCTTCGCGGGTGGGAGGATGAGGAGCGCAGAGAGCGGCCTTCGCGGGTGGGAGGATGAGGAGCACAGAGAATGGCCTTCGTGCGTGGGAGGATGAGGAGCACAGAGAGTGCCCTCCGTGCGTCAGAGGAGTGTTGAGATTGCCGGGGCTCTTTCAGGAAACCCTGCAAACAGGATCCAAAGGGCCGATTCTAGGCAAAGTGCAGTTAGGCACCACAGAGGTAGAGGCGCTGAAGCACCTGAGTGATGTATTTAGCCTTATGTATTTTATTAGTATGTATTTCTGTGTATATGAGTCCTTTACATGTAGAGTGTTGAGAGCGGCCTCCGCGGGTGGGAGGATGAGGAGCACAGAGAGCGGCCTCTGCGGGCGGGAGGATGAAGAGCGCAGAAAGCGGCCTTCGCGGGTGGGAGGATGAGGAGCGCAGAGAGCGGCCTCCGCGGGCGGGAGGATGAGGAGCGCAGAGAGCGGCCTCCGCGGGCGGGAGGATGTGGAGCGCAGAGAGCGGCCTTCGCGGGCGGGAGGATGAGGAGCGCAGAGAGCGGCCTTCGCGGGCGGGAGGATGAGGAGCGCAGAGAGCGGCCTTCGCGGGCGGGAGGATGAGGAGCGCAGAGAGCGGCCTTCGCGGGCGGGAGGATGAGGAGCGCAGAGAGCGGCCTTCGCGGGCGGGAGGATGAGGAGCGCAGAGAGCGGCCTTCGCGGGCGGGAGGATGAGGAGCGCAGAGAGCGGCCTTCGCGGGCGGGAGGATGAGGAGCGCAGAGAACGGCCTTCGCGGGTGGGAGGATGAGGAGCGCAGAGAGCGGCCTTCGCGGGTGGGAGGATGAGGAGCACAGAGAATGGCCTTCATGCGTGGGAGGATGAGGAGCACAGAGAGTGCCCTCCGTGCGTCAGAGGAGTGTTGAGAGTGCCCGGGCACTCTCAGGAAACTCTGCAAACAGGATCCAAAGGGCCGATTCTAGGCAAAGTGCAGTTAGGCACCACAGAAGTAGAGGCGCTGAAGCACCTGAGTGATGTATTTAGCTTTATGTATTTTATTAGTATGTATTTCTGTGTATATGAGTCCTTTAGATGTAGAGTGTTGAGAGCGCCCTCCGCCGGCGGGAGGATGAGGAGCGCAGAGAGCGGCCTTCGCGGGCGGGAGGATGAGGAGCGCAGAGAGCGGCCTTCGCGGGCGGGAGGATGAGCGCAGAGAGCGGCCTTCGCGGGTGGGAGGATGAGAAGCGCAGAGAGCGGCCTTCGCGGGTGGGAGGATGAGGAGCGCAGAGAGCGGACTTCGCGGGCGGGAGGATGAGGAGCTCAGAGAGCGGCCTTTGCGGGCGGGAGGATGAGGAGCGCAGAGAGCGGCCTCCACGGGCGGGAGGATGAGGAGCGCAGAGAGCGGCCTCCGCGGGTGGAAGGATGAGGAGCGCAGAGAGCGGCCTTCGCGGGTGGAAGAATGAGGAGCGCAGAGAGCGGCCTTCGCGGGCGGGAGGATGAGGAGCACAGAGAGTGCCCTCCGTGCGTCAGAGGAGTGTTGAGAGTGCCCGGGCACTCTCAGGAAACTCTGCAAACAGGATCCAAAGGGCCGATTCTAGGCAAAGTGCAGTTAGGCACCACAGAAGTAGAGGCGCTGAAGCACCTGAGTGATGTATTTAGCTTTATGTATTTTATTAGTATGTATTTCTGTGTATATGAGTCCTTTAGATGTAGAGTGTTGAGAGCGCCCTCCGCAGGCGGGAGGATGAGGAGCGCAGAGAGCGGCCTTCGCGGGCGGGAGGATGAGGAGCGCAGAGAGCGGCCTTCGCGGGCGGGAGGATGAGCGCAGAGAGCGGCCTTCACGGGTGGGAGGATGAGGAGCGCAGAGAGCGGACTTCGCGGGCGGGAGGATGAGGAGCGCAGAGAGCGGCCTTCGCAGGTGGGAGGATGAGGAGCGCAGAGAGCGGCCTCCGTGGGTGGGAGGATGAGGAGAGCAGAGAGCGGCCTTCGCAAGTGGGAGGATGAGGAGCGCAGAGAGCGGCCTCCGCGCGTGGGAGGATGAGGAGCACAGAGATTGCCCTCCATGCATTAGAGTGTTGAGAGTGCCTGGGCACTCTCGGTAAACTCTGCAAATAGGATCCACAGGGCAGATTCTATGCAAAGTGCAGTCATGCACCACAGGTAGAGGCGCTGAAGCACCTGAGTGATGTATTTCGCTTTATGTATTTTATTTGTATGTATTTCTGGGTATCTGAGTCCTTTAGATGCAGTGTTGAGATCGGCCTTCGCGGGTGGGAGAATGAGGAGCGCAGAGAGCGGCCTTCGCGGGTGGGAGGATGAGGAGCGCAGAGAGCGCCCTCCGCAGGTGTGAGGATGAGGAGCGCAGAGAGCGGCCTTCGCGGGCGGGAGGATGAGGAGCGCAGAGAGCGGCCTTCGCGGGCGGGAGGATGAGGAGCGCAGAGAGCGGCCTTCGCGGGCCGGAGGATGAGGAGCATAGAGAGCGGCCTTTGCAGGTGGGAGGATGAGGAGCGCAGAGAGCGGCCTCCGTGGGTGGGAGGATGAGGAGAGCAGAGAGCGGCCTTCGCGAGTGGGAGGATGAGGAGCGCAGAGAGCGGCCTTCGCGGGCGGGAGGATGAGGAGCGCAGAGAGCGGCCTTCGCGGGCGGGAGGATGAGGAGCGCAGAGAGCGGCCTTTCCCGGTGGGAGGATGAGGAGCGCAGAGAGCAGCCTCGCGGGCGGGAGGATGAGGAGCGCAGAGAGCGGCCTCGCGGGCGGGAGGATGAGGAGCGCAGAGAGCGGCCTCGCGCGTGGGAGGATGAGGAGCACAGAGAGTGCCCTCCGTGCGTCAGAGGAGTGTTGAGAGTGCCCGGGCACTCTCAGGAAACTCTGCAAACAGGATCCAAAGGGCCGATTCTAGGCAAAGCGCAGTCAGGCACCACAGAGGTAGAGGTGCTGAAGCACCTGAGTGATGTATTTAGCTTCATGTATTTTATTTGTATGTATTTCTGTGTATACGAGTCCTTTAGATGCAGAGTGTTGAGATCGGCCTTCGTGGGTGGGAGAATGAGGAGCGCAGAGAGCAGCCTTCTCGGGTGGGAGGATGAGGAGCGCAGAGAGCGCCCTCCGCGTGTGGGAGGATGAGGAGCACAGAGCGGCCTCCGCGGGTGGAAGGATGAGGAACGCAGAGAGCGGCCTTCGCGGGCGGGAGGATGAGAAGCGCAGAGAGCGGCCTTCGCGGGCGGGAGGATGAGGAGGGCAGAGAGAGGCCTTCGCGGGAGGATGAGGAGCGCAGAGAGCGGCCTTCGCGGGTGGGAGGATGAGGAGCGCAGAGAGCGGCCTTCGCGGGTGGGAGGATGAGGAGCGCAGAGAGCGCCCTCCGCGTGTGGGAGGATGAGGAGCAGAGAGCGCCCTCCGCGTGTGGGAGGATGAGGAGCACAGAGCGGCCTTCGCGGGCGGGAGGATGAGGAGGGCAGAGAGCGGCCTTCGCGGGCGGGAGGATGAGGAGCGCAGAGAGTGGATTTTCGCGGGTGGGAGGATGAGGAGTGCAGAGAGCGGCCTCCGCGGGTGGGAGGATGAGGAGCGCAGAGAGCGGCCTTCGCGCGTGGGAGGATGAGGAGCACAGAGAGTGCCCTCCGTGCGTCAGAGGAGTGGTGAGAGTGCCCGGGCACTCTCAGGAAACTCTGCAAACAGGATCCAAAGGGCCGATTCTAGGCAAAGTGCAGTCAGGCACCACAGAGGTAGAGGTGCTGAAGCACCTGAGTGATGTATTTAGCTTTATATATTTTATTTGTATGTATTTCTGTGTATATGAGCCCTTTAGATGTACAGTGTTGAGAGTGCCATCCGTGGGTGGGAGGATGAGGAGCGCAGAGAGCGGCCTCCGCGGGCGGGAGGATCAGGAGCGCAGAGAGCGGCCTCCGCGGGCGGGAAGATGAGGAGCGCAGAGAGCGGCCTTCGCGGGCGGGAGGATGAGGAATGCAGAGAGCGGCCTTTGCGGGCGGGAGGATGAGGAGCGCAGAGAGCGGCCTTCGCGGGCGGGAGGATGGGGAGCGCACAGAGCGGCCTTCGCGGGCGGGAGGATGAGGAGCGCAGAGAGCGGCCTTCGCGGGCGGGAGGATGAGGAGGGCAGAGAGAGGCCTTCGCGGGCGGGAGGATGAGGAGCGCAGAGAGCGGCCTTCGCGGGCGGGAGGATGAGGAGCGCAGAGAGCGCCCTCCCCGGGTGGGAGGATTAGGAGCGCACAGAGTGGCCTTCGCACGTGGGAGGATGAGGAACGCTGAGAACGGCCTCCGTGGGTGGGAGGATGAGGAGCGCAGTGAGCGGCCTTGGCGGGCGGGAGGATGAGGAGCACAGAGAGCGGCATTCGCGGGTGGGAGGATGAGGAGCGCAGAGAGCGGCCATCACGGAAGGATGAGAAGCGCAGAGAGCGGCCTTCGCGGGTGGGTGGATGAGGAGCACAGAGAGCACCCTCCGTGGGTGGGAGGATGAGGAGCGCAGAGAGCTGCCTTCGCATGTAGGAGGATGAGGAACGCAGAGATCGGCCTTCGCGCGTGGGAGGATGAGGAGCTCAGAGAGTGCCCTCTGTGCCCGGGCACTCTCAGGAATCTCTGCAAACAGGATCTAAAGGGCCGATTCTAGGCAAAGTGCAGTCAGGCACCACAGAGGTAGAGGCGCTGAAGCACCTGAGTGATGTATTTAGCTTTATGTATTTTATTTGTATGTATTTCTGTGTATAGGAGTCCTTTAAATGCAGAGTGTTGAGAACGGCCTTCGTGGGTGGGAGGATGAGGAGCACAGTGCGCCCTGTATGTATTTTATTTGTATGTATTTCTGTGTATGAGTCCTTTAGATGTAGAGTGTTCAGAGCGCCCTCCGCGGGTGGGAGGATGAGGAGCACAGAGAGCGGCCTCCGCGGGCGGGAGGATGAGGAGCGCAGAGAGCGGCCTTCGCGGGCGGGAGGATGAGAAGCGCAGAGAGCGGCCTTCGCGGGCGGGAGGATGAGGAGCGCAGAGAGCGGCTTTCGCAGGCAGGAGGATGAGGAGCACAGAGTGCCCTCCATTCATCAGAGGAGTGTTGAGAGTGCCGGGGCACTCTCGGTAAACTCTGCAAATAGGATCCACAGGGCAGATTCTAGGTAAAGTGCAGTCATGCACCACAGGTAGAGGCGCTGAAGCACCTGAGTGATGTATTTCGCTTTATGTATTTTATTTGTATGTATTTCTGTGTATATGAGCCCTTTAGATGTAGAGTGTTGAGAGTGCCATCCGTGGGTGGGAGGATGAGGAGCGCAGAGAGCGGCCTCCGCGGGCGGGAGGATGAGGAGCGCAGAGAGCGGCCTCCGCGGGCGGGAGGATGAGGAGCGCAGAGAGCGGCCTTCGCGGGCGGGAGGATGAGGAACGCAGAGAGCGGCCTTCGCGGGCGGGAGGATGAGGAGCGCAGAGAGCGGCCTTCGCGGGCGGGAGGATGGGGAGCGCACAGAGCGGCCTTCGCGGGCGGGAGGATGAGGAGCGCAGAGAGCGGCCTTCGCGGGTGGGAGGATGAGGAGCGCAGAGAACGGCCTTCGCGCGCGGGAGGATGAGGAGCGCAGAGAGCGGCCTTCGCGTGCGGGAGGATGAGGAGCGCAGAGAGCGGTCTTCGCGTGCGGGAGGATGAGGAGCGCAGAGAGCGGCCTTCGCGTGCGGGAGGATGAGGAGCGCAGAGAGCGGCCTTCGCGGGCGGGAGGATGAGGAGCGCAGAGAGCGGCCTTCGCGGGCGGGAGGATGAGGAGCGCAGAGAGCGGCCTCTGCAGGTGGTAGGATGAGGAGCGCAGAGAGCGGCCTCCGCGGGTGGGAGGATGAGAAGAGCAGAGAGCGGCCTTCGCGAGTGGGAGGATGAGGAGCGCAGAGAGCAGCCTTCGCGCGTGGGAGTATAAGGAGCACAGAGAGTGCCCTCCATGCATCAGAGGAGTGTTGAGAGTGCCCAGGCACTCTCAGTAAACTCTGCAAATAGGATCCACAGGGCAGATTCTAGGCAAAGTGCAGTCATGCACCACAGGTAGAGGCGCTGAAGCACCTGAGTGATGTATTTCGCTTTATGTATTTTATTTGTATGTATTTCTGTGTATCTGAGTCCTTTAAATGCAGAGTGTTGAGATCGGCCTTCGCGGGTGGGAGAATGAGGAGCGCAGAGAGCGGCCTTCGCGGGTGGGAGGATGAGGAGCACAGAGCAGCCTCCGCGGGCGGGATGATGAGGAACGCAGAGAGTGGCCTTCGCAGGCAGGAGGATGAGGAGCGCAGAGAGCGACCTTCGCGGGCGGGAGGATGAGGAGCGCAGAGAGCGGCCTTCGCGAGCGGGAGGATGAGGAGCGCAGAGAGCGGCCTTCGCGGGCGGGAGGATGAGGAGCGCAGAGCGGCCTCCGCGGGCAGGAGGATGAGGAGCGCAGAGAGCGGCCTTCGCAGGCGGGAGAATGAGGAGCACAGAGAGCGGCCTTTGCGGGCGGAAGATGAGGAGCGCAGAGAGCGGCCTTCGCGGGCAGGAGGATGAGGAGCGCAGAGAGCGGCCTTCGCGGGCGGGAGGATGAGGAGCGCAGAGAGCGGCCTTCGCGGGTGGGAGGATGAGGAGCACAGAGAACGGCCTTCGTGCGTGGGAGGATGAGGAGCACAGAGAGTGCCCTCCGTGCGTCAGAGGAGTGTCTCAGGAAACTCTGCAAACAGGATCCAAAGGGCCGATTCTAGGCAAAGTGCAGTCAGGCACCACAGAGGTAGAGGCGCTGAAGCACCTGAGTGATGTATTTAGCTTTATGTATTTTATTTGTATTTATTTCTGTGTATATGAGTCCTTTAGATGTAGAGTGTTGAGAGCGGCCTCCGCGGGTGGGAGGATGAGGAGCGCAGAGAGCGGCCTCTGTGGGCGGGAGGATAAGGAGTGCAGAGAGCGCCCTCCGCGGGTGGGAGGATGAGGACCGCAGAGAACGGCCTCTGCGGGCGGGAGGATGAGGAGCGCAGAGAGCGGCCTTCGCGGGCGAGAGGATGAGGATCGTAGAGAGCGGCCTTCGCGGGCGGGAGGATGAGGAGCGCAGAGAGCGGCCTTCAAGGGCAGGAGGATGAGGAGCACAGAGAGCGGCATTCGCGGGTGGGAGGATGAGCAGCGCAGAGAGCGGCCATCGCGGGAGGATGAGGAGCGCAGAGAGCGGCCTTCACAGGCGGGAGGATTAGGAGCGCAGACAGCGGCCTTCGCGGGTGGGAGAACGAGGAGTGCAGAGAGAGGCCTTCGCGAGTGGGTGGATGAGGAGCACAGAGAGCGCCCTCCGCGGGTGGGAGGATGAGGAGCACAGTGCGGCCTCCGCGGGCGGGAGGATGGGGAGCGCACAGAGCGGCCTTCGCGTGCGGGAGGATAAGGAGCGCAGAGAGCGGCCTTTGTGGGTGGGAGGATGAGGAGCGCAGAGAGCGGCCTTCGCGGGTGGGAGCATGAGGAGCACAGAGAACGGCCTTTGTGCGTAGGAGGATGAGCAGCACAGAGAGTGCCCTCCGTGCGTCAGAGGAGTGTTGAGAGTGCCCGGGCACTCTTAGGAAACTCTGCAAATAGGATCCAAAGGGCCGATTCTAGGCAAAGTGCAGTCAGGCACCACAGAGGTAGAGGTGCTGAAGCACCTGAGTGATGTATTTAGCTTTATGTATTTTATTTCTTTGTATTTCTGTGTATGAGTCCTTTAGATGTAGAGTGTTCAGAGCGCCCTCCGCGGGTGGGAGGATGAGGAGCACAGAGAGCGGCCTTCGCGGGTGGGAGGATGAGGAGCGCAGAGAGCGGCCTTCGCGGGCGGGAGGATGAGGAGTGCAGAGAGCGGCCTTCGCGGGTGGGAGGATGAGGAGCGCAGAGAGCGGCCTTCGCGGGCGGGAGGATGAGGAACGCAGAGAGCGGCCTTCGCGGGCGGGAGGATGAGGAGCGCAGAGAGCGGCCTTCGCGGGCGGGAGGATGAGGAGCACAGAGAGTGCCCTCTGTGCGTCAGAGGAGTGTTGAGAGTGCCCGGGCACTCTCAGGAAACTGCAAACAGGATCCAAAGGGCCGATTCTAGGCAAAGTGCAGTCAGGCACCACAGAGGTAGAGGTGCTGAAGCACCTGAGTGATGTATTTAGCTTTATATATTTTATTTGTATGTATTTCTGTGTATATGAGCCCTTTAGATGTAGAGTGTTGAGAGTGCCATCCGTGGGTGGGAGGATGAGGAGCGCAGAGAGCGGCCTCCGCGGGCGGGAGGATGAGGAGCGCAGAGAGCGGCCTCCGCGGGCGGGAAGATGAGGAGCGCAGAGTGCGGCCTTCGTGGGCGGGAGGATGAGGAACGCAGAGAGCGGCCTTCGCGGGCGGGAGGATGAGGAGCGCAGAGAGCGGCCTTCGCGGGCGGGAGGATGGGGAGCGCACAGAGCGGCCTTCGCGGGCGGGAGGATGAGGAGCGCAGAGAGCGGCCTTCGCGGGCGGGAGGATAAGGCGCGCAGAGAGCGCCCTTTGCGGGCGGGAGGATGAGGAGCGCAGAGAGCGGCCTTCGCGGGCGGGAGGATGAGGAGCGCAGAGAGCGGCCTTCGCGGGTGTGAGGATGAGGAGCGCAGAGAGAGGCCTTCGCACGTGGGAAGATGAGGAACGCAGAGAGCGGCCTTCGCGCGTGGGAGGATGAGGAGCACAGAGAGTGCCCTCTGTGCGTCAGAGGAGTGTTGAGAGTGTCTGGGCACTCTCAGGAAACTCTGCAAACAGGATCCAAAGGGCCGATTCTAGGCAAAGTGCAGTCAGGCACCACAGAGGTAGAGGTGCTGAAGCACCTGAGTGATGTATTTAGCTTTATATATTTTATTTGTATGTATTTCTGTGTATATGAGCCCTTTAGATGTAGAGTGTTGAGAGTGCCATCCGTGGGTGGGAGGATGAGGAGCGCAGAGAGCGGCCTCCGCGGGCGGGAGGATGAGGAGCGCAGAGAGCGGCCTCCGCGGGCGGGAGGATGAGGAGCGCAGAGAGCGGCCTTCGCGGGCGGGAGGATGAGGAGCGCAGAGAGCGGCCTTCGCGGGCGGGAGAATGAGGAGCGCAGAGAGCGGCTTTCGCAGGCGGGAGGATGAGGAGCACAGAGTGCCCTCCATGCATCAGAGGAGTGTTGAGAGTGCCGGGACACTCTCGGTAAACTCTTCAAATAGGATCCACAGGGCAGATTCTAGGCAAAGTGCAGTCATGCACCACAGGTAGAGGCGCTGAAGCACCTGAGTGATGTATTTCGCTTTATGTATTTTATTTGTATGTATTTCTGTGTATCTGAGTCCTTTAAATGCAGAGTGTTGAGATCGGCCTTCGCGGGTGGGAGAATGAGGAGCGCAGAGAGCGGCCTTCGCGGGTGGGAGGATGAGGAGCGCAGAGAGCGGCTTTCGCGGGCGGCAGGATGAGGAGCGCAGAGAGCGGCCTTCGCGGGCGGGAGGATGAGGAGCGCAGAGACCGCCCTCCGCGGGTGGGAGGATTAGGAGCGAAGAGAGTGGCCTTCGCACGTGGGAGGATGAGGAACGCGGAGAACGGCCTCCGCGGGTGGGAGGATGAGGAGCGCAGAAAGCGGCCTTCACACGTGGGAGGATGAGGAACGCAGAGAACGGCCTCCGCGGGTGGGAGCATGAGGAGCACAGAGAACGGCCTTCGTGCGTGGGAGGATGAGGAGCACAGAGAGTGCCCTCCGTGCATCAGAGGAGTGTTGAGAGTGCCCGGGCACTCTCAGGAAACTCTGCAAACAGGATCCAAAGGGCCGATTCTAGGCACAGTGCAGTCAGGCACCACAGAGGTAGAGGTGCTGAAGCACCTGAGTGATGTATTTTGCTTTATGTATTTTATTTGTATGTATTTCTTTGTATATGAGCCCTTTAGATATAGAGTGTTAAGAGCGCCCTCCGTGGGTGAGAGGATGAGGAGCGCAGAGAGCGGCTTCCGCAGGCGGGAGGATGAGGAACGCAGAGAGCGGCCTTCGTGGGTGGGAGGATGAGGAGCGCAGAGAGCGGCCTTCGCGTGCGGGAGGATGAGGATCGCAGAGAGTGGCCTTCACGTGCGGGAGGATGAGGAGCGCAGAGAGCGGCCTTTGTGGGCGGGAGGATGAGGAGCGCAGAGCCGCCTTCGCGGGTGGGAGGATGAGGAGCACAGAGAACGGCCTTTGTGCGTGGGAGGATGAGGAGCACAGAGAGTGCCCTCCGTGTGTCAGAGGAGTGTTGAGAGTGCCCGGGCACTCTTAGGAAACTCTGCAAACAGGATCCAAAGGGCCGATTCTAGGCAAAGTGCAGTCAGGCACCACAGAGGTAGAGGCGCTGAAGCACCTGAGTGATGTATTTAGCTTTATGTATTTAATTTGTATGTATTTCTGTGTATGAGTCCTATAGATGTAGAGTGTTCAGAGCGCCCTCCGCGGGTGGGAGGATGAGAAGCACAGAGAGCGGCCTTCGCGGGTGGGAGGATTAGGAGCGCAGAGAGTTGCCTTTGCGCGTGGGAGGATGAGGAGCACAGAGAGTGCCCTCCATGCATCAGAGGAGTGTTGAGAGTGCCCGGCACTCTCGGTAAACTCTGCAAAAAGGATCCACAGGGCAGTTTCTAGGCAAAGTGCAGTCATGCACCACAGGTAGAGGCGCTGAAGCACCTGAGTTTTGAAGAGTTTACCGAGAGTGCCCCGGCACTCTCAACACTCCTCTGATGCATGGAGGGCGCTCTCTGTGCTCCTCATCCTCCCGCCTGCGAAAGCCGCTCTCTGCGCTCCTCATCCTCCCGCCCGCGAAGGCCGCTCTCTGCGCTTCTCATCCTCCCGCCCGCGAAGGCCGCTCTCTGCGCTCATTATCATCCCGCCCGCGGAGGCCGCTCTTTGTGCTCCTCATCCTCCCACCCGCCGAGGGCGCTCTGAACACTCTACATCTAAAGGACTCATACACAGAAATGAGTCCTTTAGATGTAGAGTGTTCAGAGCGCCCTCGGCGGGTGGGAGGATGAGGAGCACAAAGAGCGGCCTCCGCGGGCGGGAGGATAAGGAGCGCGGAGAGCGGCCTTCGCGGGCGGGAGGATGAGAAGCGCAGAGAGCGGCCTTCGTGGGTGGGAGGATGAGGAGCGCAGAGAGCGGCCTTCACGTGCGGGAGGATGAGGAGCGCAGAGAGCGGCCTTCGCGTGCGGGAGGATGAGGATCGCAGAGAGTGGCCTTCACGTGCGGGAGGATGAGGAGCGCAGAGAGCGGCCTTTGTGGGCGGGAGGATGAGGAGCGCAGAGCCGCCTTCGCGGGTGGGAGGATGAGGAGCACAGAGAACGGCCTTTGTGCGTGGGAGGATGAGGAGCACAGAGAGTGCCCTCCGTGCGTCAGAGGAGTGTTGAGAGTGCCCGGGCACTCTTAGGAAACTCTGCAAACAGGATCCAAAGTGCCGATTCTAGGCAAAGTGCAGTCAGGCACCACAGAGGTAGAGGCGCTGAAGCACCTGAGTGATGTATTTAGCTTTATGTATTTTATTTGTATGTATTTCTGTGTATGAGTCCTATAGATGTAGAGTGTTCAGAGCGCCCTCCGCGGGTGGGAGGATGAGAAGCACAGAGAGCGGCCTTCGCGGGTGGGAGGATTAGGAGCGCAGAGAGTTGCCTTTGCGCGTGGGAGGATGAGGAGCACAGAGAGTTCCCTCCATGCATCAGAGGAGTGTTGAGAGTGCCCGGCACTCTCGGTAAACTCTGCAAAAAGGATCCACAGGGCAGTTTCTAGGCAAAGTGCAGTCATGCACCACAGGTAGAGGCGCTGAAGCACCTGAGTTTTGAAGAGTTTACCGAGAGTGCCCCGGCACTCTCAACACTCCTCTGATGCATGGAGGGCGCTCTCTGTGCTCCTCATCCTCCCGCCTGCGAAAGCCGCTCTCTGCGCTCCTCATCCTCCCGCGAAGGCCGCTCTCTGCGCTTCTCATCCTCCCGCCCGCGAAGGCCGCTCTCTGCGCTTCTCATCCTCCCGCCCGCGGAGGCCGCTCTTTGTGCTCCTCATCCTCCCACCCGCCGAGGGCGCTCTGAACACTCTACATCTAAAAGACTCATACACAGAAATGAGTCCTTTAGATGTAGAGTGTTCAGAGCGCCCTCGGCGGGTGGGAGGATGAGGAGCACAAAGAGCGGCCTCCGCAGGCGGGAGGATAAGGAGAGCGGCCTTCGCGGGCGGGAGGATGAGGAACGCAGAGAGCGGCCTTCGCGGGCGGGAGGATGAGAAGCGCAGAGAGCGGCCTTCGCGGGCGGGAGGATGAGGAGCGCAGAGAGCGGCTTTCGCAGGCGGGAGGATGAGGAGCACAGAGTGCCCTCCATGCATCAGAGGAGTGTTGAGAGTGCCGGGGCACTCTCGGTAAACTCTTCAAATAGGATCCACAGGGCAGATTCTAGGCAAAGGGCAGTCATGCACCACAGGTAGAGGCGCTGAAGCACCTGAGTGATGTATTTCGCTTTATGTATTTTATTTGTATGTATTTCTGTGTATCTGAGTCCTTTAAATGCAGAGTGTTGAGATCGGCCTTCGCGGGTGGGAGAATGAGGAGCGCAGAGAGCGGCCTTCGCGGGTGGGAGGATGAGGAGCGCAGAGAGCGGCTTTCGCGGGCCGGAGGATGAGGAGCGCAGAGAGCGGCCTTCGCGGGCGGGAGGATGAGGAGCGCAGAGACCGCGCTCCGCGGGTGGGAGGATTAGGAGCGAAGAGAGTGGCCTTCGCACGTGGGAGGATGAGGAACGCAGAGAACGGCCTCTGCGGGTGGGAGGATGAGGAGCGCAGAAAGCGGCCTTCACACATGGGAGGATGAGGAAAGGAGAGAACGGCCTCCGCGGGTGGGAGCATGAGGAGCACAGAGAACGGCCTTCGTGCGTGGGAGGATGAGGAGCACAGAGAGTGCCCTCCGTGCATCAGAGGAGTGTTGAGAGTGCCCGGGCACTCTCAGGAAACTCTGCAAACAGGATCCAAAGGGCCGATTCTAGGCACAGTGCAGTCAGGCACCACAGAGGTAGAGGTGCTGAAGCACCTGAGTGATGTATTTTGCTTTATGTATTTTATTTGTATGTATTTCTTTGTATATGAGCCCTTTAGATATAGAGTGTTAAGAGCGCCCTCCGTGGGTGAGAGGATAAGGAGCGCAGAGAGCGGCTTCCGCAGGCGGGAGGATGAGGAGCGCAGAGAGCGGCCTCCGCGGGCGGGAGGATGAGGAGCGCAGAGAGCGGCCTTCGCGGGCGGGAGGATGAGGAACGCAGAGAGCGGCCTTCGCGGGCGGGAGGATGAGGAGCGCAGAGAGCTGCCTTCGTGGGCGGGAGGATGGGAAGCGCACAGAGCGGCCTTTGCGGGGGGGAGGATGAGGAGCGCAGAGAGCGGCCTTCGTGGGTGGGAGGATGAGGAGCGCAGAGAGCGGCCTTCGGGTGCGGGAGGATGAGGATCGCAGAGAGTGGCCTTCACGTGCGGGAGGATGAGGAGCGCAGAGAGCGGCCTTTGTGGGCGGGAGGATGAGGAGCGCAGAGCCGCCTTCGCGGGTGGGAGGATGAGGAGCACAGAGAACGGCCTTTGTGCGTGGGAGGATGAGGAGCACAGAGAGTGCCCTCCGTGCGTCAGAGGAGTGTTGAGAGTGCCCGGGCACTCTTAGGAAACTCTGCAAACAGGATCCAAAGGGCCGATTCTAGGCAAAGTGCAGTCAGGCACCACAGAGGTAGAGGCGCTGAAGCACCTGAGTGATGTATTTAGCTTTATGTATTTTATTTGTATGTATTTCTGTGTATGAGTCCTATAGATGTAGAGTGTTCAGAGCGCCCTCCGCGGGTGGGAGGATGAGAAGCACAGAGAGCGGCCTTCGCGGGTGGGAGGATTAGGAGCGCAGAGAGTTGCCTTTGCGCGTGGGAGGATGAGGAGCACAGAGAGTGCCCTCCATGCATCAGAGGGGTGTTGAGAGTGCCCGGCACTCTCGGTAAACTCTGCAAAAAGGATCCACAGGGCAGTTTCTAGGCAAAGTGCAGTCATGCACCACAGGTAGAGGCGCTGAAGCACCTGAGTTTTGAAGAGTTTACCGAGAGTGCCCCGGCACTCTCAACACTCCTCTGATGCATGGAGGGCGCTCTCTGTGCTCCTCATCCTCCCGCCTGCGAAAGCCGCTCTCTGCGCTCCTCATCCTCCCGCCCGCGAAGGCCGCTCTCTGCGCTTCTCATCCTCCCGCCCGCGAAGGCCGCTCTCTGCGCTCCTTATCCGCCCGCGGAGGCCGCTCTTTGTGCTCCTCATCCTCCCACCCGCCGAGGGCGCTCTGAACACTCTACATCTAAAGGACTCATACACAGAAATGAGTCCTTTAGATGTAGAGTGTTCAGAGCGCCCTCGGCGGGTGGGAGGATGAGGAGCACAAAGAGCGGCCTCCGCGGGCGGGAGGATAAGGAGAGCGGCCTTCGCGGGCGGGAGGATGAGGAACGCAGAGAGCGGCCTTCGCGGGCGGGAGGATGAGAAGCGCAGAGAGCGGCCTTCGCGGGCGGGAGGATGAGGAGCGCAGAGAGCGGCTTTCGCAGGCGGGAGGATGAGGAGCACAGAGTGCCCTCCATGCATCAGAGGAGTGTTGAGAGTGCCGGGGCACTCTCGGTAAACTCTTCAAATAGGATCCACAGGGCAGATTCTAGGCAAAGTGCAGTCATGCACCACAGGTAGAGGCGCTGAAGCACCTGAGTGATGTATTTCGCTTTATGTATTTTATTTGTATGTATTTCTGTGTATCTGAGTCCTTTAAATGCAGAGTGTTGAGATCGGCCTTCGCGGGTGGGAGAATGAGGAGCGCAGAGAGCGGCCTTCGCGGGTGGGAGGATGAGGAGCGCAGAGAGCGGCTTTCGCGGGCCGGAGGATGAGGAGCGCAGAGAGCGGCCTTCGCGGGCGGGAGGATGAGGAGCGCAGAGACCGCGCTCCGCGGGTGGGAGGATTAGGAGCGAAGAGAGTGGCCTTCACACGTGGGAGGATGAGGAAAGGAGAGAACGGCCTCCGCGGGTGGGAGCATGAGGAGCACAGAGAACGGCCTTCGTGCGTGGGAGGATGAGGAGCACAGAGAGTGCCCTCCGTGCATCAGAGGAGTGTTGAGAGTGCCCGGGCACTCTCAGGAAACTCTGCAAACAGGATCCAAAGGGCCGATTCTAGGCACAGTGCAGTCAGGCACCACAGAGGTAGAGGTGCTGAAGCACCTGAGTGATGTATTTTGCTTTATGTATTTTATTTGTATGTATTTCTTTGTATATGAGCCCTTTAGATATAGAGTGTTAAGAGCGCCCTCCGTGGGTGAGAGGATAAGGAGCGCAGAGAGCGGCTTCCGCAGGCGGGAGGATGAGGAGCGCAGAGAGCGGCCTCCGCGGGCGGGAGGATGAGGAGCGCAGAGAGCGGCCTTCGCGGGCGGGAGGATGAGGAACGCAGAGAGCGGCCTTCGCAGGCGGGAGGATGAGGAGCGCAGAGAGCTGCCTTCGTGGGCGGGAGGATGGGAAGCGCACAGAGCGGCCTTTGCGGGGGGGAGGATGAGGAGCGCAGAGAGCGGCCTTCGTGGGTGGGAGGATGAGGAGCGCAGAGAGCGGCCTTCGCGTGCGGGAGGATGAGGATCGCAGAGAGTGGCCTTCACGTGCGGGAGGATGAGGAGCGCAGAGAGCGGCCTTTGTGGGCGGGAGGATGAGGAGCGCAGAGCCGCCTTCGCGGGTGGGAGGATGAGGAGCACAGAGAACGGCCTTTGTGCGTGGGAGGATGAGGAGCACAGAGAGTGCCCTCCGTGCGTCAGAGGAGTGTTGAGAGTGCCCGGGCACTCTTATGCCCCGTACACACGAGCGGACTTTTCGACATCCAAACTCCGACGGACTGAGTCTGGCGGACTATCCGATCGTGTGTGGGCTGCAACGGACTTTAGCGAAGCTAAAGTCTGACGGACTTTAGAAATGAAGCATGCTTTAAATTTTCCCGACGGAACTCCGCCGGACCCGGTCCCCTTTGAAAAATCCGCTCGTGTGTGTGCTACTCCGACGGACTAAAACCGACGCTAGGGCAGCTATTGGCTACTGTCTAGGAACTTCCTACGTCGAATCCAGTCGTACGTCATCACGTTCGACTCCGTCGGAGTTTGGTGTGATAGTGTGTGGTCAAGTCCGTTCGGTCGAAAAGTCCGCCAGAACTCCGTCGGAACTCCGGCGGAACTCCTTTGGAGGTCTGTCAGACTTAATCCCTCTCGTGTGTACGGGGCATTAAGAAACTCTGCAAACAGGATCCAAAGGGCCGATTCTAGGCAAAGTGCAGTCAGGCACCACAGAGGTAGAGGCGCTGAAGCACCTGAGTGATGTATTTAGCTTTATGTATTTTATTTGTATGTATTTCTGTGTATGAGTCCTATAGATGTAGAGTGTTCAGAGCGCCCTCCGCGGGTGGGAGGATGAGAAGCACAGAGAGCGGCCTTCGCGGGTGGGAGGATTAGGAGCGCAGAGAGTTGCCTTTGCGCGTGGGAGGATGAGGAGCACAGAGAGTGCCCTCCATGCATCAGAGGGGTGTTGAGAGTGCCCGGCACTCTCGGTAAACTCTGCAAAAAGGATCCACAGGGCAGTTTCTAGGCAAAGTGCAGTCATGCACCACAGGTAGAGGCGCTGAAGCACCTGAGTTTTGAAGAGTTTACCGAGAGTGCCCCGGCACTCTCAACACTCCTCTAATGCATGGAGGGCGCTCTCTGTGCTCCTCATCCTCCCGCCTGCGAAAGCCGCTCTCTGCGCTCCTCATCCTCCCGCCCGCGAAGGCCGCTCTCTGCGCTTCTCATCCTCCCGCCCGCGAAGGCCGCTCTCTGCGCTCCTTATCCGCCCGCGGAGGCCGCTCTTTGTGCTCCTCATCCTCCCACCCGCCGAGGGCGCTCTGAACACTCTACATCTAAAGGACTCATACACAGAAATGAGTCCTTTAGATGTAGAGTGTTCAGAGCGCCCTCGGCGGGTGGGAGGATGAGGAGCACAAAGAGCGGCCTCCGCGGGCGGGAGGATAAGGAGAGCGGCCTTCGCGGGCGGGAGGATGAGGAACGCAGAGAGCGGCCTTCGCGGGCGGGAGGATGAGAAGCGCAGAGAGCGGCCTTCGCGGGCGGGAGGATGAGGAGCGCAGAGAGCGGCTTTCGCAGGCGGGAGGATGAGGAGCACAGAGTGCCCTCCATGCATCAGAGGAGTGTTGAGAGTGCCGGGGCACTCTCGGTAAACTCTTTAAATAGGATCCACAGGGCAGATTCTAGGCAAAGTGCAGTCATGCACCACAGGTAGAGGCGCTGAAGCACCTGAGTGATGTATTTCGCTTTATGTATTTTATTTGTATGTATTTCTGTGTATCTGAGTCCTTTAAATGCAGAGTGTTGAGATCGGCCTTCACGGGTGGGAGAATGAGGAGCGCAGAGAGCGGCCTTCGCGGGTGGGAGGATGAGGAGCGCAGAGAGCGGCTTTCGCGGGCCGGAGGATGAGGAGCGCAGAGAGCGGCCTTCGCGGGCGGGAGGATGAGGAGCGCAGAGACCGCGCTCCGCGGGTGGGAGGATTAGGAGCGAAGAGAGTGGCCTTCGCACGTGGGAGGATGAGGAACGCAGAGAACGGCCTCCGCGGGTGGGAGGATGAGGAGCGCAGAAAGCGGCCTTCACACGTGGGAGGATGAGGAAAGCAGAGAACGGCCTCCGCGGGTGGGAGCATGAGGAGCACAGAGAACGGCCTTCGTGCGTGGGAGGATGAGGAGCACAGAGAGTGCCCTCCGTGCATCAGAGGAGTGTTGAGAGTGCCCGGGCACTCTCAGGAAACTCTGCAAACAGGATCCAAAGGGCCGATTCTAGGCACAGTGCAGTCAGGCACCACAGAGGTAGAGGTGCTGAAGCACCTGAGTGATGTATTTTGCTTTATGTATTTTATTTGTATGTATTTCTTTGTATATGAGCCCTTTAGATATAGAGTGTTAAGAGCGCCCTCCGTGGGTGAGAGGATAAGGAGCGCAGAGAGCGGCTTCCGCAGGCGGGAGGATGAGGAGCGCAGAGAGCGGCCTCCGCGGGCGGGAGGATGAGGAGCGCAGAGAGCGGCCTTCGCGGGCGGGAGGATGAGGAACGCAGAGAGCGGCCTTCGCGGGCGGGAGGATGAGGAGCGCAGAGAGCTGCCTTCGTGGGCGGGAGGATGGGAAGCGCACAGAGCGGCCTTTGCGGGGGGGAGGATGAGGAGCGCAGAGAGCGGCCTTCGTGGGTGGGAGGATGAGGAGCGCAGAGAGCGGCCTTCGGGTGCGGGAGGATGAGGATCGCAGAGAGTGGCCTTCACGTGCGGGAGGATGAGGAGCGCAGAGAGCGGCCTTTGTGGGCGGGAGGATGAGGAGCGCAGAGCCGCCTTCGCGGGTGGGAGGATGAGGAACACAGAGAACGGCCTTTGTGCGTGGGAGGATGAGGAGCACAGAGAGTGCCCTCCGTGCGTCAGAGGAGTGTTGAGAGTGCCCGGGCACTCTTAGGAAACTCTGCAAACAGGATCCAAAGGGCCGATTCTAGGCAAAGTGCAGTCAGGCACCACAGAGGTAGAGGCGCTGAAGCACCTGAGTGATGTATTTAGCTTTATGTATTTTATTTGTATGTATTTCTGTGTATGAGTCCTATAGATGTAGAGTGTTCAGAGCGCCCTCCGCGGGTGGGAGGATGAGAAGCACAGAGAGCGGCCTTCGCGGGTGGGAGGATTAGGAGCGCAGAGAGTTGCCTTTGCGCGTGGGAGGATGAGGAGCACAGAGAGTGCCCTCCATGCATCAGAGGGGTGTTGAGAGTGCCCGGCACTCTCGGTAAACTCTGCAAAAAGGATCCACAGGGCAGTTTCTAGGCAAAGTGCAGTCATGCACCACAGGTAGAGGCGCTGAAGCACCTGAGTTTTGAAGAGTTTACCGAGAGTGCCCCGGCACTCTCAACACTCCTCTGATGCATGGAGGGCGCTCTCTGTGCTCCTCATCCTCCCGCCTGCGAAAGCCGCTCTCTGCGCTCCTCATCCTCCCGCCCGCGAAGGCCGCTCTCTGCGCTTCTCATCCTCCCGCCCGCGAAGGCCGCTCTCTGCGCTCCTTATCCGCCCGCGGAGGCCGCTCTTTGTGCTCCTCATCCTCCCACCCGCCGAGGGCGCTCTGAACACTCTACATCTAAAGGACTCATACACAGAAATGAGTCCTTTAGATGTAGAGTGTTCAGAGCGCCCTCGGCGGGTGGGAGGATGAGGAGCACAAAGAGCGGCCTCCGCGGGCGGGAGGATAAGGAGCGCAGAGAGCGGCCTTCGCGGGCGGGAGGATGAGAAGCGCAGATAGCGGCCTCCGTGGGCGGGAGGATAAGGAGCGCAGAGAGCGGCTTTCGCAGGCGGGAGGATGAGGAGCACAGAGAGCGCCCTCCATGCATCAGAGGAGTGTTGAGAGTGCCTGGGCACTCTCGGTAAACTCTTCAAATAGGATCCACAGGGCAGATTCTAGGCAAAGTGCAGTCATGCACCACAGGTAGAGGCGCTGAAGCACCTGAGTGATGTATTTCGCTTTATGTATTTTATTTGTATGTATTTCTGTGTATCTGAGTCCTTTAAATGCAGAGTGTTGAGATCGGCCTTCGCGGGTGGGAGAATGAGGAGCGCAGAGAGCGGCCTTCGCGGGTGGGAGGATGAGGAGCGCAGAGAGCGGCCTTCGCGGGCGGGAGGATGAGGAGCGCAGAGAGCGGCCTTCGCGGGCGGGAGGATGAGGAGCACAGAGAGCGGCCTCCGCGGGCGGGAGAATGAGGAGCGCAGAGAGCGGCCTTCGCGGGCGGGAGGATGAGGAGCGCAGAGAGCGGCCTTCGCGGGCGGGAGGATGAGGAGATGCAGAGAGCGGCCTTCGCGGGTGTGAGGATGAGGAGCGCAGAGAGATGCCTTCGCACGTGGGAAGATGAGGAACGCAGAGAGCGGCCTTCGCGCGTGGGAGGATGAGGAGCACAGAGAGTGCCCTCTGTGCGTCAGAGGAGTGTTGAGAGTGCCCGGGCACTCTCAGGAAACTCTGCAAACAGGATCCAAAGGGCCGATTCTAGGCAAAGTGCAGACAGGCACCACAGAGGTAGAGGCGCTGAAGCACCTGAGTGATGTATTTAGCTTTATGTATTTTATTTGTATGTATTTCTGTGTATATGAGTCCTTTAGATGTAGAGTGTTGAGAGCGCCCTCCGCGGATGGGAGGATGAGGAGCGCAGAGAGCGGCCTCCGCGGGCGGGAGGATGAGGAGCGCAGAGAGCGGCCTTCGCGGGTGGGAGGATGAGGAGCACAGAGCGGCCTCCGCGGGCGGGAGGATGAGGAGCGCAGAGAGCGGCCTTCGCAGGCGGGAGAATGAGGAGCACAGAGAGCGGCCTTTGCGAGCGGAAGATGAGGAGCGCAGAGAGCGGCCTTCGCGGGCGGGAGGATGAGGAGCGCAGAGAGCGGCCTTCGCAGGCGGGAGAATGAGGAGCACAGAGAGCGGCCTTTGCGGGCGGAAGATGAGGAGCGCAGAGAGCGGCCTTCGCGGGCGGGAGGATTAGGAGCGCAGAGAGCGGCCTTCGCGGGTGGGAGGATGAGGAGCACAGAGAACGGCCTTCGTGCGTGGGAGGATGAGGAGCACAGAGAGTGCCCTCCGTGCGTCAGAGGAGTGTCTCAGGAAACTCTGCAAACAGGATCCAAAGGGCCGATTCTAGGCAAAGTGCAGACAGGCACCACAGAGGTAGAGGCGCTGAAGCACCTGAGTGATGTATTTAGCTTTATGTATTTTATTTGTATCTATTTCTGTGTATATGAGTCCTTTAGATGTAGAGTGTTGAGAGCGCCCTCCGCGGGTGGGAGGATGAGGAGCGCAGAGAACGGCCTCCACGGGCGGGAGGATGAGGAGCGCAGAGAGCGGCCTTCGCGGGCGGGAGGATGAGGAGCGCAGAGAGCGGCCTTCGCGGGCGGGAGGATGAGGAGCGCAGAGAGCGGCCTTCGCGGGCGGGAGGATGAGGAGCACAGAGAGCGCCCTCCGCGGGTGGGAGGATTAGGAGCGAAGAGAGTGGCCTTCGCACGTGGGAGGATGAGGAACGCAGAGAACGGCCTCCGCAGGTGGGAGGATGAGGAGCGCAGAAAGCGGCCTTCACACGTGGGAGGATGAGGAACGCAGAGAACGGCCTCCGCGGGTGGGAGCATGAGGAGCACAGAGAACGGCCTTCGTGCGTGGGAGGATGAGGAGCACAGAGAGTGCCCTCCGTGCATCAGAGGAGTGTTGAGAGTGCCCGGGCACTCTCAGGAAACTCTGCAAACAGGATCCAAAGGGCCGATTCTAGGCAAAGTGCAGTCAGGCACCACAGAGGTAGAGGTGCTGAAGCACCTGGGTGATGTATTTAGCTTTATATATTTTATTTATATGTATTCCTGTGTATATGAGCCCTTTAGATGTAGAGTGTTGAGAGTGCTATCCGTGGGTGGGAGGATGAGGAGCGCAGAGAGCGGCCTCCGCGGGCGGGAGGATGAGGAGCGCAGAGAGCGGCCTCCGCGGGCGGGAGGATGAGGACCGCAGAGAGCGGCCTCCGCGGGCGGGAGGATGAGGAGCGCAGAGAGCGGCCTTCGCGGGCGGGAGGATGAGGAACGCAGAGAGCGGCCTTCGCGGGCGGGAGGATCAGGAGCGCAGAGAGCGGCCTTCCCGGGCGGGAGGATGGGGAGCGCACAGAGCGGCCTTCGCGGGCGGGAGGATGAGGAGCGCAGAGAGCGGCCTTCGCGGGCGGGAGGATGAGGAGGGCAGAGAGAGGCCTTTGCGGGCGGGAGGATGAGGAGCGCAAAGAGCGGCCTTCGCGGGCGGGAGGATGAGGAGCGCAGAGAGCGCCCTCCCCGGGTGGGAGGATTAGGAGCGCACAGAGTGGCCTTCGCACGTGGCAGGATGAGGAACGCAGAGAACGGCCTCCGCGGGTGGGAGGATGAGGAGCGCAGTGAGCGGCCTTGGCGGGCGGGAGGATGAGGAGCACAGAGAGCGGCATTCGCGGGAGGGAGGATGAGGAGCGCAGAGAGCGGCCATCACGGGAGGATGAAAAGCGCAGAGAGCGGCCTTCGCGGGTGGGTGGATGAGGAGCACAGAGAGCACCCTCCGCGGGTGGGAGGATGAGGAGCGCAGAGAGCTGCCTTCGCATGTGGGAGGATGAGAAACGCAGAGAGCGGCCTTCGCGCGTGGGAGGATGAGGAGCTCCGAGAGTGCCCTCTGTGCCCGTGCACTCTCAGGAAACTCTGCAAACAGGATCTAAAGGGCCGATTCTAGGCAAAGTGCAGTCAGGCACCACAGAGGTAGAGGCGCTGAAGCACCTGAGTGATGTATTTAGCTTTATGTATTTTATTTGTATGTATTTCTGTGTATCGGAGTCCTTTAAATGCAGAGTGTTGAGAACGGCCTTCGCGTGCGGGAGGATGAGGAGCGCAGAGAGCGGCCTTCACGTGCGGGAGGATGAGGAGCGCAGAGAGCGGCCTTTGTGGGTGGGAAGATGAGGAACGCAGAGAGCGGACTTCGCGGGTGGGAGGATGAGGAGCACAGAGAACGGCCTTTATGCGTGGGAGGATGAGGAGCACAGAGAGTGCCCTCCATGCATCACAAGAGTGTTGAGAGTGCCCGGGCACTCTTAGGAAACTCTGCAAACAGGATCCAAAGGGCCGATTCTAGGCAAAGTGCAGTCAGGCACCACAGAGGTAGAGGTGCTGAAGCACCTGAGTGATGTATTTAGCTTTATGTATTTTATTTGTATGTATTTCTGTGTATGAGTCCTTTAGATGTAGAGTGTTCAGAGCGCCCTCCGCGGGTGGGAGGATGAGGAGCACAGAGAGCGGCCTCCGCGGGCGGGAGGATGAGGAGCGCAGAGAGCGCCCTTCGCGGGCGGGAGGATGAGAAGCGCAGAGAGCGGCCTTCGCGGGCGGGAGGATGAGGAGCGCAGAGAGCGGCTTTCGCAGGCGGGAGGATGAGGAGCACAGAGTGCCCTCCATGCATCAGAGGAGTGTTGAGAGTGCCGGGGCACTCTCGGTAAACTCTTCAAATAGAATCCACAGGGCAGATTCTAGGCAAAGTGCAGTCATGCACCACAGGTAGAGGCGCTGAAGCACCTGAGTGATGTATTTCGCTTTATGTATTTTATTTGTATGTATTTCTGTGTATCTGAGTCCTTTAAATGCAGAGTGTTGAGATCGGCCTTCGCGGGTGGGAGAATGAGGAGCGCAGAGAGCGGCCTTCGCGGGTGGGAGGATGAGGAGCGCAGAGAGCGGCCTTCGCGGGCGGAAGGATGAGGAGCGCAGAGAGCGGCCTTCGCGGGCGGGAGGATGAGGAGCACAGAGAGCGGCCTCCGCGGGCGGGAGAATGAGGAGCGCAGAGAGCGGCCTTCGCGGGCGGGAGGATGAGGAGCGCAGAGAGCGGCCTTCGCGGGCGGGAGGATGAGGAGATGCAGAGAGCGGCCTTCGCGGGTGTGAGGATTAGGAGCGAAGAGAGTGGCCTTCGCACGTGGGAGGATGAGGAACGCAGAGAACGGCCTCCGCGGGTGGGAGGATGAGGAGCGCAGAAAGCGGCCTTCACACGTGGGAGGATGAGGAAAGCAGAGAACGGCCTCCGCGGGTGGGAGCATGAGGAGCACAGAGAACGGCCTTCGTGCGTGGGAGGATGAGGAGCACAGAGAGTGCCCTCCGTGCATCAGAGGAGTGTTGAGAGTGCCCGGGCACTCTCAGGAAACTCTGCAAACAGGATCCAAAGGGCCGATTCTAGGCACAGTGCAGTCAGGCACCACAGAGGTAGAGGTGCTGAAGCACCTGAGTGATGTATTTTGCTTTATGTATTTTATTTGTATGTATTTCTTTGTATATGAGCCCTTTAGATATAGAGTGTTAAGAGCGCCCTCCGTGGGTGAGAGGATAAGGAGCGCAGAGAGCGGCTTCCGCAGGCGGGAGGATGAGGAGCGCAGAGAGCGGCCTCCGCGGGCGGGAGGATGAGGAGCGCAGAGAGCGGCCTTCGCGGGCGGGAGGATGAGGAACGCAGAGAGCGGCCTTCGCGGGCGGGAGGATGAGGAGCGCAGAGAGCTGCCTTCGTGGGCGGGAGGATGGGAAGCGCACAGAGCGGCCTTTGCGGGGGGGAGGATGAGGAGCGCAGAGAGCGGCCTTCGTGGGTGGGAGGATGAGGAGCGCAGAGAGCGGCCTTCAGGTGCGGGAGGATGAGGATCGCAGAGAGTGGCCTTCACGTGCGGGAGGATGAGGAGCGCAGAGAGCGGCCTTTGTGGGCGGGAGGATGAGGAGCGCAGAGCCGCCTTCGCGGGTGGGAGGATGAGGAACACAGAGAACGGCCTTTGTGCGTGGGAGGATGAGGAGCACAGAGAGTGCCCTCCGTGCGTCAGAGGAGTGTTGAGAGTGCCCGGGCACTCTTAGGAAACTCTGCAAACAGGATCCAAAGGGCCGATTCTAGGCAAAGTGCAGTCAGGCACCACAGAGGTAGAGGCGCTGAAGCACCTGAGTGATGTATTTAGCTTTATGTATTTTATTTGTATGTATTTCTGTGTATGAGTCCTATAGATGTAGAGTGTTCAGAGCGCCCTCCGCGGGTGGGAGGATGAGAAGCACAGAGAGCGGCCTTCGCGGGTGGGAGGATTAGGAGCGCAGAGAGTTGCCTTTGCGCGTGGGAGGATGAGGAGCACAGAGAGTGCCCTCCATGCATCAGAGGGGTGTTGAGAGTGCCCGGCACTCTCGGTAAACTCTGCAAAAAGGATCCACAGGGCAGTTTCTAGGCAAAGTGCAGTCATGCACCACAGGTAGAGGCGCTGAAGCACCTGAGTTTTGAAGAGTTTACCGAGAGTGCCCCGGCACTCTCAACACTCCTCTGATGCATGGAGGGCGCTCTCTGTGCTCCTCATCCTCCCGCCTGCGAAAGCCGCTCTCTGCGCTCCTCATCCTCCCGCCCGCGAAGGCCGCTCTCTGCGCTTCTCATCCTCCCGCCCGCGAAGGCCGCTCTCTGCGCTCCTTATCCGCCCGCGGAGGCCGCTCTTTGTGCTCCTCATCCTCCCACCCGCCGAGGGCGCTCTGAACACTCTACATCTAAAGGACTCATACACAGAAATGAGTCCTTTAGATGTAGAGTGTTCAGAGCGCCCTCGGCGGGTGGGAGGATGAGGAGCACAAAGAGCGGCCTCCGCGGGCGGGAGGATAAGGAGCGCAGAGAGCGGCCTTCGCGGGCGGGAGGATGAGAAGCGCAGATAGCGGCCTCCGTGGGCGGGAGGATAAGGAGCGCAGAGAGCGGCTTTCGCAGGCGGGAGGATGAGGAGCACAGAGAGCGCCCTCCATGCATCAGAGGAGTGTTGAGAGTGCCTGGGCACTCTCGGTAAACTCTTCAAATAGGATCCACAGGGCAGATTCTAGGCAAAGTGCAGTCATGCACCACAGGTAGAGGCGCTGAAGCACCTGAGTGATGTATTTCGCTTTATGTATTTTATTTGTATGTATTTCTGTGTATCTGAGTCCTTTAAATGCAGAGTGTTGAGATCGGCCTTCGCGGGTGGGAGAATGAGGAGCGCAGAGAGCGGCCTTCGCGGGTGGGAGGATGAGGAGCGCAGAGAGCGGCCTTCGCGGGCGGGAGGATGAGGAGCGCAGAGAGCGGCCTTCGCGGGCGGGAGGATGAGGAGCACAGAGAGCGGCCTCCGCGGGCGGGAGAATGAGGAGCGCAGAGAGCGGCCTTCGCGGGCGGGAGGATGAGGAGCGCAGAGAGCGGCCTTCGCGGGCGGGAGGATGAGGAGATGCAGAGAGCGGCCTTCGCGGGTGTGAGGATGAGGAGCGCAGAGAGATGCCTTCGCACGTGGGAAGATGAGGAACGCAGAGAGCGGCCTTCGCGCGTGGGAGGATGAGGAGCACAGAGAGTGCCCTCTGTGCGTCAGAGGAGTGTTGAGAGTGCCCGGGCACTCTCAGGAAACTCTGCAAACAGGATCCAAAGGGCCGATTCTAGGCAAAGTGCAGACAGGCACCACAGAGGTAGAGGCGCTGAAGCACCTGAGTGATGTATTTAGCTTTATGTATTTTATTTGTATGTATTTCTGTGTATATGAGTCCTTTAGATGTAGAGTGTTGAGAGCGCCCTCCGCGGATGGGAGGATGAGGAGCGCAGAGAGCGGCCTCCGCGGGCGGGAGGATGAGGAGCGCAGAGAGCGGCCTTCGCGGGTGGGAGGATGAGGAGCACAGAGCGGCCTCCGCGGGCGGGAGGATGAGGAGCGCAGAGAGCGGCCTTCGCAGGCGGGAGAATGAGGAGCACAGAGAGCGGCCTTTGCGAGCGGAAGATGAGGAGCGCAGAGAGCGGCCTTCGCGGGCGGGAGGATGAGGAGCGCAGAGAGCGGCCTTCGCAGGCGGGAGAATGAGGAGCACAGAGAGCGGCCTTTGCGGGCGGAAGATGAGGAGCGCAGAGAGCGGCCTTCGCGGGCGGGAGGATTAGGAGCGCAGAGAGCGGCCTTCGCGGGTGGGAGGATGAGGAGCACAGAGAACGGCCTTCGTGCGTGGGAGGATGAGGAGCACAGAGAGTGCCCTCCGTGCGTCAGAGGAGTGTCTCAGGAAACTCTGCAAACAGGATCCAAAGGGCCGATTCTAGGCAAAGTGCAGACAGGCACCACAGAGGTAGAGGCGCTGAAGCACCTGAGTGATGTATTTAGCTTTATGTATTTTATTTGTATCTATTTCTGTGTATATGAGTCCTTTAGATGTAGAGTGTTGAGAGCGCCCTCCGCGGGTGGGAGGATGAGGAGCGCAGAGAACGGCCTCCACGGGCGGGAGGATGAGGAGCGCAGAGAGCGGCCTTCGCGGGCGGGAGGATGAGGAGCGCAGAGAGCGGCCTTCGCGGGCGGGAGGATGAGGAGCGCAGAGAGCGGCCTTCGCGGGCGGGAGGATGAGGAGCACAGAGAGCGCCCTCCGCGGGTGGGAGGATTAGGAGCGAAGAGAGTGGCCTTCGCACGTGGGAGGATGAGGAACGCAGAGAACGGCCTCCGCAGGTGGGAGGATGAGGAGCGCAGAAAGCGGCCTTCACACGTGGGAGGATGAGGAACGCAGAGAACGGCCTCCGCGGGTGGGAGCATGAGGAGCACAGAGAACGGCCTTCGTGCGTGGGAGGATGAGGAGCACAGAGAGTGCCCTCCGTGCATCAGAGGAGTGTTGAGAGTGCCCGGGCACTCTCAGGAAACTCTGCAAACAGGATCCAAAGGGCCGATTCTAGGCAAAGTGCAGTCAGGCACCACAGAGGTAGAGGTGCTGAAGCACCTGGGTGATGTATTTAGCTTTATATATTTTATTTATATGTATTCCTGTGTATATGAGCCCTTTAGATGTAGAGTGTTGAGAGTGCTATCCGTGGGTGGGAGGATGAGGAGCGCAGAGAGCGGCCTCCGCGGGCGGGAGGATGAGGAGCGCAGAGAGCGGCCTCCGCGGGCGGGAGGATGAGGACCGCAGAGAGCGGCCTCCGCGGGCGGGAGGATGAGGAGCGCAGAGAGCGGCCTTCGCGGGCGGGAGGATGAGGAACGCAGAGAGCGGCCTTCGCGGGCGGGAGGATCAGGAGCGCAGAGAGCGGCCTTCCCGGGCGGGAGGATGGGGAGCGCACAGAGCGGCCTTCGCGGGCGGGAGGATGAGGAGCGCAGAGAGCGGCCTTCGCGGGCGGGAGGATGAGGAGGGCAGAGAGAGGCCTTTGCGGGCGGGAGGATGAGGAGCGCAAAGAGCGGCCTTCGCGGGCGGGAGGATGAGGAGCGCAGAGAGCGCCCTCCCCGGGTGGGAGGATTAGGAGCGCACAGAGTGGCCTTCGCACGTGGCAGGATGAGGAACGCAGAGAACGGCCTCCGCGGGTGGGAGGATGAGGAGCGCAGTGAGCGGCCTTGGCGGGCGGGAGGATGAGGAGCACAGAGAGCGGCATTCGCGGGAGGGAGGATGAGGAGCGCAGAGAGCGGCCATCACGGGAGGATGAAAAGCGCAGAGAGCGGCCTTCGCGGGTGGGTGGATGAGGAGCACAGAGAGCACCCTCCGCGGGTGGGAGGATGAGGAGCGCAGAGAGCTGCCTTCGCATGTGGGAGGATGAGAAACGCAGAGAGCAGCCTTCGCGCGTGGGAGGATGAGGAGCTCCGAGAGTGCCCTCTGTGCCCGTGCACTCTCAGGAAACTCTGCAAACAGGATCTAAAGGGCCGATTCTAGGCAAAGTGCAGTCAGGCACCACAGAGGTAGAGGCGCTGAAGCACCTGAGTGATGTATTTAGCTTTATGTATTTTATTTGTATGTATTTCTGTGTATCGGAGTCCTTTAAATGCAGAGTGTTGAGAACGGCCTTCGCGTGCGGGAGGATGAGGAGCGCAGAGAGCGGCCTTCACGTGCGGGAGGATGAGGAGCGCAGAGAGCGGCCTTTGTGGGTGGGAAGATGAGGAACGCAGAGAGCGGACTTCGCGGGTGGGAGGATGAGGAGCACAGAGAACGGCCTTTATGCGTGGGAGGATGAGGAGCACAGAGAGTGCCCTCCATGCATCACAAGAGTGTTGAGAGTGCCCGGGCACTCTTAGGAAACTCTGCAAACAGGATCCAAAGGGCCGATTCTAGGCAAAGTGCAGTCAGGCACCACAGAGGTAGAGGTGCTGAAGCACCTGAGTGATGTATTTAGCTTTATGTATTTTATTTGTATGTATTTCTGTGTATGAGTCCTTTAGATGTAGAGTGTTCAGAGCGCCCTCCGCGGGTGGGAGGATGAGGAGCACAGAGAGCGGCCTCCGCGGGCGGGAGGATGAGGAGCGCAGAGAGCGCCCTTCGCGGGCGGGAGGATGAGAAGCGCAGAGAGCGGCCTTCGCGGGCGGGAGGATGAGGAGCGCAGAGAGCGGCTTTCGCAGGCGGGAGGATGAGGAGCACAGAGTGCCCTCCATGCATCAGAGGAGTGTTGAGAGTGCCGGGGCACTCTCGGTAAACTCTTCAAATAGAATCCACAGGGCAGATTCTAGGCAAAGTGCAGTCATGCACCACAGGTAGAGGCGCTGAAGCACCTGAGTGATGTATTTCGCTTTATGTATTTTATTTGTATGTATTTCTGTGTATCTGAGTCCTTTAAATGCAGAGTGTTGAGATCGGCCTTCGCGGGTGGGAGAATGAGGAGCGCAGAGAGCGGCCTTCGCGGGTGGGAGGATGAGGAGCGCAGAGAGCGGCCTTCGCGGGCGGAAGGATGAGGAGCGCAGAGAGCGGCCTTCGCGGGCGGGAGGATGAGGAGCACAGAGAGCGGCCTCCGCGGGCGGGAGAATGAGGAGCGCAGAGAGCGGCCTTCGCGGGCGGGAGGATGAGGAGCGCAGAGAGCGGCCTTCGCGGGCGGGAGGATGAGGAGATGCAGAGAGCGGCCTTCGCGGGTGTGAGGATGAGGAGCGCAGAGAGATGCCTTCGCACGTGGGAAGATGAGGAACGCAGAGAGCGGCCTTCGCGCGTGGGAGGATTAGGAGCACAGAGAGTGCCCTCTGTGCGTCAGAGGAGTGTTGAGAGTGCCCGGGCACTCTCAGGAAACTCTGCAAACAGGATCCAAAGGGCCGATTCTAGGCAAAGTGCAGACAGGCACCACAGAGGTAGAGGCGCTGAAGCACCTGAGTGATGTATTTAGCTTTATGTATTTTATTTGTATGTATTTCTGTGTATATGAGTCCTTTAGATGTAGAGTGTTGAGAGCGCCCTCCGCGGATGGGAGAATGAGGAGCGCAGAGAGCGGCCTCCGCGGGCGGGAGGATGAGGAGCGCAGAGAGCGGCCTTCGCGGGTGGGAGGATGAGGAGCACAGAGCGGCCTCCGCGGGCGGGAGGATGAGGAGCGCAGAGAGCGGCCTTCGCAGGCGGGAGAATGAGGAGCACAGAGAGCGGCCTTTGCGGGCGGAAGATGAGGAGCGCAGAGAGCGGCCTTCGCGGGCGGGAGGATGAGGAGCGCAGAGAGCGGCCTTCGCAGGCGGGAGAATGAGGAGCACAGAGAGCGGCCTTTGCGGGCGGAAGATGAGGAGCGCAGAGAGCGGCCTTCGCGGGCGGGAGGATTAGGAGCGCAGAGAGCGGCCTTCGCGGGTGGGAGGATGAGGAGCACAGAGAACGGCCTTCGTGCGTGGGAGGATGAGGAGCACAGAGAGTGCCCTCCGTGCGTCAGAGGAGTGTCTCAGGAAACTCTGCAAACAGGATCCAAAGGGCCGATTCTAGGCAAAGTGCAGACAGGCACCACAGAGGTAGAGGCGCTGAAGCACCTGAGTGATGTATTTAGCTTTATGTATTTTATTTGTATCTATTTCTGTGTATATGAGTCCTTTAGATGTAGAGTGTTGAGAGCGCCCTCCGCGGGTGGGAGGATGAGGAGCGCAGAGAACGGCCTCCGCGGGCGGGAGGATGAGGAGCGCAGAGAGCGGCCTTCGCGGGCGGGAGGATGAGGAGCGCAGAGAGCGGCCTTCGCGGGCGGGAGGATGAGGAGCACAGAGAGCGCCCTCCGCGGGTGGGAGGATTAGGAGCGAAGAGAGTGGCCTTCGCACGTGGGAGGATGAGGAACGCAGAGAACGGCCTCCGCAGGTGGGAGGATGAGGAGCGCAGAAAGCGGCCTTCACACGTGGGAGGATGAGGAACGCAGAGAACGGCCTCCGCGGGTGGGAGCATGAGGAGCACAGAGAACGGCCTTCGTGCGTGGGAGGATGAGGAGCACAGAGAGTGCCCTCCGTGCATCAGAGGAGTGTTGAGAGTGCCCGGGCACTCTCAGGAAACTCTGCAAACAGGATCCAAAGGGCCGATTCTAGGCAAAGTGCAGTCAGGCACCACAGAGGTAGAGGTGCTGAAGCACCTGAGTGATGTATTTAGCTTTATATATTTTATTTATATGTATTTCTGTGTATATGAGCCCTTTAGATGTAGAGTGTTGAGAGTGCTATCCGTGGGTGGGAGGATGAGGAGCGCAGAGAGCGGCCTCCGCGGGCGGGAGGATGAGGAGCGCAGAGAGCGGCCTCCGCGGGCGGGAGGATGAGGACCGCAGAGAGCGGCCTCCGTGGGCGGGAGGATGAGGAGCGCAGAGAGCGGCCTTCGCGGGCGGGAGGATGAGGAACGCAGAGAGCGGCCTTCGCGGGCGGGAGGATCAGGAGCGCAGAGAGCGGCCTTCCCGGGCGGGAGGATGGGGAGCGCACAGAGCGGCCTTCGCGGGCGGGAGGATGAGGAGCGCAGAGAGCGGCCTTCGCGGGCGGGAGGATGAGGAGGGCAGAGAGAGGCCTTTGCGGGCGGGAGGATGAGGAGCGCAAAGAGCGGCCTTCGCGGGCGGGAGGATGAGGAGCGCAGAGAGCGCCCTCCTCGGGTGGGAGGATTAGGAGCGCACAGAGTGGCCTTCGCACGTGGCAGGATGAGGAACGCAGAGAACGGCCTCCGCGGGTGGGAGGATGAGGAGCGCAGTGAGCGGCCTTGGCGGGCGGGAGGATGAGGAGCACAGAGAGCGGCATTCGCGGGAGGGAGGATGAGGAGCGCAGAGAGCGGCCATCACGGGAGGATGAAAAGCGCAGAGAGCGGCCTTCGCGGGTGGGTAGATGAGGAGCACAGAGAGCACCCTCCGTGGGTGGGAGGATGAGGAGCGCAGAGAGCTGCCTTCGCATGTGGGAGGATGAGAAACGCAGAGAGCGGCCTTCGCGCGTGGGAGGATGAGGAGCTCCGAGAGTGCCCTCTGTGCCCGTGCACTCTCAGGAAACTCTGCAAACAGGATCTAAAGGGCCGATTCTAGGCAAAGTGCAGTCAGGCACCACAGAGGTAGAGGCGCTGAAGCACCTGAGTGATGTATTTAGCTTTATGTATTTTATTTGTATGTATTTCTGTGTATCGGAGTCCTTTAAATGCAGAGTGTTGAGAACGGCCTTCGCGTGCGGGAGGATGAGGAGCGCAGAGAGCGGCCTTCACGTGCGGGAGGATGAGGAGCGCAGAGAGCGGCCTTTGTGGGTGGGAGGATGAGGAACGCAGAGAGCGGACTTCGCGGGTGGGAGGATGAGGAGCACAGAGAACGGCCTTTATGCGTGGGAGGATGAGGAGCACAGAGAGTGCCCTCCATGCATCAGAAGAGTGTTGAGAGTGCCCGGGCACTCTTAGGAAACTCTGCAAACAGGATCCAAAGGGCCGATTCTAGGCAAAGTGCAGTCAGGCACCACAGAGGTAGAGGCGCTGAAGCACCTGAGTGATGTATTTAGCTTTATGTATTTTATTTGTATGTATTTCTGTGTATGAGTCCTTTAGATGTAGAGTGTTCAGAGCGCCCTCCGCGGGTGGGAGGATGAGGAGCACAGAGAGCGGCCTCCGCGGGCGGGAGGATGAGGAGCGCAGAGAGCGCCCTTCGCGGGCGGGAGGATGAGAAGCGCAGAGAGCGGCCTTCGCGGGCGGGAGGATGAGGAGCGCAGAGAGCGGCTTTCGCAGGCGGGAGGATGAGGAGCACAGAGTGCCCTCCATGCATCAGAGGAGTGTTGAGAGTGCCGGGGCACTCTCGGTAAACTCTTCAAATAGAATCCACAGGGCAGATTCTAGGCAAAGTGCAGTCATGCACCACAGGTAGAGGCGCTGAAGCACCTGAGTGATGTATTTCGCTTTATGTATTTTATTTGTATGTATTTCTGTGTATCTGAGTCCTTTAAATGCAGAGTGTTGAGATCGGCCTTCGCGGGTGGGAGAATGAGGAGCGCAGAGAGCGGCCTTCGCGGGTGGGAGGATGAGGAGCGCAGAGAGCGGCCTTCGCGGGCGGGAGGATGAGGAGCGCAGAGAGCGGCCTTCGCGGGCGGGAGGATGAGGAGCACAGAGAGCGGCCTCCGCGGGCGGGAGAATGAGGAGCGCAGAGAGCGGCCTTCGCGGGCTGGAGGATGAGGAGCGCAGAGAGCGGCCTTCGCGGGCGGGAGGATGAGGAGATGCAGAGAGCGGCCTTCGCGGGTGTGAGGATGAGGAGCGCAGAGAGATGCCTTCGCACGTGGGAAGATGAGGAACGCAGAGAGCGGCCTTCGCGCGTGGGAGGATGAGGAGCACAGAGAGTGCCCTCTGTGCGTCAGAGGAGTGTTGAGAGTGCCCGGGCACTCTCAGGAAACTCTGCAAACAGGATCCAAAGGGCCGATTCTAGGCAAAGTGCAGACAGGCACCACAGAGGTAGAGGCGCTGAAGCACCTGAGTGATGTATTTAGCTTTATGTATTTTATTTGTATGTATTTCTGTGTATATGAGTCCTTTAGATGTAGAGTGTTGAGAGCGCCCTCCGCGGATGGGAGGATGAGGAGCGCAGAGAGCGGCCTCCGCGGGCGGGAGGATGAGGAGCGCAGAGAGCGGCCTTCGCGGGTGGGAGGATGAGGAGCACAGAGCGGCCTCCGCGGGCGGGAGGATGAGGAGCGCAGAGAGCGGCCTTCGCAGGCGGGAGAATGAGGAGCACAGAGAGCGGCCTTTGCGGGCGGAAGATGAGGAGCGCAGAGAGCGGCCTTCGCGGGCGGGAGGATGAGGAGCGCAGAGAGCGGCCTTCGCAGGCGGGAGAATGAGGAGCACAGAGAGCGGCCTTTGCGGGCGGAAGATGAGGAGCGCAGAGAGCGGCCTTCGCGGGCGGGAGGATTAGGAGCGCAGAGAGCGGCCTTTGCGGGTGGTAGGATGAGGAGCACAGAGAACGGCCTTCGTGCGTGGGAGGATGTGGAGCACAGAGAGTGCCCTCCGTGCGTCAGAGGAGTGTCTCAGGAAACTCTGCAAACAGGATCCAAAGGGCCGATTCTAGGCAAAGTGCAGACAGGCACCACAGAGGTAGAGGCGCTGAAGCACCTGAGTGATGTATTTAGCTTTATGTATTTTATTTGTATCTATTTCTGTGTATATGAGTCCTTTAGATGTAGAGTGTTGAGAGCGCCCTCCGCGGGTGGGAGGATGAGGAGCGCAGAGAACGGCCTCCGCGGGCGGGAGGATGAGGAGCGCAGAGAGCGGCCTTCGCGGGCGGGAGGATGAGGAGCGCAGAGAGCGGCCTTCGCGGGCGGGAGGATGAGGAGCACAGAGAGCGCCCTCCGCGGGTGGGAGGATTAGGAGCGAAGAGAGTGGCCTTCGCACGTGGGAGGATGAGGAACGCAGAGAACGGCCTCCGCAGGTGGGAGGATGAGGAGCGCAGAAAGCGGCCTTCACACGTGGGAGGATGAGGAACGCAGAGAACGGCCTCCGCGGGTGGGAGCATGAGGAGCACAGAGAACGGCCTTCGTGCGTGGGAGGATGAGGAGCACAGAGAGTGCCCTCCGTGCATCAGAGGAGTGTTGAGAGTGCCCGGGCACTCTCAGGAAACTCTGCAAACAGGATCCAAAGGGCCGATTCTAGGCAAAGTGCAGTCAGGCACCACAGAGGTAGAGGTGCTGAAGCACCTGAGTGATGTATTTAGCTTTATATATTTTATTTATATGTATTTCTGTGTATATGAGCCCTTTAGATGTAGAGTGTTGAGAGTGCTATCCGTGGGTGGGAGGATGAGGAGCGCAGAGAGCGGCCTCCGCGGGCGGGAGGATGAGGAGCGCAGAGAGCGGCCTCCGCGGGCGGGAGGATGAGGACCGCAGAGAGCGGCCTCCGCGGGCGGGAGGATGAGGAGCGCAGAGAGCGGCCTTCGCGGGCGGGAGGATGAGGAACGCAGAGAGCGGCCTTCGCGGGCGGGAGGATCAGGAGCGCAGAGAGCGGCCTTCCCGGGCGGGAGGATGGGGAGCGCACAGAGCGGCCTTCGCGGGCGGGAGGATGAGGAGCGCAGAGAGCGGCCTTCGCGGGCGGGAGGATGAGGAGGGCAGAGAGAGGCCTTTGCGGGCGGGAGGATGAGGAGCGCAAAGAGCGGCCTTCGCGGGCGGGAGGATGAGGAGCGCAGAGAGCGCCCTCCCCGGGTGGGAGGATTAGGAGCGCACAGAGTGGCCTTCGCACGTGGCAGGATGAGGAACGCAGAGAACGGCCTCCGCGGGTGGGAGGATGAGGAGCGCAGTGAGCGGCCTTGGCGGGCGGGAGGATGAGGAGCACAGAGAGCGGCATTCGCGGGAGGGAGGATGAGGAGCGCAGAGAGCGGCCATCACGGGAGGATGAAAAGCGCAGAGAGCGGCCTTCGCGGGTGGGTGGATGAGGAGCACAGAGAGCACCCTCCGCGGGTGGGAGGATGAGGAGCGCAGAGAGCTGCCTTCGCATGTGGGAGGATGAGAAACGCAGAGAGCGGCCTTCGCGCGTGGGAGGATGAGGAGCTCCGAGAGTGCCCTCTGTGCCCGTGCACTCTCAGGAAACTCTGCAAACAGGATCTAAAGGGCCGATTCTAGGCAAAGTGCAGTCAGGCACCACAGAGGTAGAGGCGCTGAAGCACCTGAGTGATGTATTTAGCTTTATGTATTTTATTTGTATGTATTTCTGTGTATCGGAGTCCTTTAAATGCAGAGTGTTGAGAACGGCCTTCGCGTGCGGGAGGATGAGGAGCGCAGAGAGCGGCCTTCACGTGCGGGAGGATGAGGAGCGCAGAGAGCGGCCTTTGTGGGTGGGAGGATGAGGAACGCAGAGAGCGGACTTCGCGGGTGGGAGGATGAGGAGCACAGAGAACGGCCTTTATGCGTGGGAGGATGAGGAGCACAGAGAGTGCCCTCCATGCATCAGAAGAGTGTTGAGAGTGCCCGGGCACTCTTAGGAAACTCTGCAAACAGGATCCAAAGGGCCGATTCTAGGCAAAGTGCAGTCAGGCACCACAGAGGTAGAGGCGCTGAAGCACCTGAGTGATGTATTTAGCTTTATGTATTTTATTTGTATGTATTTCTGTGTATGAGTCCTTTAGATGTAGAGTGTTCAGAGCGCCCTCCGCGGGTGGGAGGATGAGGAGCACAGAGAGCGGCCTCCGCGGGCGGGAGGATGAGGAGCGCAGAGAGCGCCCTTCGCGGGCGGGAGGATGAGAAGCGCAGAGAGCGGCCTTCGCGGGCGGGAGGATGAGGAGCGCAGAGAGCGGCTTTCGCAGGCGGGAGGATGAGGAGCACAGAGTGCCCTCCATGCATCAGAGGAGTGTTGAGAGTGCCGGGGCACTCTCGGTAAACTCTTCAAATAGAATCCACAGGGCAGATTCTAGGCAAAGTGCAGTCATGCACCACAGGTAGAGGCGCTGAAGCACCTGAGTGATGTATTTCGCTTTATGTATTTTATTTGTATGTATTTCTGTGTATCTGAGTCCTTTAAATGCAGAGTGTTGAGATCGGCCTTCGCGGGTGGGAGAATGAGGAGCGCAGAGAGCGGCCTTCGCGGGTGGGAGGATGAGGAGCGCAGAGAGCGGCCTTCGCGGGCGGGAGGATGAGGAGCGCAGAGAGCAGCCTTTGCGGGCGGGAGGATGAGGAGCGCAGAGACCGCCCTCCGCGGGTGGGAGGATTAGGAGCGCAGAGAGCGGCCTTCGCGGACGGGAGGATGAGGAGCGCAGAGAGCGGCCTTCGCGGGTGTGAGGATGAGGAGCGCAGAGAGATGCCTTCGCACGTGGGAAGATGAGGAACGCAGAGAGCGGCCTTCGCACGTGGGAGGATGAGGAGCACAGAGAGTGCCCTCTGTGCGTCAGAGGAGTGTTGAGAGTGCCCGGGCACTCTCAGGAAACTCTGCAAACAGGATCCAAAGGGCCGATTCTAGGCAAAGTGCAGTCAGGCACCACAGAAGTAGAGGTGCTGAAGCACCTGAGTGATGTATTTAGCTTTATATATTTTATTTGTATGTATTTCTGTGTATATGAGCCCTTTAGATGTAGAGTGTTGAGAGTGCCATCCGTGGGTGGGAGGATGAGGAGCGCAGAGAGCGGCCTTCGCGGGCGGGAGGATGAGGAGCGCAGAGAGCGGCCTTCGCGGGCGGGAGGATGAGGAGCACAGAGAGCGGCCTCCGCGGGCGGGAGGATGAGGAACGAAGAGAGCGGCCTTCGCGGGCGGGAGGATGAGGAGCGCAGAGAGCGGCCTTCGCGGGTGTGAGGATGAGGAGCGCAGAGAGATGCCTTCGCACGTGGGAAGATGAGGAACGCAGAGAGCGGCCTTCGCGGGCGGGAGGATGAGGAGCGCAGAGAGCGGCCTTCGCGGGCGGGAGGATGAGGAGCGCAGAGAGCGGCCTTCGCGGGCGGGAGGATGAGGAGCACAGAGAACGGCCTTTATGCGTGGGAGGATGAGGAGTATAGAGAGTGCCCTCCATGCATCAGAAGAGTGTTGAGAGTGCCCGGGCACTCTTAGGAAACTCTGCAAACAGGATCCAAAGGGCCGATTCTAGGCAAAGTGCAGTCAGGCACCACAGAGGTAGAGGCGCTGAAGCACCTGAGTGATGTATTTAGCTTTATGTATTTTATTTGTATGTATTTCTGTGTATGAGTCCTTTAGATGTAGAGTGTTCAGAGCGCCCTCCGCGGGTGGGAGGAGCACTCTAACACTCCTCTGATGCATGGAGGGCGCTCTCTGTGCTCCTCATCCTCCCGCCTGCGAAAGCCGCTCTCTGCGCTCCTCATCCTCCCGCCCGCGAAGGCCGCTCTCTGCGCTTCTCATCCTCCCGCCCGCGAAGGCCGCTCTCTGCGCTCCTTATCCTCCCGCCCGCGGAGGCCGCTCTTTGTGCTCCTCATCCTCCCACCCGCCGAAGGCGCTCTGAACACTCTACATCTAAAGGACTCATACACAGAAATGAGTCCTTTAGATGTAGAGTGTTCAGAGCGCCCTCGGCGGGTGGGAGGATGAGGAGCACAAAGAGCGGCCTCCGCGGGCGGGAGGATAAAGAGCGCAGAGAGCGGCCTTCGCGGGCGGGAGGATGAGAAGCGCAGATAGCGGCCTTCGCGGGCGGGAGGATGAGGAGCGCAGAGAGCGGCTTTCGCAGGCGGGAGGATGAGGAGCACAGAGAGCGCCCTCCATGCATCAGAGGAGTGTTGAGAGTGCCGGGGCACTCTCGGTAAACTCTTCAAATAGGATCCACAGGGCAGATTCTAGGCAAAGTGCAGTCATGCACCACAGGTAGAGGCGCTGAAGCACCTGAGTGATGTATTTTGCTTTATGTATTTTATTTGTATGTATTTCTGTGTATCTGAGTCCTTTAAATGCAGAGTGTTGAGATCGGCCTTCGCGGGTGGGAGAATGAGGAGCGCAGAGAGCGGCCTTCGCGGGCGGGAGGATGAGGAGCGCAGAGAGCGGCCTTCGCGGGCGGGAGGATGAGGAGCACGGAGAGCAGCCTCCGTGGGCGGGAGGATGAGGAACGCAGAGAGCGGCCTTCGCGGGCGGAAGGATGAGGAGCGCAGAGAGCGGCCTTCACGGGCGGGAGGATGGGGAGCGCACAGAGCGGCCTTCGCGGGCGGGAGGATGAGGAGCGCAGAGAGCGGCTTTCGCAGGCGGGAGGATGAGGAGCACAGAGAGCGCCCTCCATGCATCAGAGGAGTGTTGAGAGTGCCGGGGCACTCTCGGTAAACTCTTCAAATAGGATCCACAGGGCAGATTCTAGGCAAAGTGCAGTCATGCACCACAGGTAGAGGCGCTGAAGCACCTGAGTGATGTATTTCGCTTTATGTATTTTATTTGTATGTATTTCTGTGTATCTGAGTCCTTTAAATGCAGAGTGTTGAGATCGGCCTTCGCGGGTGGGAGAATGAGGAGCGCAGAGAGCGGCCTTCGCGGGTGGGAGGATGAGGAGCGCAGAGAGCGGCCTTCGCGGGCGGGAGGATGAGGAGCGCAGAGAGCGGCCTTCGCGGGCGGGAGGATGAGGAGCACAGAGAGCGGCCTCCGCGGGCGGGAGGATGAGGAGCGCAGAGAGCGGCCTTCGCGGGCGGGAGGATGAGGAGCGCAGAGAGCGGCCTTCGCGGGTGTGAGGATGAGGAGCGCAGAGAGATGCCTTCGCACGTGGGAAGATGAGGAACGCAGAGAGCGGCCTTCGCGCGTGGGAGGATGAGGAGCACAGAGAGTGCCCTCTGTGCGTCAGAGGAGTGTTGAGAGTGCCCGGGCACTCTCAGGAAACTCTGCAAACAGGATCCAAAGGGCCGATTCTAGGCAAAGTGCAGTCAGGCACCACAGAGGTAGAGGTGCTGAAGCACCTGAGTGATGTATTTAGCTTTATATATTTTATTTGTATGTATTTCTGTGTATATGAGCCCTTTAGATGTAGAGTGTTGAGAGTGCCATCCGTGGGTGGGAGGATGAGGAGCGCAGAGAGCGGCCTTCGCGGGCGGGAGGATGAGGAGAGCAGAGAGCGGCCTTCGCGGGCGGGAGGATGAGGAGCACAGAGAGCGGCCTCCGCGGGCGGGAGGATGAGGAACGCAGAGAGCGGCCTTCGCGGGCGGGAGGATGAGGAGCGCAGAGAGCGGCCTTCACGGGCGGGAGGATGGGGAGCGCACAGAGCGGCCTTCGCGGGCGGGAGGATGAGGAGCGCAGAGAGCGGCCTTCGCGGGCGGGAGGATGAGGAGCGCAGAGAGCGGCCTTCGCGGGCGGGAGGATGAGGAGCGCAGAGAGCGGCCTTCGCGGGCGGGAGGATGAGGAGCACAGAGAACGGCCTTTATGCGTGGGAGGATGAGGAGCATAGAGAGTGCCCTCCATGCATCAGAAGAGTGTTGAGAGTGCCCGGGCACTCTTAGGAAACTCTGCAAACAGGATCCAAAGGGCCGATTCTAGGCAAAGTGCAGTCAGGCACCACAGAGGTAGAGGCGCTGAAGCACCTGAGTGATGTATTTAGCTTTATGTATTTTATTTGTATGTATTTCTGTGTATGAGTCCTTTAGATGTAGAGTGTTCAGAGCGCCCTCCGCGGGTGGGAGGAGCACTCTAACACTCCTCTGATGCATGGAGGGCGCTCTCTGTGCTCCTCATCCTCCCGCCTGCGAAAGCCACTCTCTGCGCTCCTCATCCTCCCGCCCGCGAAGGCCGCTCTCTGCGCTTCTCATCCTCCCGCCCGCGAAGGCCGCTCTCTGCGCTCCTTATCCTCCCGCCCGCGGAGGCCGCTCTTTGTGCTCCTCATCCTCCCACCCGCCGAGGGCGCTCTGAACACTCTACATCTAAAGGACTCATACACAGAAATGAGTCCTTTAGATGTAGAGTGTTCAGAGCGCCCTCGGCGGGTGGGAGGATGAGGAGCACAAAGAGCGGCCTCCGCGGGCGGGAGGATAAAGAGCGCAGAGAGCGGCCTTCGCGGGTGGGAGGATGAGAAGCGCAGATAGCGGCCTTCGCGGGCGGGAGGATGAGGAGCGCAGAGAGCGGCTTTCGCAGGCGGGAGGATGAGGAGCACAGAGAGCGCCCTCCATGCATCAGAGGAGTGTTGAGAGTGCCGGGGCACTCTCGGTAAACTCTTCAAATAGGATCCACAGGGCAGATTCTAGGCAAAGTGCAGTCATGCACCACAGGTAGAGGCGCTGAAGCACCTGAGTGATGTATTTTGCTTTATGTATTTTATTTGTATGTATTTCTGTGTATCTGAGTCCTTTAAATGCAGAGTGTTGAGATCGGCCTTCGCGGGTGGGAGAATGAGGAGCGCAGAGAGCGGCCTTCGCGGGCGGGAGGATGAGGAGCGCAGAGAGCGGCCTTCGCGGGCGGGAGGATGAGGAGCACGGAGAGCGGCCTCCGCGGGTGGGAGGATGAGAAACGCAGAGAGCGGCCTTCGCGCGTGGGAGGATGAGGAGCTCCGAGAGTGCCCTCTGTGCTCGTGCACTCTCAGGAAACTCTGCAAACAGGATCTAAAGGGCCGATTCTAGGCAAAGTGCAGTCAGGCACCACAGAGGTAGAGGCGCTGAAGCACCTGAGTGATGTATTTAGCTTTATGTATTTTATTTGTATGTATTTCTGTGTATCGGAGTCCTTTAAATGCAGAGTGTTGAGAATGGCCTTTGCGTGCGGGAGGATGAGGAGCGCAGAGAGCGGCCTTCACGTGCGGGAGGATGAGGAGCGCAGAGAGCGGCCTTTGTGGGTGGGAGGATGAGGAACGCAGAGAGCGGACTTTGCGGGTGGGAGGATGAGGAGCACAGAGAACGGCCTTTATGCGTGGGAGGATGAGGAGCACAGAGAGTGCCCTCCATGCATCAGAAGAGTGTTGAGAGTGCCCGGGCACTCTTAGGAAACTCTGCAAACAGGATCCAAAGGGCCGATTCTAGGCAAAGTGCAGTCAGGCACCACAGAGGTAGAGGCGCTGAAGCACCTGAGTGATGTATTTAGCTTTATGTATTTTATTTGTATGTATTTCTGTGTATGAGTCCTTTAGATGTAGAGTGTTCAGAGCGCCCTCCGCGGGTGGGAGGATGAGGAGCACAGAGAGCGGCCTCCGCGGGCGGGAGGATGAGGAGCGCAGAGAGCGCCCTTCGCGGGCGGGAGGATGAGAAGCGCAGAGAGCGGCCTTCGCGGGCGGGAGGATGAGGAGCGCAGAGAGCGGCTTTCGCAGGCGGGAGGATGAGGAGCACAGAGTGCCCTCCATGCATCAGAGGAGTGTTGAGAGTGCCGGGGCACTCTCGGTAAACTCTTCAAATAGAATCCACAGGGCAGATTCTAGGCAAAGTGCAGTCATGCACCACAGGTAGAGGCGCTGAAGCACCTGAGTGATGTATTTCGCTTTATGTATTTTATTTGTATGTATTTCTGTGTATCTGAGTCCTTTAAATGCAGAGTGTTGAGATCGGCCTTCGCGGGTGGGAGAATGAGGAGCGCAGAGAGCGGCCTTCGCGGGTGGGAGGATGAGGAGCGCAGAGAGCGGCCTTCGCGGGCGGGAGGATGAGGAGCGCAGAGAGCAGCCTTTGCGGGCGGGAGGATGAGGAGCGCAGAGACCGCCCTCCGCGGGTGGGAGGATTAGGAGCGCAGAGAGCGGCCTTCGCGGGCGGGAGGATGAGGAGCGCAGAGAGCGGCCTTCGCGGGTGTGAGGATGAGGAGCGCAGAGAGATGCCTTCGCACGTGGGAAGATGAGGAACGCAGAGAGCGGCCTTCGCGCGTGGGAGGATGAGGAGCACAGAGAGTGCCCTCTGTGCCTCAGAGGAGTGTTGAGAGTGCCCGGGCACTCTCAGGAAACTCTGCAAACAGGATCCAAAGGGCCGATTCTAGGCAAAGTGCAGTCAGGCACCACAGAGGTAGAGGTGCTGAAGCACCTGAGTGATGTATTTAGCTTTATATATTTTATTTGTATGTATTTCTGTGTATATGAGCCCTTTAGATGTAGAGTGTTGAGAGTGCCATCCGTGGGTGGGAGGATGAGGAGCGCAGAGAGCGGCCTTCGCGGGCGGGAGGATGAGGAGCGCAGAGAGCGGCCTTCGCGGGCGGGAGGATGAGGAGCACAGAGAGCGGCCTCCGCGGGCGGGAGGATGAGGAACGCAGAGAGCGGCCCTCGCAGGCGGGAGGATGAGGAGCGCAGAGAGCGGCCTTCACGGGCGGGAGGATGGGGAGCGCACAGAGCGGCCTTCGCGGGCGGGAGGATGAGGAGCGCAGAGAGCGGCCTTCGCGGGCGGGAGGATGAGGAGCGCAGAGAGCGGCCTTCGCGGGCGGGAGGATGAGGAGCGCAGAGAGCGGCCTTCGCGGGCGGGAGGATGAGGAGCACAGAGAACGGCCTTTATGCGTGGGAGGATGAGGAGCATAGAGAGTGCCCTCCATGCATCAGAAGAGTGTTGAGAGTGCCCGGGCACTCTTAGGAAACTCTGCAAACAGGATCCAAAGGGCCGATTCTAGGCAAAGTGCAGTCAGGCACCACAGAGATAGAGGCGCTGAAGCACCTGAGTGATGTATTTAGCTTTATGTATTTTATTTGTATGTATTTCTGTGTATGAGTCCTTTAGATGTAGAGTGTTCAGAGCGCCCTCCGCGGGTGGGAGGAGCACTCTAACACTCCTCTGATGCATGGAGGGCGCTCTCTGTGCTCCTCATCCTCCCGCCTGCGAAAGCCGCTCTCTGCGCTTCTCATCCTCCCGCCCGCGAAGGCCGCTCTCTGCGCTCCTTATCCTCCCGCCCGCGGAGGCCACTCTTTGTGCTCCTCATCCTCCCACCCGCCGAGGGCGCTCTGAACACTCTACATCTAAAGGACTCATACACAGAAATGAGTCCTTTAGATGTAGAGTGTTCAGAGCGCCCTCGGCGGGTGGGAGGATGAGGAGCACAAAGAGCGGCCTCCGCGGGCGGGAGGATAAAGAGCGCAGAGAGCGGCCTTCGCGGGTGGGAGGATGAGAAGCGCAGATAGCGGCCTTCGCGGGCGGGAGGATGAGGAGCGCAGAGAGCGGCTTTCGCAGGCGGGAGGATGAGGAGCACAGAGAGCGCCCTCCATGCATCAGAGGAGTGTTGAGAGTGCCGGGGCACTCTCGGTAAACTCTTCAAATAGGATCCACAGGGCAGATTCTAGGCAAAGTGCAGTCATGCACCACAGGTAGAGGCGCTGAAGCACCTGAGTGATGTATTTTGCTTTATGTATTTTATTTGTATGTATTTCTGTGTATCTGAGTCCTTTAAATGCAGAGTGTTGAGATCGGCCTTCGCGGGTGGGAGAATGAGGAGCGCAGAGAGCGGCCTTCGCGGGCGGGAGGATGAGGAGCGCAGAGAGCGGCCTTCGCGGGCGGGAGGATGAGGAGCACGGAGAGCGGCCTCCGCGGGCGGGAGGATGAGGAACGCAGAGAGCGGCCTTCGCGGGCGGAAGGATGAGGAGCGCAGAGAGCGGCCTTCACGGGCGGGAGGATGGGGAGCGCACAGAGCGGCCTTCGCGGGCGGGAGGATGAGGAGCGCAGAGAGCGGCTTTCGCAGGCGGGAGGATGAGGAGCACAGAGAGCGCCCTCCATGCATCAGAGGAGTGTTGAGAGTGCCGGGGCACTCTCGGTAAACTCTTCAAATAGGATCCACAGGGCAGATTCTAGGCAAAGTGCAGTCATGCACCACAGGTAGAGGCGCTGAAGCACCTGAGTGATGTATTTCGCTTTATGTATTTTATTTGTATGTATTTCTGTGTATCTGAGTCCTTTAAATGCAGAGTGTTGAGATCGGCCTTCGCGGGTGGGAGAATGAGGAGCGCAGAGAGCGGCCTTCGCGGGTGGGAGGATGAGGAGCGCAGAGAGCGGCCTTCGCGGGCGGGAGGATGAGGAGCGCAGAGAGCGGCCTTCGCGGGCGGGAGGATGAGGAGCACAGAGAGCGGCCTTCGCGGGCGGGAGGATGAGGAGCGCAGAGAGCGGCCTTCGCGGGCGGGAGGATGAGGAGCGCAGAGAGCGGCCTTCGCGGGTGTGAGGATGAGGAGCGCAGAGAGATGCCTTCGCACGTGGGAAGATGAGGAACGCAGAGAGCGGCCTTCGCGCGTGGGAGGATGAGGAGCACAGAGAGTGCCCTCTGTGCGTCAGAGGAGTGTTGAGAGTGCCCGGGCACTCTCAGGAAACTCTGCAAACAGGATCCAAAGGGCCGATTCTAGGCAAAGTGCAGTCAGGCACCACAGAGGTAGAGGTGCTGAAGCACCTGAGTGATGTATTTAGCTTTATATATTTTATTTGTATGTATTTCTGTGTATATGAGCCCTTTAGATGTAGAGTGTTGAGAGTGCCATCCGTGGGTGGGAGGATGAGGAGCGCAGAGAGCGGCCTTCGCGGGCGGGAGGATGAGGAGCGCAGAGAGCGGCCTTCGCGGGCGGGAGGATGAGGAGCACAGAGAGCGGCCTCCGCGGGCGGGAGGATGAGGAGCGCAGAGAGCGGCCTTCGCGGGCGGGAGGATGAGGAGCGCAGAGAGCGGCCTTCGCGGGCGGGAGGATGAGGAGCGCAGAGAGCGGCCTTCGCGGGCGGGAGGATGAGGAGCACAGAGAACGGCCTTTATGCGTGGGAGGATGAGGAGCATAGAGAGTGCCCTCCATGCATCAGAAGAGTGTTGAGAGTGCCCGGGCACTCTTAGGAAACTCTGCAAACAGGATCCAAAGGGCCGATTCTAGGCAAAGTGCAGTCAGGCACCACAGAGGTAGAGGCGCTGAAGCACCTGAGTGATGTATTTAGCTTTATGTATTTTATTTGTATGTATTTCTGTGTATGAGTCCTTTAGATGTAGAGTGTTCAGAGCGCCCTCCGCGGGTGGGAGGAGCACTCTAACACTCCTCTGATGCATGGAGGGCGCTCTCTGTGCTCCTCATCCTCCCGCCTGCGAAAGCCGCTCTCTGCGCTCCTCATCCTCCCGCCCGCGAAGGCCGCTCTCTGCGCTTCTCATCCTCCCGCCCGCGAAGGCCGCTCTCTGCGCTCCTTATCCTCCCGCCCGCCGAGGCCGCTCTTTGTGCTCCTCATCCTCCCACCCGCCGAGGGCGCTCTGAACACTCTACATCTAAAGGACTCATACACAGAAATGAGTCCTTTAGATGTAGAGTGTTCAGAGCGCCCTCGGCGGGTGGGAGGATGAGGAGCACAAAGAGCGGCCTCCGCGGGCGGGAGGATAAAGAGCGCAGAGAGCGGCCTTCGCGGGCGGGAGGATGAGAAGCGCAGATAGCGGCCTTCGCGGGCGGGAGGATGAGGAGCGCAGAGAGCGGCTTTCGCAGGCGGGAGGATGAGGAGCACAGAGAGCGCCCTCCATGCATCAGAGGAGTGTTGAGAGTGCCGGGGCACTCTCGGTAAACTCTTCAAATAGGATCCACAGGGCAGATTCTAGGCAAAGTGCAGTCATGCACCACAGGTAGAGGCGCTGAAGCACCTGAGTGATGTATTTTGCTTTATGTATTTTATTTGTATGTATTTCTGTGTATCTGAGTCCTTTAAATGCAGAGTGTTGAGATCGGCCTTCGCGGGTGGGAGAATGAGGAGCGCAGAGAGCGGCCTTCGCGGGCGGGAGGATGAGGAGCGCAGAGAGCGGCCTTCGCGGGCGGGAGGATGAGGAGCACGGAGAGCGGCCTCCGCGGGCGGGAGGATGAGGAACGCAGAGAGCGGCCTTCGCGGGCGGAAGGATGAGGAGCGCAGAGAGCGGCCTTCACGGGCGGGAGGATGGGGAGCGCACAGAGCGGCCTTCGCGGGCGGGAGGATGAGGAGCGCAGAGAGCGGCTTTCGCAGGCGGGAGGATGAGGAGCACAGAGAGCGCCCTCCATGCATCAGAGGAGTGTTGAGAGTGCCGGGGCACTCTCGGTAAACTCTTCAAATAGGATCCACAGGGCAGATTCTAGGCAAAGTGCAGTCATGCACCACAGGTAGAGGCGCTGAAGCACCTGAGTGATGTATTTCGCTTTATGTATTTTATTTGTATGTATTTCTGTGTATCTGAGTCCTTTAAATGCAGAGTGTTGAGATCGGCCTTCGCGGGTGGGAGAATGAGGAGCGCAGAGAGCGGCCTTCGCGGGTGGGAGGATGAGGAGCGCAGAGAGCGGCCTTCGCGGGCGGGAGGATGAGGAGCGCAGAGAGCGGCCTTCGCGGGCGGGAGGATGAGGAGCACAGAGAGCGGCCTTCGCGGGCGGGAGGATGAGGAGCGCAGAGAGCGGCCTTCGCGGGCGGGAGGATGAGGAGCGCAGAGAGCGGCCTTCGCGGGTGTGAGGATGAGGAGCGCAGAGAGATGCCTTCGCACGTGGGAAGATGAGGAACGCAGAGAGCGGCCTTCGCGCGTGGGAGGATGAGGAGCACAGAGAGTGCCCTCTGTGCGTCAGAGGAGTGTTGAGAGTGCCCGGGCACTCTCAGGAAACTCTGCAAACAGGATCCAAAGGGCCGATTCTAGGCAAAGTGCAGTCAGGCACCACAGAGGTAGAGGTGCTGAAGCACCTGAGTGATGTATTTAGCTTTATATATTTTATTTGTATGTATTTCTGTGTATATGAGCCCTTTAGATGTAGAGTGTTGAGAGTGCCATCCGTGGGTGGGAGGATGAGGAGCGCAGAGAGCGGCCTTCGCGGGCGGGAGGATGAGGAGCGCAGAGAGCGGCCTTCGCGGGCGGGAGGATGAGGAGCACAGAGAGCGGCCTCCGCGGGCGGGAGGATGAGGAGCGCAGAGAGCGGCCTTCGCGGGCGGGAGGATGAGGAGCGCAGAGAGCGGCCTTCGCGGGCGGGAGGATGAGGAGCGCAGAGAGCGGCCTTCGCGGGCGGGAGGATGAGGAGCACAGAGAACGGCCTTTATGCGTGGGAGGATGAGGAGCATAGAGAGTGCCCTCCATGCATCAGAAGAGTGTTGAGAGTGCCCGGGCACTCTTAGGAAACTCTGCAAACAGGATCCAAAGGGCCGATTCTAGGCAAAGTGCAGTCAGGCACCACAGAGGTAGAGGCGCTGAAGCACCTGAGTGATGTATTTAGCTTTATGTATTTTATTTGTATGTATTTCTGTGTATGAGTCCTTTAGATGTAGAGTGTTCAGAGCGCCCTCCGCGGGTGGGAGGAGCACTCTAACACTCCTCTGATGCATGGAGGGCGCTCTCTGTGCTCCTCATCCTCCCGCCTGCGAAAGCCGCTCTCTGCGCTCCTCATCCTCCCGCCCGCGAAGGCCGCTCTCTGCGCTTCTCATCCTCCCGCCCGCGAAGGCCGCTCTCTGCGCTCCTTATCCTCCCGCCCGCCGAGGCCGCTCTTTGTGCTCCTCATCCTCCCACCCGCCGAGGGCGCTCTGAACACTCTACATCTAAAGGACTCATACACAGAAATGAGTCCTTTAGATGTAGAGTGTTCAGAGCGCCCTCGGCGGGTGGGAGGATGAGGAGCACAAAGAGCGGCCTCCGCGGGCGGGAGGATAAAGAGCGCAGAGAGCGGCCTTCGCGGGCGGGAGGATGAGAAGCGCAGATAGCGGCCTTCGCGGGCGGGAGGATGAGGAGCGCAGAGAGCGGCTTTCGCAGGCGGGAGGATGAGGAGCACAGAGAGCGCCCTCCATGCATCAGAGGAGTGTTGAGAGTGCCGGGGCACTCTCGGTAAACTCTTCAAATAGGATCCACAGGGCAGATTCTAGGCAAAGTGCAGTCATGCACCACAGGTAGAGGCGCTGAAGCACCTGAGTGATGTATTTTGCTTTATGTATTTTATTTGTATGTATTTCTGTGTATCTGAGTCCTTTAAATGCAGAGTGTTGAGATCGGCCTTCGCGGGTGGGAGAATGAGGAGCGCAGAGAGCGGCCTTCGCGGGCGGGAGGATGAGGAGCACGGAGAGCGGCCTCCGCGGGCGGGAGGATGAGGAACGCAGAGAGCGGCCTTCGCGGGCGGAAGGATGAGGAGCGCAGAGAGCGGCCTTCACGGGCGGGAGGATGGGGAGCGCACAGAGCGGCCTTCGCGGGAGGATGAGGAGCGCAGAGAGCGGCTTTCGCAGGCGGGAGGATGAGGAGCACAGAGAGCGCCCTCCATGCATCAGAGGAGTGTTGAGAGTGCCGGGGCACTCTCGGTAAACTCTTCAAATAGGATCCACAGGGCAGATTCTAGGCAAAGTGCAGTCATGCACCACAGGTAGAGGCGCTGAAGCACCTGAGTGATGTATTTCGCTTTATGTATTTTATTTGTATGTATTTCTGTGTATCTGAGTCCTTTAAATGCAGAGTGTTGAGATCGGCCTTCGCGGGTGGGAGAATGAGGAGCGCAGAGAGCGGCCTTCGCGGGTGGGATGATGAGGAGCGCAGAGAGCGGACTTCGCGGGCGGGAGGATGAGGAGCGCAGAGAGCGGCCTTCGCGGGTGGGAGGATGAGGAGCACAGAGAGCGGCCTCCGCGGGCGGGAGGATGAGGAGCGCAGAGAGCGGCCTTCGCGGGTGTGAGGATGAGGAGCGCAGAGAGATGCCTTCGCACGTGGGAAGATGAGGAACGCAGAGAGCGGCCTTCGCGCGTGGGAGGATGAGGAGCACAGAGAGTGCCCTCTGTGCGTCAGAGGAGTGTTGAGAGTGCCCGGGCACTCTCAGGAAACTCTGCAAACAGGATCCAAAGGGCCGATTCTAGGCAAAGTGCAGTCAGGCACCACAGAGGTAGAGGTGCTGAAGCACCTGAGTGATGTATTTAGCTTTATATATTTTATTTGTATGTATTTCTGTGTATATGAGCCCTTTAGATGTAGAGTGTTGAGAGTGCCATCCGTGGGTGGGAGGATGAGGAGCGCAGAGAGCGGCCTCCGCGGGCGGGAGGATGAGGAGCGCAGAGAGCGGCCTCCGCGGGCGGGAGGATGAGGAGCGCAGAGAGCGGCCTCCGCGGGCGGGAGGATGAGAAGCGCAGATAGCGGCCTTCGCGGGCGGGAGGATGAGGAGCGCAGAGAGCGGCTTTCGCAGGCGGGAGGATGAGGAGCACAGAGAGCGCCCTCCATGCATCAGAGGAGTGTTGAGAGTGCCGGGGCACTCTCGGTAAACTCTTCAAATAGGATCCACAGGGCAGATTCTAGGCAAAGTGCAGTCATGCACCACAGGTAGAGGCGCTGAAGCACCTGAGTGATGTATTTCGCTTTATGTATTTTATTTGTATGTATTTCTGTGTATCTGAGTCCTTTAAATGCAGAGTGTTGAGATCGGCCTTCGCGGGTGGGAGAATGAGGAGCGCAGAGAGCGGCCTTCGCGGGCGGGAGGATGAGGAGCGCAGAGAGCGGCCTTCGCGGGCGGGAGGATGAGGAGCACGGAGAGCGGCCTCCGCGGGCGGGAGGATGAGGAACGCAGAGAGCGGCCTTCGCGGGCGGAAGGATGAGGAGCGCAGAGAGCGGCCTTCACGGGCGGGAGGATGAGGAGCGCAGAGAGCGGCCTTCGCGGGCGGGAGGATGAGGAGCGCAGAGAGCGGCCTTCGCGGGTGTGAGGATGAGGAGCGCAGAGAGATGCCTTCGCACGTGGGAAGATGAGGAACGCAGAGAGCGGCCTTCGCGCGTGGGAGGATGAGGAGCACAGAGAGTGCCCTCTGTGCGTCAGAGGAGTGTTGAGAGTGCCCGGGCACTCTCAGGAAACTCTGCAAACAGGATCCAAAGGGCCGATTCTAGGCAAAGTGCAGTCAGGCACCACAGAGGTAGAGGTGCTGAAGCACCTGAGTGATGTATTTAGCTTTATATATTTTATTTGTATGTATTTCTGTGTATATGAGCCCTTTAGATGTAGAGTGTTGAGAGTGCCATCCGAGGGTGGGAGGATGAGGAGCGCAGAGAGCGGCCTCCGCGGGCGGGAGGATGAGGAGCGCAGAAGCGGCCTCCGCGGGCGGGAAGATGAGGAGCGCAGAGAGCGGCCTCCGCGGGCGGGAAGATGAGGAGCGCAGAGAGCGGCCTTCGCGGGCGGGAGGATGAGGAACGCAGAGAGCGGCCTTCGCGGGCGGGAGGATGAGGAGCGCAGAGAGCGGCCTTCACGGGCGGGAGGATGGGGAGCGCACAGAGCGGCCTTCGCGGGCGGGAGGATGAGGAGCGCAGAGAGCGGCCTTCGCGGGCGGGAGGATGAGGAGCGCAGAGAGCGGCCTTCACGGGCGGGAGGATGAGGAGCGCAGAGAGCGGCCTTCGCGGGCGGGAGGATGAGGAGCACAGAGAGCGGCCTCCGCGGGCGGGAGGATGAGGAGCGCAGAGAGCGCCCTTTGCGGGCGGGAGGATGAGGAGCGCAGAGAGCGGCCTTCGCGGGCGGGAGGATGAGGAGCGCAGAGAGCGGCCTTCGCGGGTGTGAGGATGAGGAGCGCAGAGAGAGGCCTTCGCACGTGGGAAGATGAGGAACGCAGAGAGCGGCCTTCGCGCGTGGGAGGATGAGGAGCACAGAGAGTGCCCTCCATGCATCAGAAGAGTGTTGAGAGTGCCCGGGCACTCTTAGGAAACTCTGCAAACAGGATCCAAAGGGCCGATTCTAGGCAAAGTGCAGTCAGGCACCACAGAGGTAGAGGCGCTGAAGCACCTGAGTGATGTATTTAGCTTTATGTATTTTATTTGTATGTATTTCTGTGTATGAGTCCTTTAGATGTAGAGTGTTCAGAGCGCCCTCCGCGGGTGGGAGGAGCACTCTAACACTCCTCTGATGCATGGAGGGCGCTCTCTGTGCTCCTCATCCTCCCGCCTGCGAAAGCCGCTCTCTGCGCTCCTCATCCTCCCGCCCGCGAAGGCCGCTCTCTGCGCTTCTCATCCTCCCGCCCGCGAAGGCCGCTCTCTGCGCTCCTTATCCTCCCGCCCGCGGAGGCCGCTCTTTGTGCTCCTCATCCTCCCACCCGCCGAGGGCGCTCTGAACACTCTACATCTAAAGGACTCATACACAGAAATGAGTCCTTTAGATGTAGAGTGTTCAGAGCGCCCTCGGCGGGTGGGAGGATGAGGAGCACAAAGAGCGGCCTCCGCGGGCGGGAGGATAAAGAGCGCAGAGAGCGGCCTTCGCGGGCGGGAGGATGAGAAGCGCAGATAGCGGCCTTCGCGGGCGGGGGGATGAGGAGCGCAGAGAGCGGCTTTCGCAGGCGGGAGGATGAGGAGCACAGAGAGCGCCCTCCATGCATCAGAGGAGTGTTGAGAGTGCCGGGGCACTCTCGGTAAACTCTTCAAATAGGATCCACAGGGCAGATTCTAGGCAAAGTGCAGTCATGCACCACAGGTAGAGGCGCTGAAGCACCTGAGTGATGTATTTTGCTTTATGTATTTTATTTGTATGTATTTCTGTGTATCTGAGTCCTTTAAATGCAGAGTGTTGAGATCGGCCTTCGCGGGTGGGAGAATGAGGAGCGCAGAGAGCGGCCTTCGCGGGCGGGAGGATGAGGAGCGCAGAGAGCGGCCTTCGCGGGCGGGAGGATGAGGAGCACGGAGAGCGGCCTCCGCGGGCGGGAGGATGAGGAACGCAGAGAGCGGCCTTCGCGGGCGGAAGGATGAGGAGCGCAGAGAGCGGCCTTCACGGGCGGGAGGATGGGGAGCGCACAGAGCGGCCTTCGCGGGCGGGAGGATGAGGAGCGCAGAGAGCGGCTTTCGCAGGCGGGAGGATGAGGAGCACAGAGAGCGCCCTCCATGCATCAGAGGAGTGTTGAGAGTGCCGGGGCACTCTCGGTAAACTCTTCAAATAGGATCCACAGGGCAGATTCTAGGCAAAGTGCAGTCATGCACCACAGGTAGAGGCGCTGAAGCACCTGAGTGATGTATTTCGCTTTATGTATTTTATTTGTATGTATTTCTGTGTATCTGAGTCCTTTAAATGCAGAGTGTTGAGATCGGCCTTCGCGGGTGGGAGAATGAGGAGCGCAGAGAGCGGCCTTCGCGGGCGGGAGGATGAGGAGCGCAGAGAGCGGCCTTCGCGGGCGGGAGGATGAGGAGCACGGAGAGCGGCCTCCGCGGGCGGGAGGATGAGGAACGCAGAGAGCGGCCTTCGCGGGCGGAAGGATGAGGAGCGCAGAGAGCGGCCTTCACGGGCGGGAGGATGAGGAGCGCAGAGAGCGGCCTTCGCGGGCGGGAGGATGAGGAGTGCAGAGAGCGGCCTTCGCGGGTGTGAGGATGAGGAGCGCAGAGAGATGCCTTCGCACGTGGGAAGATGAGGAACGCAGAGAGCGGCCTTCGCGCGTGGGAGGATGAGGAGCACAGAGGGTGCCCTCTGTGCGTCAGAGGAGTGTTGAGAGTGCCCGGGCACTCTCAGGAAACTCTGCAAACAGGATCCAAAGGGCCGATTCTAGGCAAAGTGCAGTCAGGCACCACAGAGGTAGAGGTGCTGAAGCACCTGAGTGATGTATTTAGCTTTATATATTTTATTTGTATGTATTTCTGTGTATATGAGCCCTTTAGATGTAGAGTGTTGAGAGTGCCATCCGAGGGTGGGAGGATGAGGAGCGCAGAGAGCGGCCTCCGCGGGCGGGAGGATGAGGAGCGCAGAAGCGGCCTCCGCGGGCGGGAAGATGAGGAGCGCAGAGAGCGGCCTCCGCGGGCGGGAAGATGAGGAGCGCAGAGAGCGGCCTTCGCGGGCGGGAGGATGAGGAACGCAGAGAGCGGCCTTCGCGGGCGGGAGGATGAGGAGCGCAGAGAGCGGCCTTCACGGGCGGGAGGATGGGGAGCGCACAGAGCGGCCTTCGCGGGCGGGAGGATGAGGAGCGCAGAGAGCGGCCTTCGCGGGCGGGAGGATGAGGAGCGCAGAGAGCGGCCTTCACGGGCGGGAGGATGAGGAGCGCAGAGAGCGGCCTTCGCGGGCGGGAGGATGAGGAGCACAGAGAGCGGCCTCCGCGGGCGGGAGGATGAGGAGCGCAGAGAGCGCCCTTTGCGGGCGGGAGGATGAGGAGCGCAGAGAGCGGCCTTCGCGGGCGGGAGGATGACGAGCGCAGAGAGCGGCCTTCGCGGGTGTGAGGATGAGGAGCGCAGAGAGAGGCCTTCGCACGTGGGAAGATGAGGAACGCAGAGAGCGGCCTTCGCGCGTGGGAGGATGAGGAGCACAGAGAGTGCCCTCTGTGCGTCAGAGGAGTGTTGAGAGTGCCCGGGCACTCTCAGGAAACTCTGCAAACAGGATCCAAAGGGCCGATTCTAGACAAAGTGCAGTCAGGCACCACAGAGGTAGAGGTGCTGAAGCACCTGAGTGATGTATTTAGCTTTATATATTTTATTTGTATGTATTTCTGTGTATATGAGCCCTTTAGATGTAGAGTGTTGAGAGTGCCATCCGTGGGTGGGAGGATGAGGAGCGCAGAGAGCGGCCTCCGCGGGCGGGAGGATGAGGAGCGCAGAGAGCGGCCTCCGCGGGCGCGAGGATAAGGAGCGCAGAGAGCGGCCTTCGCGGGCGGGAGGATGAGGAACGCAGAGATCGGCCTTCGCGGGCGGGAGGATGAGGAGCGCAGAGAGCGGCCTTCGCGGGCGGGAGGATGAGGAGCGCAGAGAGCGGCCTTCGCGGGCGGGAGGATGAGGAGCGCAGAGAGCGGCCTTTGCGGGCGGGAGGATGAGGAGCGCAGAGAGCGGCCTTCGCGGGCGGGAGGATGAGGAGCACAGAGAACGGCCTTTATGCGTGGGAGGATGAGGAGCACAGAGAGTGCCCTCCATGCATCAGAAGAGTGTTGAGAGTGCCCGGTCACTCTTAGGAAACTCTGCAAACAGGATCCAAAGGGCCGATTCTAGGCAAAGTGCAGTCAGGCACCACAGAGGTAGAGGCGCTGAAGCACCTGAGTGATGTATTTAGCTTTATGTATTTTATTTGTATGTATTTCTGTGTATGAGTCCTTTATATGTAGAGTGTTCAGAGCGCCCTCCGCGGGTGGGAGGATGAGGAGCACAGAGAGCGGCCTTCGCGGATGGGAGGATTAGGAGCGCAGAGAGTTGCCTTTGCGCGTGGGAGGATGAGGAGCACAGAGAGTGCCCTCCATGCATCAGAGGAGTGTTGAGAGTGCCCGGCACTCTCGGTAAACTCTGCAAAAAGGATCCACAGGGCAGTTTCTAGGCAAAGTGCAGTCATGCACCACAGGTAGAGGCGCTGAAGCACCTGAGTTTTGAAGAGTTTACCAAGAGTGCCCCGGCACTCTCAACACTCCTCTGATGCATGGAGGGCGCTCTCTGTGCTCCTCATCCTCCCGCCTGCGAAAGCCGCTCTCTGCGCTCCTCATCCTCCCGCCCGCGAAGGCCGCTCTCTGCGCTTCTCATCCTCCCGCCCGCAAAGGCCGCTCTCTGCGCTCCTTATCCTCCCGCCCGCGGAGGCCGCTCTTTGTGCTCCTCATCCTCCCACCCGCCGAGGGCGCTCTGAACACTCTACATCTAAAGGACTCATACACAGAAATGAGTGCTTTAGGTGTAGAGTGTTCAGAGCGCCCTCGGCGGGTGGGAGGATGAGGAGCACAAAGAGCGGCCTCCGCGGGCGGGAGGATAAGGAGCGCAGAGAGCGGCCTTCGCGGGCGGGAGGATGAGAAGCGCAGATAGCGGCCTTCGCGGGCGGGAGGATGAGGAGCGCAGAGAGCGGCTTTCGCAGGCGGGAGGATGAGGAGCACAGAGAGCGCCCTCCATGCATCAGAGGAGTGTTGAGAGTGCCGGGGCACTCTCGGTAAACTCTTCAAATAGGATCCACAGGGCAGATTCTAGGCAAAGTGCAGTCATGCACCACAGGTAGAGGCGCTGAAGCACCTGAGTGATGTATTTCGCTTTATGTTTTTTATTTGTATGTATTTCTGTGTATCTGAGTCCTTTAAATGCAGAGTGTTGAGATCGGCCTTCGCGGGTGGGAGAATGAGGAGCGCAGAGAGCGGCCTTCGCGGGTGGGAGGATGAGGAGCGCAGAGAGCGGCCTTCGCGGGCGGGAGGATGAGGAGCGCAGAGAGCGGCCTTCGCGGGCGGGAGGATGAGGAGCGCAGAGAGCGGCCTTCGCGGGTGGGAGGATGAGGAGCGCAGAGAGCGGCCTTCGCGGGCGGGAGGATGAGGAGCGCAGAGAGCGGCCTTCGCGGGCGGGAGGATGAGGAGCGCAGAGAGCGGCCTCCGCGGGCGGGAGGATGAGGAGCGCAGAGAGCGGCCTTCGCGGGCGGGAGGATGAGGAGCGCAGAGAGCGGCCTTCGCGGGCGGGAGGATGAGGAGCGCAGAGAGCGGCCTTCGCGGGTGTGAGGATGAGGAGCGCAGAGAGATGCCTTCGCACGTGGGAAGATGAGGAACGCAGAGAGCGGCCTTCGCGCGTGGGAGGATGAGGAGCACAGAGAGTGCCCTCTGTGCGTCAGAGGAGTGTTGAGAGTGCCCGGGCACTCTCAGGAAACTCTGCAAACAGGATCCAAAGGGCCGATTCTAGGCAAAGTGCAGTCAGGCACCACAGAGGTAGAGGTGCTGAAGCACCTGAGTGATGTATTTAGCTTTATATATTTTATTTGTATGTATTTCTGTGTATATGAGCCCTTTAGATGTAGAGTGTTGAGAGTGCCATCCGTGGGTGGGAGGATGAGGAGCGCAGAGAGCGGCCTTCGCGGGCGGGAGGATGAGGAGCGCAGAGAGCGGCCTTCGCGGGCGGGAGGATGAGGAGCACAGAGAGCGGCCTCCGCGGGCGGGAGGATGAGGAACGCAGAGAGCGGCCTTCGCGGGCGGGAATGAGTCCTTTAGATGTAGAGTGTTCAGAGCGCCCTCGGCGGGTGGGAGGATGAGGAGCACAAAGAGCGGCCTCCGCGGGCGGGAGGATAAGGAGCGCAGAGAGCGGCCTTCGCGGGCGGGAGGATGAGAAGCGCAGATAGCGGCCTTCGCGGGCGGGAGGATGAGGAGCGCAGAGCGCGGCTTTCGCGGGCGGGAGGATGAGGAGCGCAGAGAGCGGCTTTCGCAGGCGGGAGGATGAGGAGCACAGAGAGCGCCCTCCATGCATCAGAGGAGTGTTGAGAGTGCCGGGGCACTCTCAGTAAACTCTTCAAATAGGATCCACAGGGCAGATTCTAGGCAAAGTGCAGTCATGCACCACAGGTAGAGGCGCTGAAGCACCTGAGTGATGTATTTCGCTTTATGTATTTTATTTGTATGTATTTCTGTGTATCTGAGTCCTTTAAATGCAGAGTGTTGAGATCGGCCTTCGCGGGTGGGAGAATGAGGAGCGCAGAGAGCGGCCTTCGCGGGTGTGAGGATGAGGAGCGCAGAGAGCGGCCTTCGCGGGCGGGAGGATGAGGAGCGCAGAGAGCGGCCTTCGCGGGCGGGAGGATGAGGAGCGTAGAGAGCGGCCTCCGCGGGCGGGAGGATGAGGAGCGCAGAGAGCGGCCTTCGCGGGCGGGAGGATGAGGAGCGCAGAGAGCGGCCTTCGCGGGTGTGAGGATGAGGAGCGCAGAGAGTGCCCTCTGTGCGTCAGAGGAGTGTTGAGAGTGCCCGGGCACTCTCAGGAAACTCTGCAAACAGGATCCAAGGGGCCGATTCTAGGCAAAGTGCAGTCAGGCACCACAGAGGTAGAGGTGCTGAAGCACCTGAGTGATGTATTTAGCTTTATATATTTTATTTGTATGTATTTCTGTGTATATGAGCCCTTTAGATGTAGAGTGTTGAGAGTGCCATCCGTGGGTGGGAGGATGAGGAGCGCAGAGAGCGGCCTCCGCGGGCGGGAGGATGAGGAGCGCAGAGAGCGGCCTCCACGGGCGGGAAGATGAGGAGCGCAGAGAGCGGCCTTCGCGGGCGGGAGGATGAGGAACGCAGAGAGCGGCCTTCGCGGGCGGGAGGATGAGGAGCGCAGAGAGCGGCCTTCACGGGCGGGAGGATGGGGAGCGCACAGAGCGGCCTTCGCGGGCGGGAGGATGAGGAGCGCAGAGAGCGGCCTTCGCGGGCGGGAGGATGAGGAGCGCAGATAGCGGCCTTCGCGGGCGGGAGGATGAGGAGCGCAGAGACCGCCCTCCGCGGGTGGGAGGATTAGGAGCGAAGAGAGTGGCCTTCGCACGTGGGAGGATGAGGAACGCAGAGAACGGCCTCCGCAGGTGGGAGCATGAGGAGCACAGAGAACGGCCTTCGTGCGTGGGAGGATGAGGAGCACAGAGAGTGCCCTCCGTGCATCAGAGGAGTGTTGAGAGTGCCCGGGCACTCTCAGGAAACTCTGCAAACAGGATCCAAAGGGCCGATTCTAGGCACAGTGCAGTCAGGCACCACAGAGGTAGAGGTGCTGAAGCACCTGAGTGATGTATTTTGCTTTATGTATTTTATTTGTATGTATTTCTGTGCATGAGTCCTTTAGATGTAGAGTGTTCAGAGCGCCCTCCGCGGGTGGGAGGATGAGGAGCACAGAGAGCGGCCTTCGCGGGTGGGAGGATTAGGAGCGCAGAGAGTTGCCTTTGCGCGTGGGAGGATGAGGAGCACAGAGAGTGCCCTCCATGCATCAGAGGAGTGTTGAGAGTGCCCGGCACTCTTGGTAAACTCTGCAAAAAGGATCCACAGGGCAGTTTCTAGGCAAAGTGCAGTCATGCACCACAGGTAGAGGCGCTGAAGCACCTGAGTTTTGAAGAGTTTACCGAGAGTGCCCCGGCACTCTCAACCCTCCTCTGATGCATGGAGGGCACTCTCTGTGCTCCTCATCCTCCCGCCTGCGAAAGCCGCTCTCTGCGCTCCTCATCCTCCCGCCCGCGAAGGCCGCTCTCTGCGCTTCTCATCCTCCCGCCCGCGAAGGCCGCTCTCTGCGCTCCTTATCCTCCCGCCTGCGGAGGCCGCTCTTTGTGCTCCTCATCCTCCCACCCGCCGAGGGCGCTCTGAACACTCTACATCTAAAGGACTCATACACAGAAATGAGTCCTTTAGGTGTAGAGTGTTCAGAGCGCCCTCGGCGGGTGGGAGGATGAGGAGCACAAAGAGCGGCCTCCGCGGGCGGGAGGATAGGGAGCGCAGAGAGCGGCCTTCGCGGGCGGGAGGATGAGAAGCGCAGATAGCGGCCTTCGCGGGCGGGAGGATGAGGAGCGCAGAGAGCGGCTTTCGCAGGCGGGAGGATGAGGAGCACAGAGAGCGCCCTCCATGCATCAGAGGAGTGTTGAGAGTGCCGGGGCACTCTCGGTAAACTCTTCAAATAGGATCCACAGGGCAGATTCTAGGCAAAGTGCAGTCATGCACCACAGGTAGAGGCGCTGAAGCACCTGAGTGATGTATTTCGCTTTATTTATTTTATTTGTATGTATTTCTGTGTATCTGAGTCCTTTAAATGCAGAGTGTTGAGATCGGCCTTCGCGGGTGGGAGGATGAGGAGCGCAGAGAGCGGCCTTCGCGGGCGGGAGGATGAGGAGCGCAAAGAGCGGCCTTCGCGGGCGGGAGGATGAGGAGCACAGAGAGCGGCCTCCGCGGGCGGGAGGATGAGGAGCGCAGAGAGCGGCCTCCGCGGGCGGGAGGATGAGGAGCGCAGAGAGCGGCCTTCGCAGGTGTGAGGATGAGGAGCGCAGAGAGATGCCTTCGCACGTGGGAAGATGAGGAACGCAGAGAGCGGCCTTCGCGCGTGGGAGGATGAGGAGCACAGAGAGTGCCCTCTGTGCGTCAGAGGAGTGTTGAGAGTGCCCGGGCACTCTCAGGAAACTCTGCAAACAGGATCCAAAGGGCCGATTCTAGGCAAAGTGCAGTCAGGCACCACAGAGGTAGAGGTGCTGAAGCACCTGAGTGATGTATTTAGCTTTATATATTTTATTTGTATGTATTTCTGTGTATATGAGCCCTTTAGATGTAGAGTGTTGAGAGTGCCATCCGTGGGTGGGAGGATGAGGAGCGCAGAGAGCGGCCTTCGCGGGCGGGAGGATGAGGAGCGCAGAGAGCGGCCTTCGCGGGCGGGAGGATGAGGAGCACAGAGAGCGGCCTCCGCGGGCGGGAGGATGAGGAACGCAGAGAGCGGCCTTCGCGGGCGGGAGGATGAGGAGCGCAGAGAGCGGCCTTCACGGGCGGGAGGATGGGGAGCGCACAGAGCGGCCTTCGCAGACGGGAGGATGAGGAGCGCAGAGAGCGGCCTTCGCGGGCGGGAGGATGAGGAGCGCAGAGAGCGGCCTTCGCGGGCGGGAGGATGAGGAGCACAGAGAGTGCCCTCCATGCATCAGAGGAGTGTTGAGAGTGCCCAGGCACTCTCAGTAAACTCTGCAAATAGGATCCACAGGGCAGATTCTAGGCAAAGTGAAGTCATGCACCACAGGTAGAGGCGCTGAAGCACCTGAGTGATGTATTTCGCTTTATGTATTTTATTTGTATGTATTTCTGTGTATCTGAGTCCTTTAAATGCAGAGTGTTGAGATCGGCCTTCGCGGGTGGGAGAATGAGGAGCGCAGAGAGCGGCCTTCGCGGGTGGGAGAATGAGGAGCACAGAGCAGCCTCCGCGGGCGGGATGATGAGGAACGCAGAGAGTGGCCTTCGCGGGCAGGAGGATGAGGAGTGCAGAGAGCGGCCTTCGCGGGCGGGAGGATGAGGATCGCAGAGAGCGGCCTTTGCGGGCGGGAGGATGAGGAACACAGAGAGCGGCCTTCGCGCGTGGGAGGATGAGTAGCACAGAGAGTGCCCTCCGTGCATCAGAGGAGTGTTGAGAGTGCCCGGGCACTCTCAGGAAACTCTGCAAACAGGATCCAAAGGGCCGATTCTAGGCAAAGTGCAGACAGGCACCACAGAGGTAGAGGCGCTGAAGCACCTGAGTGATGTATTTAGCTTTATGTATTTTATTTGTATGTATTTCTGTGTATATGAGTCCTTTAGATGTAGAGTGTTGAGAGCGCCCTCCGCGGGTGGGAGGATGAGGAGCGCAGAGAGCGGCCTCCGCGGGCGGGAGGATGAGGAGCGCAGAGAGCGGCCTTCGCGGGCGGGAGGATGAGGAGCGCAGAGAGCGGCCTTCGCGGGCGGGAGGATGAGGAGTACAGAGAGCGGTCTTCACGGGCGGGAGGATGAGGAGCACAGAGAACGGCCTTCGTGCGTGGGAGGATGAGTAGCACAGAGAGTGCCCTCCGTGCGTCAGAGGAGTGTTGAGAGTGCCTGGGCACTCTCAGGAAACTCTGCAAACAGGATCCAAAGGGCCGATTCTAGGCAAAGTGCAGTCAGGCACCACAGAGGTAGAGGCGCTGAAGCACCTGAGTGATGTATTTAGCTTTATGTATTTTATTTGTATGTATTTCTGAGTATATGAGTCCTTTAGATGTAGAGTGTTGAGAGCGCCCTCCGCGGGTGGGAGGATGAGGAGCACAGAGTGCGCCCTCCGCAGGTGGGAGGATGAGGAGCACAGAGAGCGGCCTCCGCGGGTGGGAGGATGAGGAGCGCAGAGAACGGCCTTTGCGGGCGGGAGGATGAGGAGCACAGAGAGCGGCCTTTGCAGGTGGGAGGATGAGGAGCGCAGAGAGCGGCCTTCGCGGGTGGGAGGATGAGGAGAGCAGAGAGCGGCCTTCATGCTTGGGAGGATGAGGAGCACAGAGAGTGCCCTCCATGCATCAGAGGAGTGTTGAGAGTGCCCGGGCACTCTCGGTAAACTCTGCAAATAGGATCCAAAGGGCAGATTCTAGGCAAAGTGCGTCATGCACCACAGGTAGAGGCGCTGAAGCACCTGAGTGATGTATTTCGCTTTATGTATTTTGTTTGTATGTATTTCTGTGTATCTGAGTCCTTTAGATGCAGAGTGTTGAGATCGCCCTCCGCGGGTGGGAGGATGAGGAGCACAGAGCGGCCTCCGCGGGCGGGAGGATGAGGAGCGCAGAGAGCGGCCTTCGCAGGCGGGAGAATGAGGAGCACAGAGAGCGGCCTTTGCGGGCGGAAGATGAGGAGCGCAGAGAGCGGCCTTCGCGGGCAGGAGGCTGAGGAGCGCAGAGAGCGGCCTTCGCGGGCGGGAGGATGAGGAGCGCAGAGAGCGGCCTTCGCGGGCGGGAGGATGAGGAGCGCAGAGAGCAGCCTTCGCGGGTGGGAGGATAAGGAGCACAGAGAACGGCCTTCGTGCGTGGGAGGATGAGGAGCACAGAGAGTGCCCTCCGTGCGTCAGAGGAGTGTCTCAGGAAACTCTGCAAACAGGATCCAAAGGGCCGATTCTAGGCAAAGTGCAGTCAGGCACCACAGAGGTAGAGGCGCTGAAGCACCTGAGATGTATTTAGCTTTATGTATTTTATTTGTATTTATTTCTGTGTATATGAGTCCTTTAGATGTAGAGTGTTGAGAGCGGCCTCCGCGGGTGGGAGGATGAGGAGCGCAGAGAGCGGCCTCTGCGGGCGGGAGGATGAGGAGCGCAGAGAGTGCCCTCCGCGGGTGGGAGGATGAGGACCGCAGAGAACGGCCTCTGCGGGCGGGAGGATGAGGAGCGCAGAGAGCGGCCTTCGCGGGCGAGAGGATGAGGATCGTAGAGAGCGGCCTTCGCGGGCGGGAGGATGAGGAGCGCAGAGAGCGGCCTTCAAGGGCAGGAGGATGAGGAGCACAGAGAGCGGCATTCGCGGGTGGGAGGATGAGCAGCGCAGAGAGCGGCCATCGCGGGAGGATGAGGAGCGCAGAGCGCGGCCTTCGCAGGCGGGAGGATGAGGAGCGCAGACAGCGGCCTTCGCGGGTGGGAGAACGAGGAGCGCAGAGAGCGGCCTTCGTGGGTGGGTGGATGAGGAGCACAGAGAGCGCCCTCCGCGGGTGGGAGGATGAGGAGCACAGTGCGGCCTCCGCGGGCGGGAGGATGGGGAGCGCACAGAGCGGCCTTCACGTGCGGGAGGATAAGGAGCGCAGAGAGCGGCCTTTGTGGGTGGGAGGATGAGGAGCGCAGAGAGCGGCCTTCGCGGGTGGGAGCATGAGGAGCACAGAGAACGGCCTTTGTGTGTGGGAGGATGAGGAGCACAGAGAGTGCCCTACGTGCGTCAGAGGAGTGTTGAGAGTGCCCGGGCACTCTTAGGAAACTCTGCAAACAGGATCCAAAGGGCCGATTCTAGGCAAAGTGCAGTCAGGCACCACAGAGGTAGAGGTGCTGAAGCACCTGAGTGATGTATTTAGCTTTATGTATTTTATTTGTATTTATTTCTGTGCATATGAGTCCTTTAGATGTAGAGTGTTGAGAGCGGCCTCCGCGGGTGGGAGGATGAGGAGCGCAGAGAGCGGCCTCTGCGGGTGGGAGGATGAGGAGCGCAGAGAGCGGCCTTCGCGGGCGAGAGGATGAGGATCGTAGAGAGCGGCCTTCGCGGGCGGGAGGATGAGGAGCGCAGAGAGCGGCCTTCAAGGGCAGGAGGATGAGGAGCACAGAGAGCGGCATTCGCGGGTGGGAGGATGAGCAGCGCAGAGAGCGGCCATTGCGGGAGGATGAGGAGCGCAGAGAGCGGCCTTCGCAGGCGGGAGGATGAGGAGCGCAGACAGCGGCCTTCGCGGGTGGGAGAACGAGGAGCGCAGAGAGCGGCCTTTGCGGGTGGGTGGATGAGGAGCGCAGAGAGCGGCCTTCGCGGTCGGGAGGATGATAAGCGCAGAGAGCGGCCTTCGCGGGCGGGAGGATGAGGAGCGCAGAGAGCGGCTTTCGCAGGCGGGAGGATGAGGAGCACAGAGTGCCCTCCATGCATCAGAGGAGTGTTAAGAGTGCCGGGGCACTCTCGGTAAACTCTGCAAATAGGATCCACAGGGCAGATTCTAGGCAAAGTGCAGTCATGCACCACAGGTAAAGTGATGTATTTCGCTTTATGTATTTTATTTGTATGTATTTCTGTGTATCTGAGTCCTTTAAATGCAGAGTGTTGAGATCGGCCTTCGCAGGTGGGAGAATGAGGAGCGCAGAGAGCGGCCTTCGCAGGTGGGAGGATGAGGAGCGCAGAGAGCGGCCTTCGCGGGCGGGAGGATGAGGAGCGCAGAGAACGGCCTTCGCGGGCGGGAGGATGAGGAGCACAGAGAGCGCCCTCCGCGGGTGGGAGGATTAGGAGCGAAGAGAGTGGCCTTCGCACGTGGGAGGATGAGGAACGCAGAGAACGGCCTCCGCAGGTTGGAGGATGAGGAGCGCAGAAATCGGCCTTCACACGTGGGAGGATGAGGAACGCAGAGAACGGCCTCCGCGGGTGGGAGCATGAGGAGCACAGAGAACGGCCTTCGTGCGTGGGAGGATGAGGAGCACAGAGAGTGCCCTCCGTGCATCAGAGGAGTGTTGAGAGTGCCCGGGCACTCTCAGGAAACTCTGCAAACAGGATCCAAAGGGCCGATTCTAGGCAAAGTGCAGTCAGGCACCACAGAGGTAGAGGTGCTGAAGCACCTGAGTGATGTATTTAGCTTTTTATATTTTATTTATATGTATTTCTGTGTATATGAGCCCTTTAGATGTAGAGTGTTGAGAGTGCCATCCGTGGGTGGGAGGATGAGGAGCGCAGAGAGTGGCCTCCGCGGGCGGGAGGATGAGGAGCGCCGAGAGCGGCCTTCGCGGGCGGGAGGATGAGGAACGCAGAGAGCGGCCTTCGCGGGCGGGAGGATGAGGAGCGCAGAGAGCGGCCTTCGCGGGCGGGAGGATGGGGAGCGCACAGAGCGGCCTTCGCGGGCGGGAGGATGAGGAGCGCAGAGAGCGGCCTTCGCGGGCGGGAGGATGAGGAGGGCAGAGAGAGGCCTTCGCGGGCGGGAGGATGAGGAGCGCAGAGAGCGGCCTTCGCGGGTGGGAGGATGAGGAGTGCAGAGAGCGGCCTACGCGTGTGGGAGGATGAGGAGCTCAGAGAGCGGCCTCCGCGGATGGGAGGATGAGGAGCGCAGAGAGCGCTCTCCATGCATCAGAGGAGTGTTGAGAGTGCCCGGGCACTCTCGGTAAACTCTGCAAATAGGATCCACAGGGCAGTTTCTAGGCAAAGTGCAGTCATGCACCACAGGTAGAGGCGCTGAAGCACCTGAGTGATTTATTTCGCTTTATGTATTTTATTTGTATGCATTTCTGTGTATGTAAAATCCTTTAGATGCAGGGTGTTGAGATCGGCCTTCGCGGGTGGGAGAATGAGGAGCGCAGAGAGCGGCCTTCACGGGTGGGAGGATGAGGAGCGCAGAGAGCGTCTTCCACGGGTCGAAGGATGAGGCGCACAGAGAGCGGCCTTCGCACGTGGGAGGATGAGAAACGAAGAGAGCGGCCTTCGCCCTTGGGAGGATGAGGAGCACAGAGAGTGCCCTCCGTGTGTCAGAGGAGTGTTGAGAGTGCACGGGCACTCTCAGGAAACTCTGCAAACAGGATCCAAAGGGCCGATTCTAGGCAAAGTGCAGTCACGCACCACAGAGGTAGAGGCGCTGAAGCACCTGAGTGATGTATTTAGCTTTATGCATTTTATTTGTATGTATATCTGTGTATATGAGTCCTTTAGATGTAGAGTGTTGCAAGCGCCCTCCGCTGGTGGGAGAATGAGGAGCACAGAGCGGCCTCTGCGGGCGGGAGGATGAGGAGCGCAGAGAGCGGCCTTCGCAGGCGGGAGGATGAGGGGCGCAGAGAGCGGCCTTCGCGGGCGGGAGTATGAGGAGCGCAGAGAGCGGCCTTCGCGGGCAGGAGGATGAGGAGCGCAGAGAGCGGCCTTCGGGGTTGGGAGGGTGAGGAGCGCAGAGTGCGGCCTTCACGGGTGGGAGGATAAGGAGCACAGAGAACGGCCTTCGTGCATGGGAGGATGAGGAGCACAGAGAGTGCCCTCCATGCGTCATAGGAGTGTTGAGAGTGCCCGGGCACTCTCAGGAAACTCTGCAAACAGGATCCAAAGGGCCGGTTCTAGGCAAAGTGCAGTCAGGCACCACAGAGGTAGAGGCGCTGAAGCACCTGAGTGATGTATTTAGCTTTATGTATTTTATTTGTATGTATTTCTGTGTATATGAGTCCTTTAGATGTAGAGTTTTGAGAGCGCCCTCCGCGGGTGGGAAGATGAGGAGCACAGAGAGCGGCCTCCGCAGGCGGGAGGGTGAGGAGCGCAGAGAGCAGCCTTTGCGGGCGGGAGTATGAGGAGCGCAGAGAGCGGCCTTCGCGGGTGGGAGGATGACTAGCACAGAGAGCGGCCTTCGCGGGCGGGAAGATGAGGAGCGCAGAGAGCGGCCTCCGCGGATGGGAGGATGAGGAGCGCAGAGAGCGGCCTCCGCAGGTGGGAGGATGAGAAGCGCAGAGAGCAGCCTTCGCGGGTGGGAGGATGAGGAGCGCAGAGAGCGGCCGTCGCGCGTGGGAGGATGAGGAGCACAGAGAGTGCCCGGGCACTCTCGGTAAACTCTGCAAGTAGGATCCACAGGGCAGATTCTAGGCACAGTGCAGTCATGCACCACAGGCAGAGGCGCTGAAGCACCTGAGTGATGTATGTCGCTTTATGTATTTTATTTGTATATATTTCTGTGTATCTGAGTCCTTTAGATGCAGAGTGTTGAGATCGGCCTTCGCGGGTGGGAGAATGAGGAGCGCAGAGAGCGGCCTTCGCGGGTGTGAGGATGAGGAGCGCAGAGAGCGGCCTTCGCGGGCGGGAGGATGAGGAGCGCAGAGAGCGGCCTTCGCGGGCGGGAGGATGAGGAGCGCAGAGAGCGGCCTCCGCGGGCGGGAGGATGAGGAGCGCAGAGAGCGGCCTTCGCGGGCGGGAGGATGAGGAGCGCAGAGAGCGGCCTTCGCGGGTGTGAGGATGAGGAGCGCAGAGAGTGCCCTCTGTGCGTCAGAGGAGTGTTGAGAGTGCCCGGGCACTCTCAGGAAACTCTGCAAACAGGATCCAAAGGGCCGATTCTAGGCAAAGTGCAGTCAGGCACCACAGAGGTAGAGGTGCTGAAGCACCTGAGTGATGTATTTAGCTTTATATATTTTATTTGTATGTATTTCTGTGTATATGAGCCCTTTAGATGTAGAGTGTTGAGAGTGCCATCCGTGGGTGGGAGGATGAGGAGCGCAGAGAGCGGCCTCCGCGGGCGGGAGGATGAGGAGCGCAGAGAGCGGCCTCCACGGGCGGGAAGATGAGGAGCGCAGAGAGCGGCCTTCGCGGGCGGGAGGATGAGGAACGCAGAGAGCGGCCTTCGCGGGCGGGAGGATGAGGAGCGCAGAGAGCGGCCTTCACGGGCGGGAGGATGGGGAGCGCACAGAGCGGCCTTCGCGGGCGGGAGGATGAGGAGCGCAGAGAGCAGCCTTCGCGGGCGGGAGGATGAGGAGCGCAGATAGCGGCCTTCGCGGGCGGGAGGATGAGGAGCGCAGAGACCGCCCTCCGCGGGTGGGAGGATTAGGAGCGAAGAGAGTGGCCTTCGCACGTGGGAGGATGAGGAACGCAGAGAACGGCCTCCGCAGGTGGGAGGATGAGGAGCGCAGAAAGCGCCCTTCACACGTGGGAGGATGAGGAACGCAGAGAACGGCCTCCGCGGGTGGGAGCATGAGGAGCACAGAGAACGGCCTTCGTGCGTGGGAGGATGAGGAGCACAGAGAGTGCCCTCCGTGCATCAGAGGAGTGTTGAGAGTGCCCGGGCACTCTCAGGAAACTCTGCAAACAGGATCCAAAGGGCCGATTCTAGGCACAGTGCAGTCAGGCACCACAGAGGTAGAGGTGCTGAAGCACCTGAGTGATGTATTTTGCTTTATGTATTTTATTTGTATGTATTTCTGTGTATGAGTCCTTTAGATGTAGAGTGTTCAGAGCGCCCTCCGCGGGTGGGAGGATGAGGAGCACAGAGAGCGGCCTTCGCGGGTGGGAGGATTAGGAGCGCAGAGAGTTGCCTTTGCGCGTGGGAGGATGAGGAGCACAGAGAGTGCCCTCCATGCATCAGAGGAGTGTTGAGAGTGCCCGGCACTCTTGGTAAACTCTGCAAAAAGGATCCACAGGGCAGTTTCTAGGCAAAGTGCAGTCATGCACCACAGGTAGAGGCGCTGAAGCACCTGAGTTTTGAAGAGTTTACCGAGAGTGCCCCGGCACTCTCAACCCTCCTCTGATGCATGGAGGGCACTCTCTGTGCTCCTCATCCTCCCGCCTGCGAAAGCCGCTCTCTGCGCTCCTCATCCTCCCGCCCGCGAAGGCCGCTCTCTGCGCTCCTTATCCTCCCGCCTGCGGAGGCCGCTCTTTGTGCTCCTCATCCTCCCACCCGCCGAGGGCGCTCTGAACACTCTACATCTAAAGGACTCATACACAGAAATGAGTCCTTTAGGTGTAGAGTGTTCAGAGCGCCCTCGGCGGGTGGGAGGATGAGGAGCACAAAGAGCGGCCTCCGCGGGCGGGAGGATAGGGAGCGCAGAGAGCGGCCTTCGCGGGCGGGAGGATGAGAAGCGCAGATAGCGGCCTTCGCGGGCGGGAGGATGAGGAGCGCAGAGAGCGGCTTTCGCAGGCGGGAGGATGAGGAGCACAGAGAGCGCCCTCCATGCATCAGAGGAGTGTTGAGAGTGCCGGGGCACTCTCGGTAAACTCTTCAAATAGGATCCACAGGGCAGATTCTAGGCAAAGTGCAGTCATGCACCACAGGTAGAGGCGCTGAAGCACCTGAGTGATGTATTTCGCTTTATTTATTTTATTTGTATGTATTTCTGTGTATCTGAGTCCTTTAAATGCAGAGTGTTGAGATCGGCCTTCGCGGGTGGGAGGATGAGGAGCGCAGAGAGCGGCCTTCGCGGGCGGGAGGATGAGGAGCGCAGAGAGCGGCCTTCGCGGGCGGGAGGATGAGGAGCACAGAGAGCGGCCTCCGCGGGCGGGAGGATGAGGAGCGCAGAGAGCGGCCTCCGCGGGCGGGAGGATGAGGAGCGCAGAGAGCGGCCTTCGCAGGTGTGAGGATGAGGAGCGCAGAGAGATGCCTTCGCACGTGGGAAGATGAGGAACGCAGAGAGCGGCCTTCGCGCGTGGGAGGATGAGGAGCACAGAGAGTGCCCTCTGTGCGTCAGAGGAGTGTTGAGAGTGCCCGGGCACTCTCAGGAAACTCTGCAAACAGGATCCAAAGGGCCGATTCTAGGCAAAGTGCAGTCAGGCACCACAGAGGTAGAGGTGCTGAAGCACCTGAGTGATGTATTTAGCTTTATATATTTTATTTGTATGTATTTCTGTGTATATGAGCCCTTTAGATGTAGAGTGTTGAGAGTGCCATCCGTGGGTGGGAGGATGAGGAGCGCAGAGAGCGGCCTTCGCGGGCGGGAGGATGAGGAGCGCAGAGAGCGGCGTTCGCGGGCGGGAGGATGAGGAGCACAGAGAGCGGCCTCCGCGGGCGGGAGGATGAGGAACGCAGAGAGCGGCCTTCGCGGGCGGGAGGATGAGGAGCGCAGAGAGCGGCCTTCACGGGCGGGAGGATGGGGAGCGCACAGAGCGGCCTTCGCGGGCGGGAGGATGAGGAGCGCAGAGAGCGGCCTTCGCGGGTGGGAGGATTAGGAGCGCAGAGAGTTGCCTTTGCGCGTGGGAGGATGAGGAGCACAGAGAGTGCCCTCCATGCATCAGAGGAGTGTTGAGAGTGCCCGGCACTCTTGGTAAACTCTGCAAAAAGGATCCACAGGGCAGTTTCTAGGCAAAGTGCAGTCATGCACCACAGGTAGAGGCGCTGAAGCACCTGAGTTTTGAAGAGTTTACCGAGAGTGCCCCGGCACTCTCAACCCTCCTCTGATGCATGGAGGGCACTCTCTGTGCTCCTCATCCTCCCGCCTGCGAAAGCCGCTCTCTGCGCTCCTCATCCTCCCGCCCGCGAAGGCCGCTCTCTGCGCTTCTCATCCTCCCGCCCGCGAAGGCCGCTCTCTGCGCTCCTTATCCTCCCGCCTGCGGAGGCCGCTCTTTGTGCTCCTCATCCTCCCACCCGCCGAGGGCGCTCTGAACACTCTACATCTAAAGGACTCATACACAGAAATGAGTCCTTTAGGTGTAGAGTGTTCAGAGCGCCCTCGGCGGGTGGGAGGATGAGGAGCACAAAGAGCGGCCTCCGCGGGCGGGAGGATAGGGAGCGCAGAGAGCGGCCTTCGCGGGCGGGAGGATGAGAAGCGCAGATAGCGGCCTTCGCGGGCGGGAGGATGAGGAGCGCAGAGAGCGGCTTTCGCAGGCGGGAGGATGAGGAGCACAGAGAGCGCCCTCCATGCATCAGAGGAGTGTTGAGAGTGCCGGGGCACTCTCGGTAAACTCTTCAAATAGGATCCACAGGGCAGATTCTAGGCAAAGTGCAGTCATGCACCACAGGTAGAGGCGCTGAAGCACCTGAGTGATGTATTTCGCTTTATTTATTTTATTTGTATGTATTTCTGTGTATCTGAGTCCTTTAAATGCAGAGTGTTGAGATCGGCCTTCGCGGGTGGGAGGATGAGGTGCGCAGAGAGCGGCCTTCGCGGGCGGGAGGATGAGGAGCGCAGAGAGCGGCCTTCGCGGGCGGGAGGATGAGGAGCACAGAGAGCGGCCTCCGCGGGCGGGAGGATGAGGAGCGCAGAGAGCGGCCTCCGCGGGCGGGAGGATGAGGAGCGCAGAGAGCGGCCTTCGCAGGTGTGAGGATGAGGAGCGCAGAGAGTGCCCTCTGTGCGTCAGAGGAGTGTTGAGAGTGCCCGGGCACTCTCAGGAAACTCTGCAAACAGGATCCAAAGGGCCGATTCTAGGCAAAGTGCAGTCAGGCACCACAGAGGTAGAGGTGCTGAAGCACCTGAGTGATGTATTTAGCTTTATATATTTTATTTGTATGTATTTCTGTGTATATGAGCCCTTTAGATGTAGAGTGTTGAGAGTGCCATCCGTGGGTGGGAGGATGAGGAGCGCAGAGAGCGGCCTTCGCGGGCGGGAGGATGAGGAGCGCAGAGAGCGGCCTTCGCGGGCGGGAGGATGAGGAGCACAGAGAGCGGCCTCCGCGGGCGGGAGGATGAGGAACGCAGAGAGCGGCCTTCGCGGGCGGGAGGATGAGGAGCGCAGAGAGCGGCCTTCACGGGCGGGAGGATGGGGAGCGCACAGAGCGGCCTTCGCGGGCGGGAGGATGAGGAGCGCAGAGAGCGGCCTTCGCGGGCGGGAGGATGAGGAGCGCAGAGAGCGGCCTTCGCGGGCGGGAGGATGAGGAGCACAGAGAGTGCCCTCCATGCATCAGAGGAGTGTTGAGAGTGCCCAGGCACTCTCAGTAAACTCTGCAAATAGGATCCACAGGGCAGATTCTAGGCAAAGTGAAGTCATGCACCACAGGTAGAGGCGCTGAAGCACCTGAGTGATGTATTTCGCTTTATGTATTTTATTTGTATGTATTTCTGTGTATCTGAGTCCTTTAAATGCAGAGTGTTGAGATCGGCCTTCGCGGGTGGGAGAATGAGGAGCGCAGAGAGCGGCCTTCGCGGGTGGGAGAATGAGGAGCACAGAGCAGCCTCCGCGGGCGGGATGATGAGGAACGCAGAGAGTGGCCTTCGCGGGCAGGAGGATGAGGAGTGCAGAGAGCGGCCTTCGCGGGCGGGAGGATGAGGATCGCAGAGAGCGGCCTTTGCGGGCGGGAGGATGAGGAACACAGAGAGCGGCCTTCGCGCGTGGGAGGATGAGTAGCACAGAGAGTGCCCTCCGTGCATCAGAGGAGTGTTGAGAGTGCCCGGGCACTCTCAGGAAACTCTGCAAACAGGATCCAAAGGGCCGATTCTAGGCAAAGTGCAGACAGGCACCACAGAGGTAGAGGCGCTGAAGCACCTGAGTGATGTATTTAGCTTTATGTATTTTATTTGTATGTATTTCTGTGTATATGAGTCCTTTAGATGTAGAGTGTTGAGAGCGCCCTCCGCGGGTGGGAGGATGAGGAGCGCAGAGAGCGGCCTCCGCGGGCGGGAGGATGAGGAGCGCAGAGAGCGGCCTTCGCGGGCGGGAGGATGAGGAGCGCAGAGAGCGGCCTTCGCGGGCGGGAGGATGAGGAGTACAGAGAGCGGTCTTCACGGGCGGGAGGATGAGGAGCACAGAGAACGGCCTTCGTGCGTGGGAGGATGAGTAGCACAGAGAGTGCCCTCCGTGCGTCAGAGGAGTGTTGAGAGTGCCTGGGCACTCTCAGGAAACTCTGCAAACAGGATCCAAAGGGCCGATTCTAGGCAAAGTGCAGTCAGGCACCACAGAGGTAGAGGCGCTGAAGCACCTGAGTGATGTATTTAGCTTTATGTATTTTATTTGTATGTATTTCTGTGTATATGAGTCCTTTAGATGTAGAGTGTTGAGAGCGCCCTCCGCGGGTGGGAGGATGAGGAGCACAGAGTGCGCCCTCCGCAGGTGGGAGGATGAGGAGCACAGAGAGCGGCCTCCGCGGGTGGGAGGATGAGGAGCGCAGAGAACGGCCTTTGCGGGCGGGAGGATGAGGAGCACAGAGAGCGGCCTTTGCAGGTGGGAGGATGAGGAGCGCAGAGAGCGGCCTTCGCGGGTGGGAGGATGAGGAGAGCAGAGAGCGGCCTTCATGCTTGGGAGGATGAGGAGCACAGAGAGTGCCCTCCATGCATCAGAGGAGTGTTGAGAGTGCCCGGGCACTCTCGGTAAACTCTGCAAATAGGATCCAAAGGGCAGATTCTAGGCAAAGTGCGTCATGCACCACAGGTAGAGGCGCTGAAGCACCTGAGTGATGTATTTCGCTTTATGTATTTTGTTTGTATGTATTTCTGTGTATCTGAGTCCTTTAGATGCAGAGTGTTGAGATCGCCCTCCGCGGGTGGGAGGATGAGGAGCACAGAGCGGCCTCCGCGGGCGGGAGGATGAGGAGCGCAGAGAGCGGCCTTCGCAGGCGGGAGAATGAGGAGCACAGAGAGCGGCCTTTGCGGGCGGAAGATGAGGAGCGCAGAGAGCGGCCTTCGCGGGCAGGAGGCTGAGGAGCGCAGAGAGCGGCCTTCGCGGGCGGGAGGATGAGGAGCGCAGAGAGCGGCCTTCGCGGGCGGGAGGATGAGGAGCGCAGAGAGCAGCCTTCGCGGGTGGGAGGATAAGGAGCACAGAGAACGGCCTTCGTGCGTGGGAGGATGAGGAGCACAGAGAGTGCCCTCCGTGCGTCAGAGGAGTGTCTCAGGAAACTCTGCAAACAGGATCCAAAGGGCCGATTCTAGGCAAAGTGCAGTCAGGCACCACAGAGGTAGAGGCGCTGAAGCACCTGAGATGTATTTAGCTTTATGTATTTTATTTGTATTTATTTCTGTGTATATGAGTCCTTTAGATGTAGAGTGTTGAGAGCGGCCTCCGCGGGTGGGAGGATGAGGAGCGCAGAGAGCGGCCTCTGCGGGCGGGAGGATGAGGAGCGCAGAGAGTGCCCTCCGCGGGTGGGAGGATGAGGACCGCAGAGAACGGCCTCTGCGGGCGGGAGGATGAGGAGCGCAGAGAGCGGCCTTCGCGGGCGAGAGGATGAGGATCGTAGAGAGCGGCCTTCGCGGGCGGGAGGATGAGGAGCGCAGAGAGCGGCCTTCAAGGGCAGGAGGATGAGGAGCACAGAGAGCGGCATTCGCGGGTGGGAGGATGAGCAGCGCAGAGAGCGGCCATCGCGGGAGGATGAGGAGCGCAGAGCGCGGCCTTCGCAGGCGGGAGGATGAGGAGCGCAGACAGCGGCCTTCGCGGGTGGGAGAACGAGGAGCGCAGAGAGCGGCCTTCGTGGGTGGGTGGATGAGGAGCACAGAGAGCGCCCTCCGCGGGTGGGAGGATGAGGAGCACAGTGCGGCCTCCGCGGGCGGGAGGATGGGGAGCGCACAGAGCGGCCTTCACGTGCGGGAGGATAAGGAGCGCAGAGAGCGGCCTTTGTGGGTGGGAGGATGAGGAGCGCAGAGAGCGGCCTTCGCGGGTGGGAGCATGAGGAGCACAGAGAACGGCCTTTGTGTGTGGGAGGATGAGGAGCACAGAGAGTGCCCTACGTGCGTCAGAGGAGTGTTGAGAGTGCCCGGGCACTCTTAGGAAACTCTGCAAACAGGATCCAAAGGGCCGATTCTAGGCAAAGTGCAGTCAGGCACCACAGAGGTAGAGGTGCTGAAGCACCTGAGTGATGTATTTAGCTTTATGTATTTTATTTGTATTTATTTCTGTGCATATGAGTCCTTTAGATGTAGAGTGTTGAGAGCGGCCTCCGCGGGTGGGAGGATGAGGAGCGCAGAGAGCGGCCTCTGCGGGTGGGAGGATGAGGAGCGCAGAGAGCGGCCTTCGCGGGCGAGAGGATGAGGATCGTAGAGAGCGGCCTTCGCGGGCGGGAGGATGAGGAGCGCAGAGAGCGGCCTTCAAGGGCAGGAGGATGAGGAGCACAGAGAGCGGCATTCGCGGGTGGGAGGATGAGCAGCGCAGAGAGCGGCCATTGCGGGAGGATGAGGAGCGCAGAGAGCGGCCTTCGCAGGCGGGAGGATGAGGAGCGCAGACAGCGGCCTTCGCGGGTGGGAGAACGAGGAGCGCAGAGAGCGGCCTTTGCGGGTGGGTGGATGAGGAGCGCAGAGAGCGGCCTTCGCGGGCGGGAGGATGATAAGCGCAGAGAGCGGCCTTCGCGGGCGGGAGGATGAGGAGCGCAGAGAGCGGCTTTCGCAGGCGGGAGGATGAGGAGCACAGAGTGCCCTCCATGCATCAGAGGAGTGTTAAGAGTGCCGGGGCACTCTCGGTAAACTCTGCAAATAGGATCCACAGGGCAGATTCTAGGCAAAGTGCAGTCATGCACCACAGGTAAAGTGATGTATTTCGCTTTATGTATTTTATTTGTATGTATTTCTGTGTATCTGAGTCCTTTAAATGCAGAGTGTTGAGATCGGCCTTCGCGGGTGGGAGAATGAGGAGCGCAGAGAGCGGCCTTCGCAGGTGGGAGGATGAGGAGCGCAGAGAGCGGCCTTCGCGGGCGGGAGGATGAGGAGCGCAGAGAGCGGCCTTCGCGGGCGGGAGGATGAGGAGCACAGAGAGCGCCCTCCGCGGGTGGGAGGATTAGGAGCGAAGAGAGTGGCCTTCGCACGTGGGAGGATGAGGAACGCAGAGAACGGCCTCCGCAGGTTGGAGGATGAGGAGCGCAGAAATCGGCCTTCACACGTGGGAGGATGAGGAACGCAGAGAACGGCCTCCGCGGGTGGGAGCATGAGGAGCACAGAGAACGGCCTTCGTGCGTGGGAGGATGAGGAGCACAGAGAGTGCCCTCCGTGCATCAGAGGAGTGTTGAGAGTGCCCGGGCACTATCAGGAAACTCTGCAAACAGGATCCAAAGGGCCGATTCTAGGCAAAGTGCAGTCAGGCACCACAGAGGTAGAGGTGCTGAAGCACCTGAGTGATGTATTTAGCTTTTTATATTTTATTTATATGTATTTCTGTGTATATGAGCCCTTTAGATGTAGAGTGTTGAGAGTGCCATCCGTGGGTGGGAGGATGAGGAGCGCAGAGAGTGGCCTCCGCGGGCGGGAGGATGAGGAGCGCAGAGAGCGGCCTCCGCGGGCGGGAGGATGAGGAGCGCCGAGAGCGGCCTTCGCGGGCGGGAGGATGAGGAACGCAGAGAGCGGCCTTCGCGGGCGGGAGGATGAGGAGCGCAGAGAGCGGCCTTCGCGGGCGGGAGGATGGGGAGCGCACAGAGCGGCCTTCGCGGGCGGGAGGATGAGGAGCGCAGAGAGCGGCCTTCGCGGGCGGGAGGATGAGGAGGGCAGAGAGAGGCCTTCGCGGGCGGGAGGATGAGGAGCGCAGAGAGCGGCCTTCGCGGGTGGGAGGATGAGGAGTGCAGAGAGCGGCCTACGCGTGTGGGAGGATGAGGAGCGCAGAGAGCGGCCTCCGCGGATGGGAGGATGAGGAGCGCAGAGAGCGCTCTCCATGCATCAGAGGAGTGTTGAGAGTGCCCGGGCACTCTCGGTAAACTCTGCAAATAGGATCCACAGGGCAGTTTCTAGGCAAAGTGCAGTCATGCACCACAGGTAGAGGCGCTGAAGCACCTGAGTGATTTATTTCGCTTTATGTATTTTATTTGTATGCATTTCTGTGTATGTAAAATCCTTTAGATGCAGGGTGTTGAGATCGGCCTTCGCGGGTGGGAGAATGAGGAGCGCAGAGAGCGGCCTTCACGGGTGGGAGGATGAGGAGCGCAGAGAGCGTCCTCCACGGGTCGAAGGATGAGGCGCACAGAGAGCGGCCTTCGCACGTGGGAGGATGAGAAACGAAGAGAGCGGCCTTCGCCCTTGGGAGGATGAGGAGCACAGAGAGTGCCCTCCGTGTGTCAGAGGAGTGTTGAGAGTGCACGGGCACTCTCAGGAAACTCTGCAAACAGGATCCAAAGGGCCGATTCTAGGCAAAGTGCAGTCACGCACCACAGAGGTAGAGGCGCTGAAGCACCTGAGTGATGTATTTAGCTTTATGCATTTTATTTGTATGTATATCTGTGTATATGAGTCCTTTAGATGTAGAGTGTTGCGAGCGCCCTCCGCTGGTGGGAGAATGAGGAGCACAGAGCGGCCTCTGCGGGCGGGAGGATGAGGAGCGCAGAGAGCGGCCTTCGCAGGCGGGAGGATGAGGGGCGCAGAGAGCGGCCTTCGCGGGCGGGAGTATGAGGAGCGCAGAGAGCGGCCTTCGCGGGCAGGAGGATGAGGAGCGCAGAGAGCGGCCTTCGGGGTTGGGAGGGTGAGGAGCGCAGAGTGCGGCCTTCACGGGTGGGAGGATAAGGAGCACAGAGAACGGCCTTCGTGCATGGGAGGATGAGGAGCACAGAGAGTGCCCTCCATGCGTCATAGGAGTGTTGAGAGTGCCCGGGCACTCTCAGGAAACTCTGCAAACAGGATCCAAAGGGCCGGTTCTAGGCAAAGTGCAGTCAGGCACCACAGAGGTAGAGGCGCTGAAGCACCTGAGTGATGTATTTAGCTTTATGTATTTTATTTGTATGTATTTCTGTGTATATGAGTCCTTTAGATGTAGAGTTTTGAGAGCGCCCTCCGCGGGTGGGAAGATGAGGAGCACAGAGAGCGGCCTCCGCAGGCGGGAGGGTGAGGAGCGCAGAGAGCAGCCTTTGCGGGCGGGAGTATGAGGAGCGCAGAGAGCGGCCTTCGCGGGTGGGAGGATGACTAGCACAGAGAGCGGCCTTCGCGGGCGGGAAGATGAGGAGCGCAGAGAGCGGCCTCCGCGGATGGGAGGATGAGGAGCGCAGAGAGCGGCCTCCGCAGGTGGGAGGATGAGAAGCGCAGAGAGCAGCCTTCGCGGGTGGGAGGATGAGGAGCGCAGAGAGCGGCCGTCGCGCGTGGGAGGATGAGGAGCACAGAGAGTGCCCGGGCACTCTCGGTAAACTCTGCAAGTAGGATCCACAGGGCAGATTCTAGGCACAGTGCAGTCATGCACCACAGGCAGAGGCGCTGAAGCACCTGAGTGATGTATTTCGCTTTATGTATTTTATTTGTATATATTTCTGTGTATCTGAGTCCTTTAGATGCAGAGTGTTGAGATCGGCCTTCGCGGGTGGGAGAATGAGGAGCGCAGAGAGCGGCCTTCGCGGGTGGGAGGATGAGGAGCGCAGAGAGCGCCCTCCGCGGGTGGGAGGATGAGGAGCGCAGAGAGCAGCCTTCGCATGTGGGAGGATGAGGAACGCAGAGAGCGGCCTTCGCGTGTTGGAGGATGAGGAGCACAGAGAGTGCCCTCCGTGCGTCAGAGGAGCGTTGAGAGTGACCGTCAGGCACCACAGAGGTAGAGGCGCTGAACCACCTGAGTGATGTATTTAGCTTTATGTATTTTATTTGTATCTATTTCTGTGTATATGAGTCCTTTAGATTTAGAGTGTTGAGAGCGCCCTCCGTGGGCGGGAGGATGAGGAGCACAGAGAGCGGACACCGCGGGTGGGAGGATGAGGAGCGCAGAGAGCGGCCTTCGTGGGTGGGAGGATGAGGAGCGCAGAGAGCGGCCGTCGCTTGTGGGAGGATGAGGAGCACAGAGAGTGCCCGGGCACTCTCGGTAAACTCTGCAAATAGGATCCAAAGGGCAGATTCTAGGCAAAGTGCAGTCATGCACCACAGGTAGAGGCACTGAAGCACCTGAGTGATGTATTTCGCTTTATGTATTTTATTTGTATGTATTTCTGTGTATCTGAGTCCTTTAGATGCAGAGTGTTGAGATCGGCCTTCGCGGGTGGGAGAATGAGGAGCGCAGAGAGCGGCCTTCGCAGGTGGGAGGATGAGGAGCGCAGAGAGCAGCCTTCGCACGTGGGAGGATGAGGAACGCAGAGAGCAGCCTTCGTGGGTGGGAGGATGAGGAGCGCAGAGAGCGGCCTCTGCGGGCGGGAGGATGAGGAGCGCAGAGAGCGGCCTTCGCGGGCAAGAGGATGAGGAGCGCAGAGAGCGGCCTCCGCGGGCGGGAGGATGAGGAGCGCAGAGAGCGGCTTCGTGGGTGGGAGGATGAGGAGCACAGAGAGCGGCCTTCGCGGGCGGGAGGATGAGGAGCGCAGAGAGCGGCCTTCGCGGGCGAGAGGATAAGGATCGCAGAGAGCGGCCTCCGCGGGCGGGAGGATGAGGAGCGCAGAGAGCGGCCTCCGTGGGTGGGAGGATGAGGAGCGCAGAGAGCGGCCTCCGCGTGTGGGAGGATAAGGAGCACAGAGAGCGGCCTTCGCGGGTGGGAGGATGAGGAGCGCAGAGAGTACGAACTTTAGAACCCCATTGAAGTCTATGGGACTCAAACGTTCGAAAAAAAGGGGCAATTTTAATGGCTAATATGCAAGATATTGTCCTAAAAAGGGTTTGGGGACCCGGCTCCTGCCCCAGGGGACATGGATCAATGCCAAAAATATTTTAAAAAACTGTTGTTTTTTTTGGGAGCACTGATTTTAATGACGAGTAAAGTGAAAAAAAATGAAATATTCCTTTAAATAGCGTGCCTGGGGGCTGTCTATAGTATGCCGGTGAAGTGGCACGTGTTTTCCGTGTTTAGAACAGTCGCTGCACAAAATGACATTTAACGGAAAAAAAGTCATTTAATACTGCTTGCGGTTTTAATATACTATCTGGTTCCAGCAATACGGAAGAAAATCATTGAGAAAAATGGCATGGGAACCCCCCCCCCCCCCTGCCAAATACCAGCCCCTTTGGGTCTTGTACGGATATTAAGGGGAACCCCGTACCCAAATTAAAAAAAGTAAAGGTGTGGAACAACCAGGCCCTATATACTCAGAACTGCAGTATACAGGCGGTGCAAACAAGACAGGGACTGTGTAGGTTTGTTGTGTTAAGTAGAATCTGTTTGTAATTTTGAACTGGTACATTTTTAAAGTGTAGCTCCAGTCAAAAAATCTATTTTTAAGCTTTTTGGAAAACATAGGGTTATCAACCCTGTTTTTTCATCTCCCTTCCTGTTGTCTCCTTCCGTTTGCAAGTAGGAGACGTTTGTAAATTGGATGTTTGAAAGTAGGGGCCTGCCCTATATGCTCTGCAGAAATGTGGGCCTAAGGTGTAAGTGTTGCTACAACACTGTAAGCCCTCAAAGTGACTCTTGGTGGGCGCTGGAGCACCCTGCTGTGAACGATTATATCAAGAATTGTAATTACATTCCATTGGTTGTGGTGGTGCTGGTGCCACAACACTATAAGTCCTCATAGTTACTCTCGGTGGGTGCAGGAATGGGCCCAGCTGTGAAATATTATATCAAGAATTGTAATTACATGCCCCTGTTAAACAGGGGCTGACAAATTGGGCCTTAGGCACTGGTGCTGGTGCCACGACACTGCAACCTCTGCCAGATACTCTAGTTGGAGTTCAGGAATGAGCCCTGCTGCAAAGCATTGCATCAAAAATTGTAATTACATGCCCCTGTTAAACAGGGGCTGAAAAATTGGGCCTTAGCCACTGGTGGCGTCACCCAGAAATAAAACTGTTCTTCCAAGCTATCAGCAGGATCATTGAGGAGGAAGAGGATAGTCAGTCAACATAACAGGACAGTCACTCAGCATCAGTATAGGCATTCTTGAAGGGATGTTACATTTCAAAAAGATTATTCGGTTACATCAGCTTTAAGTGCTTGGTAGCTGGTGGTGATCCAAGACTGATTCATCTTTATGAAAGTCAGTCAATGAACCGAGTCGGTGGACAGGTGCACCCTGTGATAGGTAGGGATGAGCTGAACACCCCCCCGGTTCGGTTCGCACCAGAACTTTCGAACGGACCCCAAATTAGTACGAACTTTAGAACCCCATTGAAGTCTATGGGACTCGAACGTTCGAAATGAAAAGTGTTCATTTTAACGGCTAATATGAAAGATACTGTCCTAAAAAGGGTTTGGGGACCTGGCTCCTGCACCAGGGGACATGGGTCAATGCAAAAAAAACTTTTAAAAACGGCTGTTTTGGCGGGAGCACTGATTTTAATGACGATTAAAGTGAAAAAAAAAGTGAAATATTCCTTTAAATATCGTGCCTGGGGGGTGTCTGTAGTATGCCTGTGAAGTGCCACGTGTTTCCCGTGTTTAGAACAGTCCCTGCACAAAATGACATTTAACGGAAATAACGTCATTTAAAGCTGCTTGCGGTTTTAATGTTATATCTGGTTCCTGTAATATGGTTGAAAATCATTGAGAAAAATGGCATGGGGGGCGTGGCCTGAACCAGCATGGTGTAGGGAGTGTTTGAAGGGAGCTCCGCTTGCCTAAACTCCGTTCTAACTCATCCTGGGGACTACAACATTCCTATTTTGCCTCACCTTGTGTGCGATCTGCGGGGGAACATGTCACCGCCGAAGAGGGCGACTGATTCGGCTGCCAAGCTGGCCAAATACCGTCACAGTGAGGCGGGAGGCCTAGAAGAACATGGCGCCGGCGCGCCTCCCGCGGAAGGTTCGGCGGCTGCCGATACTGCCCGAGTACTGGAAGCCATCTCCGACTGTAAGAGCACCCTGACCTGCAAGATCGAAGAGGTGAAGGTCGACGTCTCCCTGATCCGCCAAGACATGCAGAAGCTTAGAGACCGCGTCGCGGAAACGGAGAAAAATGGCATGGGTAGCCCTCCCTGCCCATTACCAGCCCCTTTGGGTCTTGTACGCATATTAAGGGGAACCCCGTACCCACATTAAAAAAAGGAAATACGTGTGGCCCCTAGGCCCTATATACTCAGAACAGCAGTATACAGGCGGTGCAAACAAGACAGGGACTGTGTAGGTTTGTTGTGTTAAGTTGAATCTGTTTGTAATTTTCAACCGATACATTTTTAAAGTGTAGCTCCAGTCAAAAAAACTATTTTTAAGCTTTTTGGAAAACATAGGGAAGGGTTATCACCCCTGTATAATTTGTTTTGCCGTCCGTCTTTTTCAGAGCATGCAGACAGCACGCACAATCTCCTATCGCTGACTGCAAGCTCTATTTAAAACTAGCAAGATAGTTAGCTATATAGGTGGATATAGCGGTGTATACTGCGTTCAGAGCACGCAGACAGCACGCACAATCTCCTAACACTGACTGAAAGCTCTATTTAAAACGAGCAAGATATTTAGCTATATAGGTGGATATTTTTTTAATGGTTATCTGCTACCGAACATACACATTTTTCATTACAAATCAAATATCAGTTAACATACACTTTGCAATTTAACAGATAATAAACTATACAAACAAAAGGGAAAAAACAACTTACATGTCATCTTCCCCCTCCTCCTCCCCAGAAGAAAAATGTATAAGTAGAGCATCACCCCTACTGCTAGGCCCTTCTGGTGGCCCAGGATCCACCTCAGGTAACGGGGCCCTTTTTTTCTTCTTCTTCCCCTGCTTTTTCCTAATCGTGACCCAAGCCACTTCACCTTCCTCATCCGATACTTCTTTTGGGCGTTTCTGAGCCCCCTTAACCGAGACTTCCATCTCCTCCTCCCCAGACCTGTCATCCCCAGCCGAAGAATCGGATGAGGAGACAGTGACCAGACGTCTGCCCGGCCTACATCTCCGAGGAAGGGGAGTGGGAGCAGTAACCTGGGAAACAGAACCCTGTGCCCCCCCCCTTATCCAAAAAGGGAGGCCCAACTACCTCCACCTGACCAATATCTGGACCGGGCACCTGAACTTCAGTGACAGGGGCCTGGGCAACATCTGCATGCCGTACCCCCTTTTCTCTTTGAGGGACCCTACTTGCCTTTTGGGTTCGAGGTGCACCCTGTGGCTCCGCCGTAGGAGCGCTTCCCTGCCTTTCCCCTCCAGAACTCTGCCCAGCAGGAGGAGGTGCACTATCCCCTCCTGGCCCACCACCTGCTGCAGCTTCACCCCTGTAGGCTCTGGGGCATCTGCTAAAGGGATGCCCCATTTGACCGCAAAGGTTGCAGCAGATCAACCCACACGTGTCACCTGAGTGTCCAAACTTATTGCACTTAGTGCAGCGCACAACTGTGCAATCTGCACTCATGTGGGTTGGACACCCACACCTGAAACACCTACGGGGCTGGCCTGGGTAGAACACCAGGATTCTATCTCGTCCCAGGAAAGCACTTCCTGGGACATGTGCAACCGTGTTGCCAGATCTTCTCAAACGAATCCTGGTGTTCCATGCTCCAGTCCATACCCCACGCTCGTCTAAGCATTTATTTAGAGGACACTGCAACTGGCCGTGTCTCCCCAGCCAAGTTGCTATGTCCTCCGGGGGCAGGCTCTCGTTCCTTACTAACACCGTCAGGTTTTTAATCTCCTCCTGCCTACTCAAAGGAATCAGGCGGAACCCTTTCCAGGGATCAGCCCCTTTAACCAACCCAAAAGCGGTTATAAAACGCTCCATAGTCACAGCGTTGGTGAAACTGACATCAAAGTCAGGGGTGCCAGCTGGGTGGATCACAGCAAATAGCTCAGCCACCCTGAACCCCAACGCCAGGACCATGTCAACCACTTGGCCCCTCGTGGGGCACTGACCTTCACCCTCCCATCTCAGCTGGACCACATTCCTACGCTTGCGCTCCGGACCACCTGTCCCCCTAGACCAAGTACTGGCCCCAGGGGTCTGACCAGCCGGGGGTACCCGAAAGTTACTGGCCCCAAACTGGTGGTACAGGTGGTCCAGAGGCACACTGGACCCAGCCACATTGGCGTAGGAACGCCTTTCACCAAGTGCCGTCAGCAACTTTACCTCCGGTGTCCCCCTTAGTACGGGTCCCGGAGGAGGAGCCTCTGCCACAGACACTGGGGGTACAACATGAGAAGCAGCCCCCCCACTCACGGCATGGGAAGTCACACTCCCCACATCGTTTACCCCAGCCTGAACTTTAGGATAGGTCTCATCCTCAGAGCTATAAAGCAAAGCCTCCCAGGCTTCCTGCCACTCCACCTCCATATGGGCCCCGCAGGAATCCACTGACACTTGGCTCGGCCCTGATTGAGAACCCTCCAAGCCGCGAATGAACGTCATTGCAGGGTTCTCACCATCAAGCTCGCCCATTGGGCAGTCACCCCAGGCCGTAGCTTGTTCTGGCACTATACAATTAGACATTTCAACATTACTGTTACTGTTACTGTTTACACTCTCTTGACCAGAAAGCAGACCGGAAGTCCTTTGAAAACGACCCTCGGGGTCAACTTCCGGACCCGCCACCGTCACTTCAGGCCGCGGGCTATTCTCGCCATGAACCAGCTCGCGCACCGGAAGTGCGTCATCACCCCTTCCCGCGCTACTATTGGCCTCGCGGTCAGTAGCACCACCCCTCCTCCCGCGGGAAGACGGCGTTCTCTTATTCACGGCCGCCATTCCCGAACTGTCAGATGCCATGCCGCCGGCCGACACTGCACCGCTGCCCACAGCGGCAGCCAAGCTGGCTTGACTCTCATATACCCTAGTCCCCTTACCCTGAGACCGGCTTGCAGCAGTGGCAGCCGACAACGCAACTGACGGCGTGCCCTGCTTGCAACCACCGGCTGGGATCACTGGGGACTGTACAGGTAAGTCCATTTTTCCTTTGCTTACTATCCTAGCAAGCTGCACCACTGGTATCTTCTTAACAACACTCCTGTCTTTAATGTCCTTTTGCTGCCTCCTTCCCACTTCACCGGGGTCTAACCTGCCCTCTGGGGACACAGCCTCATTCATAGGCTGGCAACCCTTAGGCTTACCTGACCCCTCTGCAGGATTAGTGGAGTTAGCAGGGCTAGCAGTCTTTTCACCAGGAATGCTCTTCACATTTTCAGCCTTCACAGCACTCTCTCTCTCCAAAACTGTTTCTTTACACACCGCTGGCTTTCTTTCCACCACAGTCTTTCCCTCTGGTTTGTCACTGGCCACCTTTCTTTCCACCGCACTTTCCTTTTCTTCATGGCTGGCTTCCACAGAGGGACCCGCCATTTCCTCCTCCTGCGTTGTGTTCGGGGCTGGATACAGTCTACGGCGTCTCCCTGCCTGGGTCCCCTCGTCACACGCAATTCTCATCACTTTGTCCACGTTAGATAGAAAGTCTTTCTCACCAGAAGCACTGTCAATCAGGTTGGATAACAGCTCACCCAATATGTTGCACTGCTTCTTCAATCCGTCTATCACCGTTTTATACTCCTGTCTCTTTACAACGCCTGATCTGTCTCTCCGGTTCCTTAGCTCCGCCAGCACCTTCATTTTCTCGCAGTAGCTGCGGGAAGCCTTTACAATTAAGCTTTTAGCTTTCTTTCTTCTGTCTGCAGATTTCTCCACATCCTCTCCTGGCTGTCTCAGAGACCAATCTGCAAGATCCAGCTGGTTCTCCAAAAACAACCTCTCCTCCTTGACGAGCTCCAGGAGCTTAGGGGCTCCACGTCCTTCATTAGGCTGAGAAACAGGCACCTGGCCTGGGCTGACTGAAGTCATCAGCTCCCTCTCTTTCTCCACCACTCTGGAAGTCCTCAGAGATCAGAGCACGCAGCCAGCACGCACAATCTCCTAACACTGACTGAAAGCTCTATTTAAAACGAGCAAGATATTTAGCTATATAGGTGGATATAGCGGTGTATACTGCGTTCAGAGCACGCAGACAGCATGCACAATCTCCTAAAACGAGCAAGATATTTAGCTATATAGGTGGATATAGCGGTGTATACTGCGTTCAGAGCACACAGACAGCATGCACAATCTCCTAACACTGACTGAAAGCTCTATTTAAAACGAGCAAGATATTTAGCTATATAGGTGGATATAGCAGTGTATACTGCGTTCAGAGCACGCAGACAGCACGCACAATCTCCTAACACTGACTGAAAGCTCTATTTAAAACGAGCAAGATATTTAGCTATATAGGTGGATATAGCAGTGTATACTGCGTTCAGAGCACGCAGACAGCACGCACAATCTCCTAACACTGACTGACAGCTCTATTATAAAAGATAGATATATCGCTACATATATAGGTGAATATAGTGGTGTATACTGCGGTCAGGGCACGCAGACAACAACCACTGCAGAAGAGCAAGAACGAAAAATCGGCCGATAACGATCGGCGTATACTGTGTTGAAGGTACACAGAACACCCACTAACTGCTACAGATGCCAACACACTACACAAGGCCGCCGCGCTGGCGGCCTTATATAGTGTGGGGTGTGTACTACACAGCCTGAGCTATGATTGGCCACAGGCATCCTGCCTGTGGCCAATCATGGCTCTCCTCGCTGCCGGCGCTGTGATTGGCCAAGCATGTGGGGGTCACAGTGCATGCTTGACCAATCATGAGCCAGCAATGCACTGCGCCATCGCAGTGCATTGTGGGCCGTGAGCGCCACACGAATTTGGTGCGAACGGCCCATACGTTTGGAATTCGCCGAACGGGCAAACAGCCGATGTTCGAGTCGAACGTATGTTCGACTCGAACACGAAGCTCATCCCTAGTGATAGGTTACAAAGCCTCCAGCAGCACTGAAGGTGCGTTTCAAAAGAACGCTGGATGCAGGACAGGCCAGTAACTCAACTGCATACTGTGCAAGCTCTGGCCAGTGATCCATCCTCAAGACCCAGTAAGCCAGAGGATTTTCGGTGGGAAAGGTGTCCAAGTTTGACCTTGCCCCTAGGTATTCCGGCATCATGTAAATCAGCTGGCAATGGTTGCTGGAACCGATCATACCTTGGGGCTGCGGACTAAAAAATTGTCTGAACGCATCGGTCAGACAGCCACCTTCTCCACCGCTCCTTCTGTGACTGACCAAAGCCTCAGCAACACGTTGTCCAGGACCAGGAGTTTGTAACCTCCCAGTCCCTGGGAACGCGTTGCACAGACCTTTCTGCAAGGCCTCCCAGAGATGTCTCATCCTCTGCTCCCTATGCAATGGCAAGATAAGGTCTGCAACCTTACCCTTGTACCATGGATCAAGGAGAGTGGTCAGTCAGTAATGGTCCCTCTCCTTGATCTGAAGAATACGAGGATGCTTCCGCAGGCTTTGCAGGATCAGGGAGGCCATGCAGCATAGGTTAGCTGAGGCATTCAGTCCGGAGTCCTCTGAGTTACTAAGGACAACATGATTCACAGCCACCTCCTCCAAGCCACATACAAGTCCACGTGTTTCTTGGGACTGTAAATCATTTTATTTATGACACATTGCAATAAACCTATGAGTGTTTTTTGACCTGCACCATTTGGATCCCCTCTGTTCCTTTTTTATATCTCAACCTGAGCATTGGAGGACAAGTCCCCGAGCAGACGAAAAAGCCGTTTGTGAGCGGAAAATGAGGGCCCTTGCCTACGGCGTGGCTCCTTAACCTTCCTGGCCTGTGGGAGTAGGGTACTCTTACCACCTGTGGCATTTTTAATAATGTCATCTAATGAGGCTCCAAAGAGCCGGTTACCAAGGAAGGGAAGATCTGTCAGGGCTTTTTTAGATGCCTGGTCAGCAGACCAGCATTTTAGCCAAATCAGCGCCTCAGCACCACTGCTGACACTGAAGCCCTGGATAACAGAGGGAGAGTATCCAGGGCCACATCACAAATGTACTTCAGGCCTTGCACTAATTGATCTGCTAGATCCACGCAGACAGGAGAAGCCTGTTCTCCCAATTTGCGGTGCAAAAGTTTTGCCCACTCAGTTAGTGTCTGAGACACAAGTGCGGATGCCAGTACTGGTAGCATAGTTGACCCCACAACTGTGAACAAGTAACGAGCCACTGCCTCTGCATTCCTGTCCGTGGGATCCTTAAAGGCAGGAGTCCTCTCTACTGGGATCGTGGTTACTTTGTTTAACCTGGATACTGGGGATCCACGACTGGAGGAGCCGACCACTTTTTGAGAAGGCTCTCCTCAAAGGGGTAACGCACCGCCATGTATTTGGGGACCGAAAAGGCCCGTTGCGGTCAACCCCATTCCTTGTAAATTAACTTATCGAATTAAGTCAGATACGGGAACACCTTAGGTGTACGTGCTGGCTTACGGAACCCAAAAGGGACCGCTACATCAGCAGAGGGATCTGCTGGCTCCTGAATTTTCAGGGTATCACGCAAAGCTGTGATAAGTGCTCCAACAAGCGCTTTGTTGTGCACAGACCCACACAGGGACTCATCCTCACTGTACGTTCGGTCCTGGCGAGCGTCCTCTGAAACGACAGAGCAGGGGTCTCCAACCTCAGCAGGGCCTGAGTCTGCGTCAGAGCTCTCCCCGGAGGACGGGGGTGGGTGCCGTTTTTTACCACCTTTGCGCCCATGCACCGCCTCTATCTTGGCAATGAACGAATTGAGGACCGTCGACAAAGCGGCCAGAGGCACTGCACAGTCGAATCGGTTGCAATTTCCTGGATTTCGGGGGAAGAAACGCCAGTTTCTGAAGCCATGCTGACCCTACCCTGTCTGCCACCTGTTGGGGACTTAGGACAGTGATGGTCCCACCCTCCTAACTGCTGCTGGCTGAGGGGCTCTTTCCCGCAGGACTCACCACCCTGATGGGATTCTGCGCCGTCCAGCTGAGAGTGCCTGTGTCAGCTCCCCGATGCATAGGAGACCACACCGCGCTGTGCAGAGCTGCTCTGAATGGCGCTGAAACAGAAAAAACATGTTCAGGCTTCAAGAAAATGGCCACCGAGCACCCAGCATAAAGGGCATAATCACAGGGAAAATGGCAGCCGACCTACAGGAAAATGGACACAGAGCATGCTGCTCCCTTGTCACACCAAAAATGGCCGCTAAGCACTGTATACCATGAGAGACAGTGAAAAAAAAGGCAGAGAAATGGCAGTGAAACAGCGCTACAGCGATCAAAAGACACAGCCTCCAGGGAGAGACCTACACACATCCAGGGCACAGCCAGTCAGAGCAGACCCCCCCAGGTGAGAGCCCCCCTGGAGAGCCCCTGTCTATGGCACACATACACCGCTCAGCAACCCATGCAGAATCCCCCACAGGGAAGGGGGAGGGAAGATAGGGACAGGGAGAGAAGAGAGGGAGGTGAGGGACCCCCGAATCGACCTCCCAGGGAATGCCAAGCTGCTCAGCCCCACCAGGGCAGGGAGAGCTGTACTTATCCGTCCCGAAGAGCTGGGGGACATTCCATCACAGACCCACTCTCCAATCAGTATGGGGTGGCTGCTGGCCCGGCACACTGTGACCCAGACATCAGTAGCCCGGTCATATGTGTGCCCTGGAGCATTTACGCTCACCAACCGCCCCTGGAGCTGGGGCATGTCGTGGCCGACCCAGTGCGGAGCTCTGGTCTGCACATGCTCGCTGGCCAGGCTGGGGAGACTACAAGGATAAGAGTATCCAGCCTGTCACCCAGCCGGCTGTTGATAGCAGATCACATGATCTTTAATCTTGCGCAAAAAGCAAAGCTTCTGCAGAATAATCCACGGACTGATGGGCCCGCATGGTTCCTAGGTCCTTCTCCTTCACTAGGCAGAAACTGAAGCTGCAATAGCAGACTGAGGGGTTGTTACCTAAGGGACTGCCCCTTGGGCGGAACTAGAAAGTTCTAGTTTTATTATCAAATGTTAACATGTTATGCCTAGTCCTGTCATGAAGGTGGCGTAACAACCCAATGGTCTAAGAAAGGAGCTGTGTCAGTTGGTGAACGTAAGAGAATTTTTTTTTAGCATACACTATAGGATTGTAACAGACCTGGGAAACCTTTGGGCACTCCAAAGAGAATAGTAATGCAGCGCGCATAGTGCCCCCTTGCGCATATTGTGTCCGGGTTTCAGGCGGACTGAAACCCAGATACATGATTCAAAACCCAAACCTGGACAGGTGGTAACCCTAGTGTTAGGCCTAACCATTGAAAGGAATTGTACACCTTGAAGACAGACATCTCAAGGCTCCCGGAAGGTGCGGGAGACTCCTGAATTTCTGCAGCAGCTCCCGCACACCCGCAAGATTCTCCCAATCCCCCGGGAATGATTGAATCAGCTGTGATCATGATCTCCTTTGTATAGATTTTTAGCTGACAGCTGCTTCTCCTTCTCTCCCTCCCATGGCTGATGGCTTAAAAGCTATACAGGGAGATTGGTGATAGCAGCTGTCCCTCCAGCCGTACCTATCATCCCCAGCTGCTCTGTGTACTCTTCCTCGTCCCCCTCAGTGTCCTCCGCCCCCCTCGTCTCCTTTCCTCTCCCGCTAGCTGTGGGGGGGGAACTAGTAATAGTGAGATCGCTCCTGTGTCCTGTAATTACTGAGCAGAGTAAACTGTGTTTACTCTGCTCAGTCTATGAATGGACAGGAGCCTCTGTCTGGTGTTCATTCATTCATCTTTAGTGCTGAGAAAGGGACTGGGGAATCTGTGTCCTCAGTCCCCTTGTCTGTCTCAAAGTGGAGATGTCAGGGGTCTTTTTAGAACCGACATCTCACTAAAGCCCCCCAAAAAATCTAAAACATTTTAAAAAAAATTCTAAAAAATGAAAAAGTGTAAAAAGATAAAATAAACTACTGACACCTCTCCCCTGCCCTACCAACATTGACCACTGCCCCAACCCCCTCCCTCCAAAAAGCATTGTGAAAAAAAATTAAAAACAATGAAATTGTAAAAGAATCAATTATTAAAAATAAAAAAATTACTGACGTCGTCCACTGGCACCCACCCCCAACCACTTCAGAAGCACTGTGAAAAGATACCTCCCGAATGAGACGGGAGGCCAGTAGATCCACATTTGGTGTTCCCCACTTCAGGCACAGCAGCTTGACTGTCTCCGGATGCAATGCCCATTCTCCTGGGTCCAGCATCTGTCGACTCAGATAGTCCGCCTGACAGTTTCTTCACCCCCGGGATGTAAATGGCCGACAGGGCCGGTACGTGTCGCTCTGCCCACCGAAGTATGTGAGCGACCTCCTGAGCAGCGACTGAGCTTCTTGTTCCCCCTTGGTAATTTACGAACGCCACAGCCATGGCGTTGTCCGACTGTATCCTGATCGGACGCCCTTGAAGACTCACCGACCATGTTTGTCCCATTTTAACAAAATCTCCTTCTGCAGCACTCTGGTGTGGAACTAGGCGTAGGGTACTGCCTCGAAGGAGGCTACCATGAGTCCCAGTACTCGCATGCAAACCCGGAGCGACGACCACTTGCAGTTCATCAGTAGTTTGACCGCGGATCTGAGAGTCTGCAATTTGTCTGAAGGGAGAAAAACTAGGTACTCCAGACGCTGGGTCGGTACAATCACCGACTTCTTTAGGTTCAACAGCTACCCAAATTCTTGCAGGGTCTGCATGGTGATTGCCCTATCCTCTAATTCTGAGGCGAAAGGTGCTCTCAGGAGGAGATCGTCTAGGTAACCCACAATCGCGATCCCACGTTGTCTCAGCAACGCCAATACTGGAGCCAGAACATTGGTAAAGACTCGGGGGGCTGATGCCAGACCAAAAGGGAAGAGCAACAAATTGGTAATGGGCTTCCCCGACTGCAAAACGCAGAATCTTTTGATGCCGAAGGCATATGGGTATGTGCAGGTACGCATCCTGGATGTCTAAGGACGCCAGGGAGTCCCCTCCTTGATGGAGCACAGCGACTACCGAGCGAACTGATTCCATTCTGAACCTCTGCACTTTTACAAGGTGATTGAGGGCTTTCAAGTCCAAGATCAGACATACCCCTTCTTTCTTGGGAACCACAAACAGATTTGAGTAGAATCCCTGGAAGCGTTTCGATTCCGGAACTGGTACAATCACCCCGCAACTCAGCAAACGCCCCCAACAGGGCCTCCCGGCGAACCAGGGATACTGGTATGCTGGAGGGGAAGAATCTGTTTGGCGGCCAAGAGAGAAACTCTATCTTGTAGCCTGTGGAAATCAGATCGCAGACCCATTGGTCGGATAACCGGGAGGACCACCGGGCTGCAAACTCCCGAAGACGACCCCCCCACCGAGACATGGGTGGGGGCAAACCTTCATGCGGTAGCACTTTTATTTGCAGGTTTGTTAGGGTTGCGGTTCCAGGCACGTTTTTTGACCGTCCGTGGGCATCCTGTTGGGCTGGGGACGTTTCGTCGAAGCTCCAGGCGGACGAAAAAGCTGCTTGTGAGCGGAAAAAGAGGGCCCTTGCCTACGGCGTGGCTCCTTAGCTTTCCTGGATTCAAAAATCATCCAACGAGGCTCCAAACAATAATGTCATCCAACGAGGCTCCAAACAGCCGGTCGCCAAGGAAAGGAAGGTCCGCCAGGGCTTTTTTGGGTGCCTGGTCAGCAGACCAGCATTTTAGCCAAATCAGGCGCCTCAGCACCACAGCTGAAACTGAAGCCCTGGATAACAGAGGGAGAGTATCCATGGCCGCGTCACAGACATACTTAAGGCCTTGCACTAGTTGGTCTGCAAGTTCCATGCAGACAGGGGAGGCTGGTTGCTCTCCCAATTCACGGTGCAAAAATTTCGCCCACTCAGTCAGTGTCTGCGTTGTGCGGCACCAGTGCGGATGCCAGTACAGGTCGCACGGCTGACCCCACGACTGTGAACAAGGAACGAGCCTCCGCCTCGGCCTTCCTGTCCGTGGGATCCTTGAATACAGGAGTCCCCTCTACCGGGATCGTGGTTACTATATTTAACCTGGATACTGGGGGGATCCACGACCGGAGGAGCCGACCATTTCTCGAGAAGGCTTTCCTCAAAGGGGTAACGCACCGCCATGTATTTGGGGACCGAAAAGGTCCATTGTGGGCGACCCCATTCCTTGTCTATGAACTTGTCAAAATAAGTCAGATACGAGAATACCCTAGGTGAACATGCTGGCTTGCGGGACCCAAAAGGAACCGGTACATCATCAGATGGATCCGCTGGCTCCTGAATCTTCAGGGTATCATGCACAGCTGTGATAAGTGCTCCAACAAGCGATTTGTCACGCACGGACCTGGACGGGGACTCATCCTCACTGTCCGAACGGTCCTGGTTAGCTGCGTCATCTGAGAAGACAGAGCAGGGGCCACCGGCCTCAGCAGGACCCGAGTCTGCATCAGAGCTCTCCCCAGAGGACGAGGGGGGGGGACAAGGGCCGCTTTTTAGCACCTTTTTTCCCCACACACCGTCTCTATCTTGGCAATGAACAAATTGAGGACCACCGTCAGGAGTTCTGCGCTGTTTTACAGCAGTGCCTGTAGATCCCTAGCGCTCCCAGATGCAGAGGGACCAAAGCTGTGTCGGTGGCAGTCCCTCAGCAGTATCGGTGAACGATCGCTGAGCAATCTGAAACACGTGTCCAGATTACACAGAAAGCCTCCCAGCGCTCTGTGATGACAAAACAGGAAGCTGAGGGCATAGGAGCTGCTGCTAGAGCACAAAAAAACGTGGTCCACCTTCAAGAAAATGGCTGCCAGTGTTGTGAATAGGGAATCACTGGGAAAATGGCCGCCTGAAGCCCAGAAGCATGCTGTCCCTTGCCCACACTGAAAATGCCCACCAGCCAGCGCCATGAGAGGCAAAAAGAAAACATGTGGCAGACACAGCGCTGCACCAACACAGGGGCAAACCTCACAGGCACCCTCCGGGATTAAAGCACACAGGACCCAGGCACCCCCAGACAGCCAGAACCCAGGTGAGAGCCCAGGTCGCACACACACCGCTCAGTACATGTACAGCCCCCCCCGTGAGGGGGGAAAGGAGGGGAGTTAGGGACAGGGGAGAGAAGAGAGGGGGGTGAGGGGGCCCCTGAATTGACCTCCCAGGGAATGCCCAGCTGCCCCCCTACAGAAGCCCCCTTCACATCAGAGTCCCCTACAGAAGCCCCCTTCACATTAGTCCCAATCAGCAGCCCTCTTCACATCAGAGTGTCCTCCCTCTCCTCCCCCTCCCACATGTACTCACAGTTTTGAAAGAAGCTTCTCGTTCCTCTCTCCAGTCATGTGATAACAAGTGATATGGGAGAGAGGAAGGAAAGTCTGCTGCTATCTCCCCCTGCAGGCTGGAGGGAGCATAACGTCTAATGCTCTCTCCAGCAAGTGACGGAGCTGCTCCTCCTGACAGGAGTGAAATCGCGATTACGCACTGTCAGAGAGGACTGGCTCCAGGACTGCACCAGACTGGCCTACTGAGCCATTCAGGCCACGAGAATCTCCCGGGAGTCCTGATGGCCAGTCCATGCCTGGCCACCTCCGAACGGAGGGGGAGACGAGCGGGGCTTCGATCCCCCGCATTGCTGGACCCTGGGACAGGTAAGTGTCCGATTATTAAAAGTCAGCAGCTGCAGTATTTGTAGCTGTTGACTTTTCATTTTATTTTTTAAGATGGGAACACCACTTCCTAGTGTAAAATAATTTTTGTGCCCCCTAATATTTATATTTTAATGTACCCCACCCCCAGGAGTGCCACCTGTACACAGCAGTAGGGCCGATGTGCAATAGGACCTGCTGGCATTGTCCGCCAAGTGCATGCGCAGTAGGGGCTGCTCGCTGAGATCTAGCACTGTGCCTGGCCGGTACATGCGCAGGAGTCTTTGAAACTGTGCTCAACCAGTGCATGCACTGTTGCATAGTACAGTGCTTTGCAAGCCAAACACAGTAATATGCATGCATTGGCCAGGCACAGTGACAATAGCACCCTACTGCACATGCTCTGTCTGGAGACAGTGGCAGCATGCCTCACCGTACACAGCGCCAGAGCACTGAAAGGCAGCAGCCCCTACTAAGTATGCGCCATCCGGGCACAGTGCCAGAGCACCATAAGGCCGCTCATGTGTCCCACGGGCAAGGCACTGGGTGGTGAGAGTTCCCATGTTGGCGTGTCACTAGAAAGGCACTGGAGACGAAGGAAACACCCATTAAGCAAAAACTCAACAGGAATGAGAAAGCAGTCCTTGCGATAACACATTGGGGGTAATTTACCGAAAACTGGAAAGTACAAAATCTGGTGCAACTCTGCATAGAAACCAATCAGCTTCCAGGATTATTTGTCAAAGCTTAAAGAGGAGTTCGGCCGAAGAAAAAAAAAATTGAACGTCAGCAGCTACAAAAAGTGTAGCTGCTGACTTTTAATATTCAAACATTAACCTGTCCTAGGGACCAGCGATGCTGGCACACGAAGCCCCGCTCCTCTCCCCCTGCTGTCCATGGCAACGGGAGTCTTAGTGTGGGCATGTGAGAGCCGCGCTGTGAATGGCCGGGCAATCTTCTAAGATCTGTGACGTGTCCCAGAAGATTTCAGGGAGGGAGGGAGGAGAGGTGAACTTCCTTCCGGGGCCGTGGAGCCCCAGGAGATAGTGGGGGCTGGATGCCTCTAAGGAAAGAGGCTTACCAGACAGGTTGAACCCAGCTAGGCTTATGCCTGATGGGTCAATCAACCTTTTGGTGTAACACACCCAAGGAAAGGTACAGCAACCACGACTTCCAATATAGACCAATTTGGTAGGGATCCATTAAAGTAGTGACATCAATAGGTATCCACCATAGGTATAATGACCGAAATTCATAAGCAGTTCCTCTAAATATGACATATGGCAAAAGGAGAAAAATGGGGCCACATAGTGTGATTCCGTTTTAATTTGACCAATGCATTCGGGATATCACCACTCTCTGTATACCTTTATCCCTTGGCCTTACCTTTACCTCTTCACACCCCCTTTTTACCCCTGTTACCTTTCCCCCCCCCCCCCAATAAATAGGCCACACTGGAGTTTGGAGTATAAATGGCCATAGCAGCCTTTTATTAACAACTCTTCAACCAAGAACTTTAACTTTATTAAATATATATAAACACTATTTATCGACGGCAATTTTAAACTCCCAGTCATTTGGTCTTTGACGGTACCATGTTCCACCTTTAAACTTGACACTCTCCACCAGTACACTGCAGGACAACAACCTTTCCCGCAGTGCCACCAAATCCCGTATTCCAGCCTACCCTTCCACTGGGATACACCAAAAGGGGGCACATGCCACCTATGAGCCCCCCCACACTTCCATCATCTCAGTTTCCTTGCCCCATCAAAGACCAAAAGACGCCGCTGTTACAGCTGCTATGACGACCCGCATCACCGATCCCTAAAAGAAAAAGCAAAACACAGACAACAAGAAAGACAACACACACATAAATACAATTATGCCCAACTAAACCAAAAAAGGGGCAGGTGGGTGGGCAACTCCGCACTCGCTCTGCTCCACGCTTGCCGGTTAACCCCTCCCCTTACTTTTATAAGACTCCACCCCCTTCCATTCATTTCTTTACTCTGCTCCTCCCCTGTCTTTCCCTATCTCATTAACCCACTACGCTCCTTCACCCTAGCCTTAGTCATGCCCGGCCCCCCACCTAGCCTTCAGCTTGTTTTCCGGGCCTCCCTGAACAAGCTGAAGTTAGAAGCTGATTGGCTACCATGCACAGCTGCGCCAGATTCTGAGTGCACCAGTTTTAGTAAATCTACCCCATTGCACGCCATGTATGGGCAATGAGGGTTGGAGCTCTGTGTTGTTTTCTACACATAATGATGTTCACTTTTTTCTCTTATTTTATTGAAGTGCATTGCAAAAAAACAACATCCTGTGTATTATTGCCCGGGCCTCATGATTGGTCAGCTAGGTTCCAGAATTTTATCGTGGGATGCAGGCTGTGGTTTTCCAAAACTCCAACCTTTAGGAGATCCTGATGGGGCCGGCTTGTAATCTGGGGAGCCAATGGTGCCTGGTGTACTGTATTCCACACCTCCCAACTTTTTGAGATGGGAATGAGGGACACCTATCAGCAAAAGTATCTAGGCATAGGACACACCCACTGTCACACCCCCTTAAAGGAGAATAACACAAAAAAAGAGATTAGTTAAACACAACAGTAATTTTTTTTTTTTTTACCACTACTATTCCTTTATACTGGCTTTTGAAATTTACAAATGCAGAAATTAGGAAATTGGATGAAAGAGAAAAAGTATATTTTATATACAACTATATTGATCAGACCAAAATGAGGGACAAATGAGGAGGAAAAAAGGACAGAGAGACATTGTGACAAAGCAGGGACAGTCCCTCGAAATCAGGGGCAGTTGGGAGCTATGGTATTCTATTGTAACAGATGATTATTTAGGATGGTTACAGAGGCTTGTGTGATTGTATGGGGTCCATAGGGAGGCGAGTTCTAGATGGGGAATCCTGCTAGTCGCTGTTGGGCAGCACTTAGGCGTTCAATTCGGTCCTTTAACCACTTGCCGACCGCCTCACGCCGATGTACGTCGGCAGAATGGCACGGGCAGGCATAAGCACGTACATGTACGTGATTTGCCTCCCGCGGGTCGGGGGCCCGATCGGGCCCCCGCCCGGTGCCTGCGGCGGTCGGTTTTCGTTCGGGAGCGATCCCGGACGAGGGGACGGCCATTCATTCATGGCCACCCCCTCGCGATCGCTCCCGACGAATGGAAATCCCCGGTGACATCACTTCCTCTCCTGTAATGTAAACACAGGAGAGGAAGTGATGTATTCTCTCCTCCGTGTCGGTATTTTTCGTTCCGACACGGAGGAGAGCGGATCAGTGAGTTGCACCAACACATCCCACACACAGTAGAACATGCCAGGCACACTCACACCCCCCCTTTACCCCCCGATCACCCCCCCAATTACCCCTGCCCCCCCAGTCACAGTGACACCAATGTCATTTTTTTTTTTTTTTTTTTTTTTTTTGCATTGGTGTCATTTGTGACTGTAATAACTGTTAGGGCAGTTAGGGTTAGCCCCCTTTAGTTCTAATGTACCCCCCTAACCCCCCCAATAAAGGTTTAACCCCGTGATCACCCCCCGTCGCCAGTGTCACTAAGGCTGGGTTCACATTGCAGCGGTTTATGAGAACGAATGTGATTCGCACCGCACTGCAGTGCAAATCACATCCGATCTCTGTGCGATTCGAGTTCAGCCATTCGCCGCACCCGCCGCACCCGCCACACCCGCCGCACCCGCCGCAAATTCGCACGGGACCCTTTTTTTGGCCCGCAGCAGAATCGGATCGCATGGGTGTTCACACCATGCGATCCGAGTTTGCAGATCGCACTGCGATATGCGAACTGATCTGGGGGTGTCAGTAACATTTCACTGACACTCCCAGCAGTTCGCATAGGGCAGTGTGAACTGCCGCCGGGAGGCATGCGATGCGGGAACCCGCCGCGGATTCGCGGCGTTTCCGCATCGCTCCAGTGTGAACCCAGCCTAATAAGCGATCATTTTTCTGATCGCCGTATTAGTGTCACAGGTGACGCTAGTTAGGCAGGTAGGTATTTAGGTTCGCCGCAGCTTTTTATAGCGCTAGGGACCCCCATATACTACCGCATAAAGCCCCCTGATTGCCCCCTAGTTAACCCTTTCACCAGTGATCACCATATAACTGTTACAGGTGACGCTGGTTGGTTAGTTATTTTTTTATAGTTTCAGGGCACCCGCCATTTATTACCTAATAAAGGTTTAACCCCCTGATCACCCGGCAGGTGTCATTTGTGACTAATAACTGTTAGGGCAGTTAGGGTTAGCCCCCTTTAGTTCTAAGGTACCCCCCTAACCCCCCCAATAAAGGTTTAACCCCGTGATCACCCCCCGTCGCCAGTGTCACTAAGGCTGGGTTCACATTGCAGCGGTTTATGAGAACGGATGTGATTCGCACCGCACTGCAGTGCAAATCACATCCGATCTCTGTGCGATTCGAGTTCAGCTATACAGATAGTATGGCTGAATTCGTGTCGCACCCGCCGCACCCGCCGCAAACTCGCACGGGACCCTTTTTTTGGTCCGCAGCAGAATCGGATCGCATGGGTGTTCACACCATGCGATCCAAGTTTGCAGATCGCACTGCGATATGCGAACTGATCTGGGGGTGTCATTAACATTTCACTGACACTCCCAGCAGTTCGCATAGGGCAGTGTGAACTGCCGCCGGGAGGCATGCGATGCGGGAACCCGCCGCGCATTCGTGGCGTTCCCGCATCGCTCCAGTGTGAACCCAGCCTAATAAGCGATCGTTTTTCTGATCGCTGTATTAGTGTCACAGGTGACGCTAGTTAGGCAGGTAGGTATTTAGGTTCGCCGCAGCTTTTTATAGCGCCAGGGACCCCCATATACTACCGCATAAAGCCCCCTGATTGCCCCCTAGTTAACCCTTTCACCAGTGATCACCATATAACTGTTACAGGTGACGCTGGTTGGTTAGTTATTTTTTTATAGTTTCAGGGCACCCGCCATTTATTACCTAGTCTCACTAGTGTACCCCTAAATTTAGGGGTGTCTACTTTCTAAAATGGGGTCATTTGGGGGGGGGGGTTTGTGCCATCTTGGCATTTTATGGCCTTCAAAACTGTAACGCCCTTAGAAAGCCTGAAGGCGGTGCTTGGTTTTTGGGGCCCCGTACGCGGCTAGGCTCCCAAAAAGTCCCACATATGTGGTATCCCCGTACTCAGGAGAAGCAGCAGAATTTATTTTGGGGTGTCATTTCACATATGCCCATGGCATGCGTGAGCAATATATCATTTAGTGACAACTTTGTGAAAAAAAAAAAAAGTTTGTAATTTTCCCGCAACTTGTGGCAAAATATAAAATATTCCATGGACTCAACATGCCTCTCAGCAAATAGCTTGGGGTGTCTACTTTCTAAAATGGGGTCATTTGTGGGGGTTTTGTGCCATCTTGGCATTTTATGGCCTTCAAAACTGTAATAGGTAGTGAGAAGTGAACTCAAAAAATTACGCCCTTAGAAAGCCTGAAGGCGGTGCTTGGTTTTCGGGGCCCCGTACGCGGCTAGGCTCCCAAAAAGTCCCACATATGTGGTATCCCCGTACTCAGGAGAAGCAGCAGAATTTATTTTGGGGTGTCATTTCACATATGCCCATGGCATGCATGAGCAATATATCATTTAGTGACAACTTTGTGAAAAAAAAAAAAAAAAAAAAAAAGTTTGTAATTTTCCCGCAACTTGTGGCAAAATATAAAATATTCCATGGACTCAACATGCCTCTCAGCAAATAGCTTGGGGTGTCTACTTTCTAAAATGGGGTCATTTGTGGGGGTTTTGTGCCATCTTGGCATTTTATGGCCTTCAAAACTGTAATAGGTAGTGAGGCGTGAAATCAAAAATTTACGCCCTTAGAAAGCCTGAAGGCGGTGCTTGGTTTTCGGGGCCCTGTACGCGGCTAGGCTCCCAAAAAGTCCCACATATGTGGTATCCCCGTACTCAGGAGAAGCAGCAGAATTTATTTTGGGGTGTCATTTCACATACGCCCATAGCATGTGTGAGCAATATATCATTTAGTGACAACTTTGTGTAAAAAAAAAAAAAAAATTTTTTTTTTGTCATTATTCAATCGCTTGAGGCAAAAAAATAAAATATTCAATGGGCTCAACATGCCTCTTATCAATTTCCTTAGGGGGTCTACTTTCCAAAATGGGGTCATTTGGGGGGGTTTTGTACTGCCCTGTCATTTTAGCACCTCAAGAAATGAGATAGGCAGTCGTAAACTAAAAGCTGCGTAAATTCCAGAAAACGTACCTTAGTTTGTAGATGTGACAACTTTTGCGCAAACCAATAAATATACAATTATTGACTTTTTTTTACCAAAGACATGTGGCTGAATACATTTTGGCCTAAATGTATGACTAAAATTGAGTTTATTGGATTTTTCTAATAACAAAAAGTAGAAAATATCATTTTTTTTCAAAATTTGCGGTCTTTTTACGTTTATATCGCAAAAAATAAAAATCGCAGAGGCAATCAAATACCATCAAAAGAAAGCTCTATTTGTGGGAAGAAAAGGACGCAAATTTTGTTTGGGTACAACATTGCATGACCGCGCAATTACCAGTTAAAGCAGCGCAGTGCCAAAGTGTAAAAAGACCTCTGGTCATTTACCAGCAAAATGGTCCGGTCTGAAAGTGGTTAAGGTCTTCCTCTCTCTGCTCATATCCTGCTTCTCCTCTAGGAGCACAGCTAAATTCTCTTTATCCTGGATCAGCTCCATCATCTGAGACTCAAGCTGTCTAGCAAACTCGAACAAGACGTAGTACTGAATAATAAGAGGGATTTGATTGGCCAGGCGAGTCGTTGCATTCTAGGTGAAAGAAAATGATTGAGACGTTAGAGCATGGATGAAGAATTGGTACTTTAGGCAGATGTCAGCCCTCTTAAAGTGTGTCTTCACTTGGTAGTCCTTTCAATAACATACTTCCTGTCTTACGGTGACAACACTCTACTGAACCTATAGAGGAGGAAGGTTGTCACCCTAACACAGGACTACAGGACAATTATCCTTCTACCCATTTACATAACATAGGGTGGAGATGTTCTGTAGTTTAGAGGTGAAGTGAGTAGGGATGATAAAGCTGCTTGAAATAACATTGCAGAGAGCACAAGACCATACAAGATAAGTTGATTTCTGGCGGAATCAACAGATATTTTTTTTTTTTGCACATTGAACACATAAAGAGAATGCATTCAATGGTATATTTGAAGTCATTGTAAATAACCACGTTGTAAAACAACACATTCAGTTTAAAATAGAAATTAAGGCAAAACATTTGTGTATAGAAATAAACAAAAATTCTAAATATCCTTTTTTTATAAGTGATCAAGTTCCCTCTGTTCTCAGCTCCATAATAGCTGGGGGGGAGGAGAGGCAGCAGTACACTGAGCTTCCCAGTGAATAGCTGTGCAGGGGAGGTGTGTCAGGACAGGTCTGATCATTGGAGGAGAACATACTGAGTTCCCAGCATAGCTAGAGAACTGGCCATGGTGTTCTCCAGATTAGTGTGGTCAGTTTTTAAAAGGAAAGAAGAGGGAATGGCAGGAACACCAGAGACACAAAGGAAGCAATACAAAGAAAACAGGATACTTTTTCATACAAGTACATGGTACAGCAGACACATATCAGGAATATGAAATATTGGGTTTACATATTCTTTAAAGTAGACCTTCACCCATGTACAGTGCCTTGAAAAGGTATTCATACCCCTTGAAATGTTTCACATTTTCTCATTTACAACCAAAAATGTAAATATATTTTATTGGTATTTTATGTGATAGATCAACACAAAGTAACACATAAGGCCCCTTTCCGTGTGAAAGGGGCCTAATTGTGAAGTGGAGGGAAAACGATAAATGGTTTTCAAAATGTTTTACGAATTAACATCTGAAAAGTGTTTTGTGTATTTGTATTCAGCCACCTTTACTCTGATACCCCTAACTAAAATCTAGTGGATTCAATTGCCTTCAGAAATCACCCAATTAGTAAATAGAGTCCAGCTGTGTGTAATTTAATCTCTGTGTAGTACTAACCCCCAAAGGAGCTGCTTGTTTTGTTGTGTTTACCGTTACCTTATTCACCTCGATTTGTGTCTAGGGGTTTCCCGTGGTAGATGGCCCAGAAACCTTAGAGTCTGACAATAAATCCGCTTAAAGGGATTTTTATTTGCAAAAAACAGTTAATGAACAGTCTCTCAGTAAAGGATCAGAGGGTTAGGAGAAAAGTCCAGGTACTCTTATTGTCAATAATAAAGAGCTTTCTTACTTTGACTAAATCCAGAGAATAGCCATTCACAGCTGGATGTTCACTGTAGTTGGATAGTCCCTCTCACACAAGGCCTAGCAGCCAACAAGGTGCTTAAGTCAGGAACAAGTCTCTGCCACAGACTTTGTTATCGAACATGACCAAGGAAACTTGAATACTTGTAGAACACTTGTGTGGTACCAGTATCTTGCAGCCGATTCGGTGATACCGCATGAGATAGGATTCACTGAGGTCCTCCAGCTTTACCAGGCTCTTGCTAAGAAGACAACCCGTGCGTGGCCTTCTTCTGAAGAGTCCTCCCCAGGATAATTAAAAAGTTGCTGGGCCTCTCCACAACCTGAGACGGCACCGGACCACCTCCGAATCCTTTCCTTAGTTTCCTTGCCTCGGGCTAGCCAGCCCCGAGACATAAAGTTGGGTGGATCCGTACCCTAGGCCATAGCCTTCCTGGGGGCTGGTCAGGAGGACCAGGACCATGGAGTCAGAACATGCTTCTGGACCGGAACCGTGACATCCGCATCTTAAGTACCCTCTCCCAGAAAGCACAGCAGGAGTGACCACTCCCACTGGGCTGGCTCCGAGAGAAAGTAACCCTAAAGCACCATGCCTGCCAGAAGAGACAGTGCTCCCTATGGCCAGGCCGAACACCCTTTAGTCCAGTCAGACTGATGCTGAGGTAAAAATTTAGACTAATTATACCCAAACCAAACTGCAGTTCAGGTGAAACGTTAAATTTCAAAACACATTGCTCATGCTCTTTAGGATCCGGCACTACATCAGTATAAATACAGATGTTCTGGTTTGTTAGAGAACATTGGTGGACAAACAGCCTCACACCAGAAACACACCAGACAGGTCAGGGATAAAGTTGTGGAGAAGTATAAAGCAGGGTTAGATTATAAAAAAAAATATCCCAAGCTTTGAACATCTCATGGAGCTCTGTTCAATCCATCAACTGAAAATGGAAAGAGTATGGCACAACTACAAACATGGCTGTCCACCTAAACTGACAGGCCGGGCAAGGAGAGCAATCATCAGAGAAGCGACCAAGAGGTCCATGGCAACTCTGGAGGGGCTGCAGAGATCCACAGCTCAGGTGGGAGAATCTGTCCACAGGACAACTATTAGTCGTGCTCTCCACAAATCTGACCTTTACAGAAGAGAGGCAAGAAGAAAGCTTTTGTTGAAAGAAAGCCACAAGAAGTCCCGTTTGCAGTTTGCGAGAAGCCATGTGAGGGACACAGAAAACACATGTAGGAAGGTGCTCTGGTCAGATGAGACTTTTTGGCCTGAAAGCTAAATTCTATGTGTGGAGGAAAACTAAAACTGCACATCACTCTGAACACACAATCCCCACCGTGAAACATGGTGGTGGCAGCATCATGTTGTGGGGATGGTTTTCTTCAGAAGGGACAGGGAAGCTGGTCAGAGTTGATGGGAAGATGGATGGAGCCAAATACAGGACAATCTGAGAAGAAAACCTGTTAGAGTCTGCAAAAGACTTGAGACTGGGGTGGAGGTTCACCTTCCAGCAGGACACCGACCCTAAACATACAGCCATAGCTACAATGGAATGATTTAGATCAAAGCATATTCATGTGCTAGAATGGCCCAGGCAAAGTCCAGACCTAAATTCAATTGAGAATCTGTGGCAAGACTAGGAAATTGCTGTTTACAGACGTTCTCCATCCAATCTGATAGAGCTTGAGATATTTTGCAAAGAAGAATGTGCAAAAATTTCACTCTCTAGATGTGCAAAGCTGTTAGAGACATCCCCAAAAAGACTTGCAGATGTAATTGTAGTGAAAGTATTGATCAGGGGGGCTGAATACTAAGGTCCTCTAACAAACCTCTGAGGACTTCACAGAACAGCTGTATTCATACTGAGATTAAATTACACACAGGTGGACTAGGGGTATGAATACTTTTTCAAGGCAGTACATATGGCTTCCTTTCCTCTCCCTCCTCCCTGCAAAGTTTGATTATTTTAAACAATATATACCGCTTTTTATTTTTCCACTTTTCACTTTCCTGCATCTGCGTATATCTCACGCATGCACAATCATGCCACAGATCAATAGGAACTGGCAGAGCTATGTAGCACATCTGTGCAAACCCCCCCCCCCATATGCACAGAACACAGCAGGTCTATGCCAGTCTATAGGAGCAGCAAGTGTCTTTGCTTGTAGAGAGGTCCTGCAGTCCAGGCAGATATCAGCAGCGTGTCTGCACATGTATGGGGAATCAGTCCCAAATGACGGCATTGGATTAGATCAATCAAGAAGAATTAGAAAGGCTGCATTATTAATGCAGCTCTGTATTATTAGTACATGATTAAAGTGGAGCCCTACCCAAAAGGGGAAGCTCTGCTCCTCTACTTCCTTTACCCCCTCCACTGCCACAATTGCCACCTTTGGTGGGGTAGTGGGTGTCTGTTTTATACAGGTACCCGCTCCTACTTCCGGTTCACTTCACCGTCGCAAAGTGAGCCAGAAGTTTGGTTCCCTCCACCTTCTCCCAGCAGCCGGTCAATTCATAAGGCGCAGTGCGATTCGCACATGCGCATTAGGAAACCAGCTGTGAAGGGAATCAGCTCGGGTGAGGACACCGCTGGATGCTTGGACAGGTATGTGCCCTAATAGTGAAAGTCGGCAGCTACAGTGTTTGTAGCATGCTTACTTTTAATTTTTAGGGGTTGGGGGGCCAGAACTTCTCTTTAAAGTTTTAAACTCAAAAAAAGGTATCGGCGCTAATACAACCTCAATAAAAGTCCATAAATAAACGTGGTATATCCCACACCATGCAATAAAGTTGATTTACTAAAACTGGTGCAGATCTGCATGATAACCAATCAGCTTCCAGGTTTTAATGTCAAAGCTTAATTGAACAAACTGAAGTTAGAAGCTGATTGGTTTCTATGCACAGCTGTACTAGATTCTGTGTGCTCCAGTTTTAGTAAATCACTGCCTTTGTATTGGGGGGGGGGGGTTATTTACTAAACTACAAGTGCAGTCGCTGGAGATCCGAGGAGGACATGCAAGGAAATTAAAAAATAGCACTTTAGCTTGCACATGATTGGATGACAAAATCAGCAGAACTTCCCCTCATTTCAGAGCTTCCCCTCAGATTTAGAGCGACTGCACTTCTAAGTGCACTTGTAGTGCACAGTGGATTTGCCTTTAGTAAATCAACCCCATAGGCTATTATTGGAAGGTCTGATGGTGAGAGTGTGATCGATTTGGATGGGCCATCAAATTTCCCAAAGCGCTTATTGACCTTTATTCATTTAGAGGTCACTGGAGCGATGGTGAGTGGGCACTTCTCACAGTGGTGGTGGTATTTGGTTCTTTATTGGAAGATCACCCCTCAGAAATTAAGAGGATCACATTATATAGTGTGGGATATAACACATTTATGGGCTTTTTGAGTTGATTTCAATGTAAGGAGGTTATTTACTAAAGGCAAATTCACTCTGCACTACAAGTGCACTCGGAAGTGCAGTCATTGTAGATCTGAGGAGGACATGCAAGGAAAATAAAAAACAGCATTTTTGCTTGGACATGATTGGATAATAAAATCAGCAGAGCTTCCCCTCATTTCATATCTACCCCTCACATCTACAGCGACTGCACTTCCAAGTACACTTGCAGTGCAGAATGGATTTGCCTTTAGTAAATCAAACTCAAGGTGTTGAGGTTGTATTAGCACCAATTCCTTTTTTGGGTTTAAAGTTATACAGTGGAACCTTGGTTTATGAGTAACGCGGTTAACAAGCCTTTTGAAAGACTAGCAACTTTTTTTTTTAAATCCTGACTTGGTTTGAGAGTGTTGTCTCGCATAATGAGCAGGATTCAACCCAATGGGGTGCGCAGTACCGCATTTGGCCAGAGGTGCGGGGGAGCTGGTGACACTTGGATAGGTTTGGAGCCGTTCGGAAATACTCTGAATCACTCGGAAATACTCCATTCCCAAGCCTTTCTGAGGGGTTCCGAGTTCAGCCGAGCTGTCCCTGAGTATTTTCAAGGCTCTCCGGTACCCCCTCACCTCTGGCCACATGCGGTATTGCATGCAATAGAAGTCAACGTGGAACAAATTATCTTAGTTTCCATTGACTTCTATGGGGAAACTCACTTTGATATGCGAGTGCTTTGGATTACAAGTATTCTCCTGGAACAGATTATTCTTGTAATCCAAGGTTCCACTGTAATAGTATTTTAATATAAGGAAGGTTTACTTCACAAGGGAGCAGGTGCCTTTTTATGTTTCTTATCAAAAAAGTTATGTATTTTTTACTGCAAGCAGGGTAAATGATTGAATTTAATATGGTAGTAGCCGCTTGTAATCCCCTGTACAGCACAGCTCAGACTGTTCTTCTCTATGCAATGCAGGCAGATCATGGCTGATGGAGATGGACCAGCAGAGGGCTGTACATAGCTTCCTGAAAACATCACAGCACCTGACTTTAGTACTCCTCTCGCAAGCTCTCATCCCTGATGCAGATAGTGGGCTGGCACTTGGAAGGAGTTATGCAAATATTAAAATGCCTTTCTTGGTGGATGTGAGGCTGGAGGAATGCATTTCCATTTGCCCTAGATAACGCTGACATGTGATACTGAGCCTCCATGATTAAAAGAAGTGAAAGCCAATGGGGGGAAGAGGGCGGGCCAGAGACAATAAGGCTGGTAAGGAAAGGCCTAGATGATGCTGGAAAATGAGGCGGGCTCTATCTGAGATGCTGCAGCTCTACTTGACCTAATGAAACAGCATATAATCTTAAAGTCCATCAATATCTTCAGTGTCCTGCACGATCAAGTCCAGTAATCGAGTCCCAACCACAAGAAGACAATCAAAATGGCCCCAGGCTCTAAGGAAGAGGGGATCTCAAATTGCATTAGCCATTTTAAATGTCTTCTTGTGGTTGGGACTCGCACGGTGGGCTTGATCATGCAGGACACTGAAGATATTGATGGGCTTTAAGATTTTATGCTGTTTGTGAGTATAATACATCTATTTTATTACTTCAATAAATTGTATCACAAAGTTAATGCGCAAGGCTGGTGCAAGCTCTGTTCTTGTCTTATAATTGCAATTGTGGCTGGTTCAAAAGGACCTTTACCATGCACAAAAGACTCACCTTGAAATATGCCTGGATGTGGAAGGACATTTCATCAACTGATAACTCCAACATGTTGGGTTGTACAACCGGTTGCACCTGAGCTGGTTGGAGAGAAAAAAACTGTCTGGTCTGTGCTACAGATTGTACCTTTGCTAGTTGGAGAAAAGAAAACTGTCTGGGCTGTGCTTCAGGTTGCGCCTTAGCTGGTTGAAGTAAAGAAGACTGGCCGTGCTGTGCTTCAGGTTGAAATTTGGCTGGTTTGAGAAAAGAAAACTGGCCAAGCTGTGCTTCAGATTGCACCTTAGCTGGTTGAAGAAAAGAAAACTGACCGGGCCGTGCTTCAAGTTGGGACTTAGCTGGTTGACGTAAAGAAAACTGGCCGGTCTGTGCTGCAGGTTGCTCCTTAGCTGGTTGGAGAAAAGAAAACTGGTCGTGCTGTGCTTTAGGTTGAACTTTGGCTGGTTGGAGAAAAGAAAACGGGCTGGGCTGTGCTTCAGGTTGCGCCTTAGCTGGTTGGAGAAAAGAAAACTGGCAGGGCTGTGTTTTAGGCTGAACATTAGCTGGTTGAAGAAAAGAAAACGGGCTGGGCTGTGCTTCAGGTTGAATCTTTGCTGGTTGGAGAAAAGAAAACGGTCCGAGCTCTGCTTCAGGTTGCACCTTAGCTTGTTGGAGAGAAGAAAACTGTCCGGGCTGTGCTTCAGGTTGCACCTTAGCTTGTGGGAGAGAAGAAAACTGTCCGGGCTGTGCTTCAGGTTGCACCTTAGCTTGTGGGAGAGAAGAAAACTGTCCGGGCTGTGCTTCAGGTTGCACCTTAGCTTGTGGGAGAGAAGAAAACTGTCTGGGTTGTGCTTCAGGTTGCACCTTAGCTGGTTGGAGAGAAGAAAACTGTCCGGGCTGTGCTTCAGGTTGTACCTTAGCTTGTTGGAGAGAAGAAAACTGGCCGAGCTGTGCTTCAGATTGCACCTTAGCTGGTTGACGTAAAGAAAACTGGCCGGTCTGTGCTGCAGGTTGCTCCTTAGCTGGTTGGAGAAAAGAAAACTGGCCGGTCTGTGCTGCAGGTTGCTCCTTAGCTGGTTGGAGAAAAGAAAACTGGTCGTGCTGTGCTTCAGGTTGAACTTTGGCTGGTTGGAGAAAAGAAAACTGGCTGGGCTGTGCTTCAGGTTGCGCCTTAGCTGGTTGGAGAAAAGAAAACTGTCTGGGCTGTGTTTTAGGCTGAACCTTAGCTGGTTGAAGAAAAGCAAACTGGCTGGGCTGTGCTTCAGGTTGAACCTTTGCTGGTTGGAGAGAAGAAAACTGTCCGGGCTGTGCTTCAGATTGCACCTTAGCTGGTTGACGTAAAGAAAACTGGCCGGTCTGTGCTGCAGGTTGCTCCTTAGCTGGTTGGAGAAAAGAAAACTGGCCGGTCTGTGCTTTAGGTTGAACTTTGGCTGGTTGGAGAAAAGAAAACTGGCTGGGCTGTGCTTCAGGTTGCACCTTAGCTTGTTGGAGAGAAGAAAACTGGCCGGGCTGTGCTTCAGATTGCACCTTAGCTGGTTGACGTAAAGAAAACTGGCCGGTCTGTGCTGCAGGTTGCTCCTTAGCTGGTTGGAGAAAAGAAAACTGGCCGGTCTGTGCTTTAGGTTGAACTTTGGCTGGTTGGAGAAAAGAAAACTGGCTGGGCTGTGCTTCAGGTTGCACCTTAGCTTGTTGGAGAGAAGAAAACTGGCCGGGCCGTGCTTCAGGTTGGACCTTAGCTGGTTGACCAAAAGAAACCTGCCTGGGCTGCACTACAGGTTGCACCTGAACTGATAAAGAAAACTGGTTGGAAACTTTGGCCTGATTTACTACCAAACACGGCTTTGTGGCCTCTACTCGGGCCTCCTTCAAGGATTCACCATAAAGGCTATCCTGACAATAAATCATTTTCTCTAATGTGAACTGAGTCCGGATTCCTTTTTCTGCCTCCTTCTGCTGCATGTTACAGATATTCTCAATGTTAGCCTTGAGCAAGCAAAAAAAAGCAAAAAAAAAAAGATTAACCCGCAAAAAATAAACATATTCTAAAAGCAGTACAGTTAAAACGAAAAGTACAATATGGAAATACATACACAACACACAAGCTACCTACACTGGGCTTTTTTCATCCTGTTTGTTGCCCATATAAGTCTATATACTTTATAGTCACACAGTAAAAGTATGGGAATACAAAATATGTATTGAAGTTCTAAAAAAGTCTGGGACTGGGTATCTGTGGAGGCATGAAGGTTCTGCAGGGGGTGAGGGGACTCTGCAGCAGACTTGCTGGCCCTGTAGTGAATGCGGTTTCTGAAGGGAACTATGAGCAACTGTTGGGATGGGGTCTCTGGCAGAGGCTGGGGGTCTCTCCAGGAGTCTGGGGAAGCATTGGAGAATGGAGGGTACTGCGGGGGGCTGAGGCACTGTGGAAGGTTAGGTGATCTGCATATACCTGGTGGAGGCCAGGTAGAAGGGAGGCTGAATGATACACATGGTACTAGAATGTGTTATAATGAGATTGATGACTGATGTCTCAACTAACGCATGAAAAGAGACTTTGAATTTTTTTTTTTTTTACTAAAAAGAAAAAAAGGGACTTATTTAAAAGTTGCCTTATGAACAAGTATTATTAATCACAAGTAATTATATTAGCAATCGTTTCTATTGCATTATTATTACATTGTATGGGGCAATTATATACATACTTAATTGATTAATCTCACATATTTTGGTTTATGTACTTTTATAATATCCCACATATATTCATTATATATTGTTTGATTGTGCTCATTGAAACATATTCATAATATTTCAAACATGCTACTCTCATATTAATAGTATATATATATATTAATATGTTTCAATGAGCACAATCAAACAATATATATAATTTTACGTGTATTTTCACTCTTATTCATAATATTTCAAACATGCTACTCTCATATTAATAGTATATATATATATATATATATATATATATATATATATATATATATATATATATATATATATATATATATATATATATATTAATAAGAGTGAAAATACACTTAAAATAGTAATTGTATTGCGAAACCATTTACTTCACTACCAAGGAATTTGGAGGAAAAATAATTGCATTGGTCAAACCTACTTAAAAGCAATATATTCTACCTAGAAGTATAACATATACTGACAGATAACAGTCCATCCTATTATATTTATGGTTTTGTTTAAGGCTCAGATCAAAGGTTATTTGAAGTGATATCTTGACATTTTAAGGAACGTTCCAAAATCATTTTTAATCCAACACTGCTCCATTTAGGCAGCTGTGTAGATGGGTCCAATACTGCCCCCTAGGCAGTTATGCCATGGTTACATAGTAAATAATACGTTATTTGAAGGCATTGATTACATGGAAAACAAATCCATGCCAGTTTTTTTTGAGGGATAAGAGTGTGGAGTAATAATGAGCAGGAGGAATGGCAAAATCAAAGGAGGAAGAGAAGGGAATTTTAGATTTTTGGTAAAGTATACATTTCTTTTGGTCTGTAGACAATTAACTGAGACATACATATAGTTGAATTATTTACAGGCATACCCCACTTTTAAGTACACAATGGGATTTATTTACTAAAGCTGGAAAGTGCAAAATCAGGCTCACGTCTGCCTAGAAACCAATGAGCTTCCAGGTTTTATTACCAAAGCTTAATTGAACAAGCCAAGGTTAGACGCTCATTGGCTCCTATGCAGAAGTGAGCCTGATTTTGCACTTTCCAGCTTTAGTAAATAAACCACATTTTGGACTTAAAAGTGGGGTATGCCTGTAGTTTTGTAGTACAAGATATGAATTTGTGATAATTCTAACTGCAGTATGAATTGTTGCTTTTTCAATTCATCAAGAGGGACTCACAGAGGGACTCACATATGTGGATTAGAGGTCGACCGATATATCGGCCGATATTTGCCGTTTTTTAAATAATCGGCATCGGCCGATTTTGCTGATAAAAAGCCGATTTATAACTACAGCGGGACTTTGAAATGACTTCTGTAAGAAGTCAGTGTGAGTTGCTGAGTCGTCATAGCAACACTTTCCTCCTCTCTGGGCAGGCTGCCAAGAAAAGAACTAAATGATACAATGTTTACACTTGAATGAATGAAGTCATCTCTGTGTGTAGAAGTTCTCAGTTTAACCATTTAAAGACTAAATCTTTTCTGACACCTGTTGCTTACAAGTAAAAATCCTGTATTTTCTGCCAGAAAATCACTTAGACCCCCCAAAAATTATATATATTTTTTTAGCAGAGATCCTAGGGAATAAAATAGCGGTTGTTGCAATATTTTATGTCACACGGCATTTGCACAGAGGTCTTTCAAATGCATTTTTTTGGGAAAAAAATACACTATTTAAAAATAAAATAAAAACAGTAAAGTTAGCCCATTTTTTTTTTTTCGGCCAAAAGTTTTGACTACCTGTTTTTATTTAATACATAGTTTTTTTTTTTTATCTAAATCATACATACAAGTAAACTGATTGGAGGTTTGTTTTGTTTAATAAATGCTTAAATGTAAGAAATTTTCTGTATCACTTATGAAGGCTGCTTTCACACTGGAGCGTTGATGTTAAAACGCAAGTTTTAGCGGCTCTTTACCATCATTTTAGCTGTGCTATTTGGCTGCTAGTGGGGCACATATAACCCAGCTAGCGGCCAAGGAAGAGGTTAAATGCGCCCATGAAGCACTGCTGCCAAATCGCATTGCATGCGCTTCGGCAGTGGTGCCCATTCATATCAATGGGCAGGAGTGGTGGAGGAGCGGTATACACCACTCCAAACGTGCTGCTTGCAGGACTTTTTTTTAAGATCCTGCCAGCGCATCGCCTCAGTGTGAAAGCACTCTGTCTTTCACACAGACTGCAGGGGAGCCATTTTGCAGGCACTTTACAGGCGCTATTTTTAGCCCAAAAGCGCCTGAAAAACGCCCCAATGGGAAAGGTGTGTTAGATCAAGGGGGATTAAAAAAATAATAATATTAAATAAAAAAGGAAAAAAATAAATAAATAAATAAAATAAAATCGGCCTAACATATCGGCCCAAAAAAATCGGCATCATATATCGGCTATCGGCCGCCATGATTTCTAAATATCGGCATCGGCATTGGCCAGAGAAAAACCCATATCGGTCGACCTCTAATGTGGATCATCTCACTGAAGCCGAGTCCGTTTATAGTCAATGGTTTAGTAACAATGTTTTAGTTAAAACAATTTATTGGAAATTATCTTTACCTAAAATCTAAGTCTGGTTAAAATCACCAGATCCATATATGGTATAACAAATTTGTTCATGTGCCGTTAAAATAATCTGAGCTTGTAAATGTCTGTTGTTTGAGAAAGGTCACATGTCAAAATCAACACCTTGTTGTCACATTCTGCTGAGCCACTAAGAAGCCATTAATCACTCCTAAAGAAATTACTCAGTTTTGTTACATTGATATTTTTAAATAAGATCCTGTGGTTATTTCTCATCACCTGTACCATCCACATTATTGAAATGTTGATCCATATTTCTTGTTTGTCACCCATTATATTTTGATATTATTTGTGCACATTTGTGAGTTCTAGTAAAAAAAAAAAAAAAAAAAAACATATATATATATATATATATATATATATATATATATATAAATTAATGTATATGTGCACATACTTTTGTAATCCTTTCGTCTTCAGGTTAGCGAGAATAAACGAGTTTGAGCATTTGTTTATTTATGGAAATAAGTGGGAATCTCTGTAATTATATCATTATATCCTTGCTTATTTTCATAAATATAAAACTCTTTTATATTTCAGTATAAACATTCTGACAATCATCATCAGCCACCCAATGGGTACCCTCAGGTCACACCAGGTCTGAAAGAAGAGAAGAATGTGTCAGTGGTTGTTGTGGGGAGCTCACGCCTTTAATTGCTAAAAGCGAGCACACCCAAGGTAGGTGTGCCATAATGTGCAAGTATGCCCAATGTTCAGGGCAAAACTTTTAACTTTTTATATACCCCCAGGCCTATTTAGTCTAAAACAGGGTTTCTCAACCAGGGTCCCATGGAACTCTAGGGTTTTTCCAGAGGTTACTAGGGGTTACTTGAGCAGTAAAAGTTTTCTGCCTCTCAGATAGGTTCCCACTGACACCATTGATCTTTTTAGCTGTGTAAGGGGGGGGATTCTTCCCAATGACCACAAGTGTAAGGAGCATTCTTCCCACTGACCATCGTACTAATGTATCATAAGTTGTAGATTTAGTCACTTTTAGCATAGGTTTCCTGAGACCGGCAAGTTATTTCAAGGGCTGTGTTGAAAAGGTTGAGAAAGGCTGGTCTAGACAATCAACCAACGTAGTCTGCATTGTGTAAGTCAGATAATGCTCCCCATACAGAATTATTTAGTTTTCTCCAGCTCCAACACTGGATAGCTTATCTGCAGTGTTCCTCCTTTTATCCATTCGAAACAACCACTTTCAAACACATCTGTCTACATTCCCCGGGCTCTCCGGGCCTTATCCCCACTCTCTATGCATCTTTGAATGGCCGATCAACTTTCACGTTGCTTTCCTATGTGTCCCAGTGGAAATGAGATCTGGGTACTGAGATCAACCCAGTGTATTGGAGCAAGGCCTAGTCTTCTGTAGCTAAATGTTTCTTCAATACTGCCATCATGGAAGCAGCGTACAAAGTGCTGTTGCGGGGGTACTGGGTTCCAGCTCGTACTGCCCATGCCAACCCAGCCTCTAGTGATTGCTGTTTCCGGGGATGTGGCCATCGCGGGGATGTTATACATACTCGGCGGACCTGCCCGCAATTTGCGTGATTCAGGTCCTGAGTCTTTGGCTTTTTGTACTCTCTGTTCCATTTGAATGTGGGAAAAAAGGCTACGTTTGCACTGTTGCATTGACCTATCCCGGGTTTATTCGCTCGTCAGCAAAGATTTGCAATCTATTTCTTTATAGCAGCTAAAAGGACGATCGCTCAGGCAAGGAAGAAACCTATAACTCCTTTTCAGGAAATGAAAAACCATTTGACGGCCATGATGGGCAATGAACAAATGTCTAGTTTTCTTAACAACACTCATGCTAAGTACTTTAAAGTCTGGGAGCCATAGTTGACATATGTCTTCCCTGAACTCCCCCTGATTAGTGTGGGTGAAATGCTGACTGGTATCCTAAATTATCCCAGGTGCCCTTATCCTCCTTTCTCCTCTTTAATCCATCTCTACTTTCCTCTGTTGACTTTTCCCACTATTTTCTTCTCTCTCTTTCTGGGGCCCTTAGCCATCTTTAGTTATCAAAGAATGGGCAGTACTATTTCAATACTGAGCTATTACATATCTGTCCTGGTTACTCTTGCACGCTATGGGGTTAACCCCATATATACGTATGTTGCACTCAGGTTTCCCGTGAGTGTTTAGATAGGAGGTTTCCCTCCGCTGTTTATGTTGTACGTTCCATGTTTTCCATGTGCCAGTCCTAATCCCTGCATGGGCAGCCTAGATGCCTCTGACATTATTGTATGTTTCCAATTAAAGGTTTTTATTGCGTACAATGGACGAAGTAAGTCCAACAACATACATTTGTACATGTAAGAATAGGTTGAAGAACACACCAAAAAGAACGTGGCAGCATCTAATAAGGGCCTAGCAAATCGGTGGCTGTGAGCGTGGTTCCAACTCCTCTATGTTGGACTGTATATAGATACATCAATATATAACATTGTTATTGCCACAAGTCAGTGGCACCCAAACAATTTTTCAAACATGACGTAGAAAACACTTCATCTCGGACAGTAGAACACAGGAAAGGATAGGCAGATAATTATTGTATGTTTCAATGCTATATCTGCAATAAAAAATGACTGAACCAGAAAAAAGGCTGGTCTAAAGCATAACAAGCATAGCAGGAACAGTGCAGCAAACTAGCCATATTCTGTGGCGCAATGCCCACTTTTTTGGCCACATGTATTATATTTTTCTTCTCAAGGTATCCCTGCTACATATTTTGAACTGTTTTCTAGAGTGCAAGCTTTCTGGATTTTACCAATTCATGGCAAAGAGTCACTTATGTCACCCACCCCAGCAGCTTATTCTTAAATTTGAGTCACTCGCTGGATGCAGAAGAATATGCCTATTACTTCTCAGCAGTGGCGGTCCATCCATTAGGGGTGCCTGGGCGCCACCCCCTCTCTCACGCCACCCCCCTATATGCATAAAGGATAGATTCACGCATAGCAAGTAACTATCCATGGTCACTGTCGCCACCCCCTATTCATGCGTCCGACCCCTTTTGGGGCACCAGGCGCATGAATTACAGCGGCAGTATATTTTTTTGAAGCAGCTGATTAGAGCCAGAGGCTGGCCAAAAAGAGAAGACTCCTGATTGGCCACCGAGGAGTAGGGAGGAAACAGAAGCTGCCGCCGTGGAGAGGGAAGGGGAAGCCACTGGTGACGGAGAGCAGGATAATGGGAGGCCACCGCCAAGCAGGGTGAAGCCGCCGGTGATGGGGCAAGTACTACTGATTGACCAATGGGTTAGGGGTCGGTGGGGTGGCATACTGCTTGCCGCCCCCCCTCAAAACAATTTCCACCAGCCGTCACTACTTCCCATTATGGAGGAGCAGGTGACTCACTCCATGTGACCTACGTTAGCATTTATGCGTAAGCACGGGGCCTCTTTAACCACTTACCCACTGGGCACTTAAACCCCCTTCCTAACCAGACCAATTTTCAGCTTTCAGTGCTCTCACACTTTGAATGACAATTACTCAGCCATACAACACTGTACCCAAATGAAATGTTTGTTCTTTTTTTTTCACACAAATAGAGCTTTCTTATGGTGGTATTTAATCACCGCTGGGTTTTTTATTTTTTGCGCTATAAATCAAAAAACACTGAAAAATGCAGCAAAAAAATAAAAGATTTGTTTCTGTTAAAATTTATTGCAGAGTATTGGCGAGTATTGGCAGAGTATTGCATAGTGTTGGCAGAGTATTGCAGAGTATTGCTGCAGAGTACTGCAGAGTATGGCAGTACTGGTATGTTCCAGGGTGCACGCCGCAGGCGCCTGGGAGCACAATTCTGTGAGGACGTCCCACGGACGTCCACCCAGGATAAGCCGACCGCGCTGTAGCCATCTTTCAGCTATGGCTCGGTCAGCTGTGGTTAAAAAATAGTTTTTTGTTTCATTATTTATTTTATTTAAAAAAAAAACATTACACCGTATCTTTATTTTTTAAAATCTCTTTTATTGCTATCAGAAAGGATGAACAACATCCCTTGTGATGGGGGTGGGCCATGACAGGTCCTCTTTATGGAGAGATCTAGGGTCTCTAGTATACAATGAGGCATGATGCCAAACCTACTAAGTTGTGCTTTAACTTGTACATTTGTGCAGTGGAAAAATTTGTGCTGCAAGAAGGACAGAGACACAAGACCTACCTTGGCACTTCTGTAGAGATTGGGAAAGTGCAAAAAGTGCTTTGAAGCAATATTACTAAAGGATGATCGGATGAGCTCTAGAAAAAGTAAAACGCATAATTAGTGTTTGTAAGCATGGCAATTAGGCCACCAGCCATCCATTCATTACAAGTAGCTCTAAGTCTAATGCCGTGTACACACGACCAGACTTTTCGACGGACTAGGTCCTATGGTCTTCCCGACGGGCTTTCGGCTGAGTTCTGACAGACTTTCCGAATGAACGGACTTAGCCACACACAATCACATCAAAATCCGACGGATTTGAACGTGATGATGTACAACCGGACTAAAATAAGGAAGTTCATAGCCAGTAGCCAATAGGATTCGTTCTGTCGGACCTTTGTTGTCGAAAAGTCCCGTTGTGTGTACGCGGTATTAGTTTACACTTGCATCTAAACGGCCGCGCCTCCTAAAAGTGATCCGTCAATTCCAGGGTGTTTCTTGCACGTCCTCCTTTGCTTGAATGGATCGCGTTTGGCAGCAGTGATCATTTTTGCCCCAAGCATGAAGCAAAGTATGCAACCACGCCATGTGAACGCTGACATCTACTTGTGCAGGAGGAAGTGGGGTTGGAAGGTTCTAAAAACGAGGATATTTTCACCCCCTCCCCTCCAACTGCCTAATTAAGTCCTAAATGTTATTATGTAAATAATGTATCCTGGAGATGGCATTGCTAAACCCTGGTAGCTGGGGCCCAATCCCCTGCATCCTCTAAAGCAGGCATAGGCAAGCTGAGGCCCTCCAGCTGTTGCAGAACTACAAGTCCCATCATGCCTCTGGTAGTAATTGTAACTGCCAGCATTGCAATGCCTCATGGGAAATGTAGTTCCACAACAGCTGGAGGGCCTCAGGTTGCCTACCCCTGCTCTACAAAATACAAACCTGCCAACTTTTTGAGATGGGAATGAGGGACACCTATTAGCAAACATATGTAGGAATAGGACACACCCCCTACCACACCCCCTTAAAGGGGAATCATACAAAGATATTAGTTAAACCCACTTTTTTTTATACCACTGCTATTCCTTTATAGTGGGTTTTGAAATGTACAAATGCAGCAATTTAGAAATCAGATGAAAGGTTTAGCACTGGGAAACACTTTTTGAAAGATAAAAAGTGCATTTTATATACAACTATATAGATCAGACCAAAATGAGGGACAAATGAGGAGGAAAGAGGGACAGAGGGACATTGCTCCAAATCAGGGACAGTTGGGCTGTGCTCAGACCTGAAACCGCCAATTATATTTATCAGGCCTACCCAAAATGCAAGTCTTAGGGGTTGATTTACTAAAGGCAAATAGACTGTGTGCTTCACAAAGTGTAGTTGCTCTCTGCAAGGGCAGTTGCTCCAGAGTTTAGTAAATGAGCAGAAGCTTTGCTGACTTCCACCATCCAATCACATGTAAGCAAAAAATTCTGTTTTTTTATTCTCCTTGCATGTGATTGGGTAATATCTGCAAATTTAGGCTTCACTTAATTTACTAAGCTCTGGAACAACTGCACTTTTCAAAGTTCACAGCCTTTTTTTTAAATCAACCCCATAGTCTATGAACTGGAATCCATTCCATTGCTCTCAAATTCAGATCACAGCAGTGTGAACCTAGCATTATGGGTTTTTCCCTCCCCTAGCCTAAGACCGGGTAGTGAAAGGAGAAACAAGAGTTCATCTCTCTGTCACTCTGCTCTCTCCTTCGATCAGCATGTCGTTTGTAAGCACAACTGAGCACAACTGACTGGCTCTTTATGGTTGATTAATTAAAGGCAAATAAATTGTATACTTTACAAGTGCAGTTGTTCCGGAGCTTAGCAAATTAGCAGAAGCTCTGCTGACTTCCATCATCAAATCATGTGCAAGCAAAATTGCAGTTTTTTTCTTTTTTTTTGCATGTGATTGGATATTTTTTAAGTAAAGCTTTACCTCATTTACTTATTGCACTTTCAGAGTGCAACTGCACTTGCAAAGTGCACAGTCTATTTGACTTCAGTAAATCTACCCCTTGGTGTTGCTTTTCTCTCTCCTGATCTGCACTTTACTATATAGAGGATTGCAAGAAGCTGTCAGGACAAATTCAGGTACTGACACAAATGTTTAAAATAAAAAAAATTGAATGATGTGTAGTGCCGGCTCCTGAAGAGCACGCGCTATGTGTTTTTTTTATACTTAAAGTTCCTAAAACCACAGTTGGGTCAATTATGCCAAATTATGATTTCAGTACCAGTCTAGCTGGATTGCACTGTGTTCTGCTTGGCCACAGGTGGCGCTGTCACCATTAGCAAGTGTGAGAACGCAGTGTAGCTAGGCGCATTGAGTGCCATTCCTTCTCGGAAACCAGCCCAGAGTGTCATCTTGCTGTGCACTCTGGGAGAGGGTACTTAAGGTACTGACATCACGTGCTTCTGGGTTCCGGTCCAGAAGATCTTTCTGTCTGTTTGGTCCTGGTCCTCCTGACCAGCCCCCATGGCCCTCATGGCCTGGGGTGTGGATCCATCCAATTCCAAGTCTTGGGGCTGGCTAGCCCGAGGCAAAGTAAATGAAAGGAGGATTTAAGGGTTGTCCGGTGCCGTCTCATCTGTGGAGAGGCCCGGCAACTGGAGAAGCAACCAGGGGAGGACTCTTCGGGAGAAGGCCACGCATAAGGCTGGCTTCTCAGAAAGAGCCTGGAGGCTCAGTTGAAAGACACCAAGCGAATCTACACTCATACGGTATCGCCGGACCGGCTGCGAGATACTGGTACCGTATGTTAGCTCTCTAGGTTTATCTACATCCTTCAGTTACATCCAAGTCTGTGGCAGAGACTTCATTCACAAGTGTTCTACATCCAAGTCTGTGGCAGAGACTTTGTTCAAGTGTTCTATAGGCAAGTCTGTGGCAGAGACTTTGCTTTACTCAAACACTCTATCGGCTGCTAGGCCTAGTGAGAGGAGGTCTATCCGGTAGCTGTGAGAATCCAGTTGTGAACGGTAATTCTCTGGATTTCTATAGTGAGAGACTTCCTATCTTTATCAGTTCCAAGAGTGCCTGAACTTCCTACCTAACCCTCTACCCTTCATACAGAGACTTTTCTGTCTACTTGTTGTCCAATAAATATACTAAAAGTGGATCCAGTGTCAGTTTCTGCAGTGCTTTGGGCCATCTACCTCGGGAAAACCCCTAGAAGCATACGAGGTGGAGAAGGTAACGGTAAGCCCAACAAAACCAGCTGCTCCTTCGGGGGTCAGTGCTACAGATGTATTAGATGTAAGAGGAGTTCCAGTCTGTAAAAAATAAATAAATAAATAAAAGTCAGCAGCTACAAATACTGTAGCTGCTGACTTTTAATATAAGGGCACTTACCTGTCCAGGGATGTTGACACCCATAGTCGATTCGTCAATCAGTTTTGGTTCCAGCCGTTTTCTGGGACCTCTGTGTGTCCCAGAAGGCAGTGGGGGGGAAGGCACTGGAAATTATGTAGATCGCCTTGCGGTGATCCTACCAGGAAAAAAACAGGTACCCGCTAAACCCCCCCCCCCCCCAAAGTGCCAAATGTGGCAGTGGAGAGGAGGGTGCAAACAAGTAAAGCTTTCCCTTTTGGGTGGAGCTCTGTTTTGATGAGTACAGATGTAGCAAGGTCCCATGCCTCCTTCAGTGTAATCAGAACCTCCAGGGCCAGGGATAACTGACATCCTTCTATATATATAGTGGGTTGTGAGGCATGGTGGCTCCAAAGTAATTCAAGTTATTGGGCGCCAGACACTTCTTGAATGCAAAAGAGAGTTTATTTCTCTTAACAAACATTTTAAAGGAAGAGAGGGTTAGTGCCAGGACACCCTTAGGTAGTTGCAAGATTAATTGTCAGACTCTGAGACTTCAACAGGAGGACAGCCATGCAAGGAAAAGCATCCAGCAAGACGCTGCATCTACATGTGCAGGAATGCTGTCTTTAACAGTTCCTAACACAAAGCGTAACAGTTCTTTCACTTCCACTACAATCACTCCTTGTAGTTCTTTAGCTTACTGAGCTCCGGGCCTCTCACTAGACCCTCTGATTCACTGCCACTGAATCCCTTGAGCTCCTCCAATCTTTACAGTGGCATCTTACTCAAGCGTCACCCCTGCTTCTTTGCTGGGTCCTTAGCTTGGCACTCTAGATACCTCTCAAGCTTCACCCATGCTGGCCTGCTCATTCCCTGGCTTGACACACAAGGCTGCTCTGCAAGCATAACCTCTGCTGGCTGAGTCCCTGGCTTGATTCCCACTGAAGTTTCTCGATTCTTCACCGTCCCTGGTTGGTGAGAATACTGCTTTGGTACTTGCTTCAGTTACACACTGTGGTCCCTGGTAATAAGGCGGATAGTCCCTTACTGGCGGCATCTTCCCCTCTACCTCCGACCACGACAGGTTCTCCGGCCAGCAGAACCATCACTTCTGGTTGGACTGCAAGCCGCAATCCCAACCCTGCACTTGCTTCTGGATAGGCCTTCAGACAGCCTAGCAGCCAGATGTGCCCAGGATAGGCCTATTCTTTGGCCTAGCAGCCCAGGCAGTACAACACATCCATCTAGACAGCCACCCAGGTGGCACAGAACCCCCGATCACCTGACCCCACCCTCCACCCGAATATATAGGTTCTCCCAGCAGGCCAAGGGATTTAAGAAAACTCCTTGGCTATTGGCTGAGATACCATATATACCCACAATCTGACCTTGCATTGCCCTTCTCGTATCTAGTACCACCAAGTACCTGGCCACCTATTGGTAGAAAAGTGCAACAAGGCCAAACTTAGGGAGAATAGATCAATAGATCTCTAACAATCCACCAGGATAATTATTCCTGGCAAGAAAAATTTGTGAGGAGCAACCCTGCCTAAACTCCAGGGTGCTACACAGAGCTGGATTAATTTGTGTATTTTACATCTGCCTGGAGTTAAGTTTTAAAGGGCAATTCTTCAAAACCGGAGCATGCCCCTGGGTAATCAGGTTGGCAGATAATGAAATGAATACACAAAAGTTATGGTCTGCAGTCATCTGCATAGGACTTTGTACTCACCTGTGATTTCATTCAACTTTACGATTGCTGGATCTTCAAATTTCTGAATTTGCTTCCTTACGATATTTTCAAATGTTCTGAAGCTGATGATTCCAACCATCTCCCGGCCTCGATACTGATTCTCCCAGACATCAATGCCCTTCCTTATTTCCTTAGGGACTGAAATAACCAGGGACAGTTACTGAATTTTCAAGACCCAAGAAAGCTGAACTACAAAGCACACAGAGCCTTGTGCATGAGCAACGTGAATGGGGAAATGTCATCCACGGCAACCAATCAGGTTATTCCTATTATTTCCATAAGAATCTGGTCGCTTACTGATATAATATGGCAATTGGTTATATTGCTACTGCTTCAAAGTTGGCATAGTCTACAAAAATTTATAACCAGTTTGGGTTCAAAGATCCCAGGCTCACATTTATCAAGGGAGGAAAAGAGACAATGATATCCCAATAAAATAAATAAAATTGTTAGTGTAAATATTAAATATCCTTACCATTTTACCATCAGATGTAATCAATGGAATTCAGGTTAAATACATTTTATTAGAAAGAGCAATGATAGTTCTAACCTACTGCTGCCCAACCTATGGCTGAGCCCATTCAGCCCCTTGGCAATTACAGTGCAGCCCTCTGAAAGTGGTTGTAAACCCTTTACAACCACTTTAACCTACAGGAAGCCTAGATTAAGGTTTACCTGTAGGTGCTTGAAATATCTCCAAGACCTGTACGGTCTAGGAGATATTTGCAAATCGCCGTACGGCAATTTCTCCTGCGCATGCGCCGGAGTTAGAAAGGGCACGCTGTGCCATTTCTAGCTCGGGTCATGCCATTAAAGGCGACTCCCGTGAGCATGCGCGGGAGTGATGTCACGTGACTCCGGCCAGTCACAGAGCCAGAGTTTGTGGCCCCGGAAGGAAGAGGGGTGAAGAATGGACGCTTGCTACTAGCGAGGAAGACGGGGACATCACGGGCTTCTCCTGCAGGTAAGTGACACATAATGGGTTACTATGCGATGCATAGTAGTCCATTATGCTTTACCTTTGCAGGGAAACAAAGAGGAAGTAACACCCATCAGGGTTTACGTCCTCTTGAAGTGGAGTTTATTTACTAAAGGCAAAATCCAGAGCTTAGTAAATGAGCAGAATCTCTACTGTCTGCCATCATCCAATCATGTTCAAGAAAAAATGCCTTTAAAAAAAAAAAAAAAATTATATTCCTTGCATGTGATTGGGTATTCTTTGCAAAGCAAATCTTTTCCTTATTTACTAAGCTCTGGAGCAATTTTACTTTGTTACTTACAGTCTATTTGCCTTTAGTAAATCAACCTCAGTATCTCTGCTTTGTTGCTTATCCAAGTCCATTAAGGAGAAGTATTCTTTAGATTGGCTTCTAGTAGTTAAATGTCTTATTTTTTTTGCCCTCCATCCTTTTATTTATTTCTTCATTTTCGTTCCTATGATCATTTATAATGGACCATACTGATAGAAATATCAAATGTGCCTAATTCTTAAAGGGGAATCAAAAAATGTATTCTGGATTTGTAGAAAGCAGTTGTAATCGATGCTCTCCAGCAGTCTTATGTTACACTATGGAGGTAATTTACTAAAACTGGAGCGTGCAAAATCTGGGGCAGCTCTGCACAGAAACCAATCAGCTTCAAGATTTCATTGCAAAAGCTTAAATGAACAAGCTGAAGTTAGAAGCTGATTGGCCACCATGCACAGCTGAGCTAGACTCAGAGTGCTCCAGTTTTCGTAAATCTCCTCCCATGCTACCAAAAGTATTGGGACACCTGTCTTTACACACACACAAACTTTAATGGCATCCCAGTCTTAGTCTCTAGGGTTCATTATTGCGATGGCCCATCCTTTATGGCTATAACAGCTTCAAAATACTGTTTTCCGCCCCCCACAAAACAAATTCCACCGGCCGCCACTGATAATGCATATGGCAAAACGAAATTATTTACTTAAAGCGGCTGTATAGTCAATTGTATTACTTTTTATTACTTTTACCTACAGGTAAGCCTTATTATATTATAGAATAAAAAGATGATCTCCTAAACCTGTACGGTTTAGGAGATATTCCCCTCGAAATGAGCCGCCGACTTCAGCGGCGCATGCGCACCAGGGACTCTCAGCTGAAAGCCCGGCAGACTCCGGAGTTTGCCGGAAAGAAGCCTCCCGTGCGCACGTGCAGGAGTGACGACATCGCGGCTCCAGCCACTCACAGCGCTGGAGCCGCGATACCCGGAAGACACACCAAGGCAACATGTCAGCTCCCTCGGCGTGGACCAGGTGAGTTACCGACGCCTCGTTCTAAGGTAAGTATTTCATAATGAGCTAGTATGTGGTGCATACTAGCTCATTATGCCTTTTGCCTTACAGAAGTATAAAAAATTTTTTTTGGGGGGGGTATACAACTGCTTTAACAAATTAATCCGAAACGAAACATATTTTTTTCATCATGCACCTCTCTATTCCTGGTAGCCAAAGGGGGAAGCTAGGGTGCAAAAGGGAGATGAGTATGTGCATCTGTGCAGGACTACAGTTACGTAAAACTATTGCTTTGTTTTACATAGGCAAAGGCCTGGCTCGCTTTAAAGCATGATCTATATCTTGTTTCCCATCGTCCTGGTGCAGAACCTGTGTAAATCAGTGCGGCCACTTTTAGCATTACTCACATTGGTCGGCTGAACTGTTCAGATTTAGTTCCCAGAGATGAAAGCATTTTCGGATTTTGGTAAAAAGTTTCAGTTGTGCGTTGGCGACCTCCTCTTCCCCTCGAGTAGCTTTGCCAATTCCTTCAGCAAACTGCCTAATTTTCTGTTGGGGGCAACAGGAACAAATCACTTCAGACAAACTGCAATACATTGCTTTCTGTGGTTTTTATGATCTTCTGTATCAGAAACACAGTAATGGGTGAGACCAAGCTACGAGTTTTAAACGAAAACCTCAGTCTTAGGAAATGGAAACATTTTAAAAACAAAAAATGTTTGATCTGCATATTGATGAAATACAGTAAATACAATGTAATAGTAATGTTGTTACATTGTTTAGAACAGGGGTGCCCAACCAGTGGCCCGGGGACCACATATTGCCCACAGAGCCCTATGATGTGGCCTTCTGCTCTGGATAATCCGATGCTTTCTGTATAGACTCAGACGCGGAGTGATATGGACTGCGCTCTGAAAATGTAAGAGATGTGTCACCAGCGCAAAAAAATAAAATAAATTCTAATAAGTGACTTTATCTTACATTTAAATTTAACCTCCTCAATACAGGGCATTTTCACCCCCCTTCCTGCCCGAGTAATTTTTCTGCTTTCAACGCTGTCATACATTGAATGACAATTTTGCGCAGTCATGCTACACTGTACCCAGATGAAATTGTTATCATTTTGTCCCCACAAATAGAGCTTTCTTTTGGTGGTATTTGATCACCTCTGCGGTATTTATTTTTTGCGCTATAAGACAAAGAAGAGTGACAAGTTTGAAAAAAAAACAATATTTTTTACTTTTTGCTATAATAAATATCCAATTTTTTTTTTTTTTAAACAAATTTTTTCCACAGCTTAGGCCGATATGTATTCTACATATTTTTGGTAAATAAAAAAAATTGCAATAAGCGTATATTGATTGGTTTGCACAAAAGTTATAGCGCTTACAAAATAGAGGATAGTTTTATAGCACACGAGCTGTGGTGCCTCTCCAAGCCGAGAGCACACCCAGACACACTGAATCCTCCCTCAGTTACTGCGCCTCGGACCAGCAGGTTCCAAGACTCTGGAACAGACGGATCCCTACCCCAGACCAGGCGGGTCTATTAGGGGCATCTAACAGGAACATGTTGCGTGATGTCGAACACCCTGTGACCGGGACCCCTCACGGGGCTACCCCGGTCCTGGAAACAGAACAGACCACACGGGCCTTGCAAACTCCTCTCCCTCACCACGTGACCCACACCTCTTAAGTACCCCTTCCCAGAATCCCCAGCGGGCCCCGGCACTCCCACTGATTAGATCCGAGAAGGCTGATACCCAAAACATCCAACCAGGCCTGGTTCTGGCCTGTCATGTGCACCTCACTGTTCACATGACCAGGCAGAACTTCCAACACGGCCCAGCCAGACTGATGTTAAGGCCAACCTATGTAATTAACCCTCAGAACCCCTACTGTCCTGAGGCAAAAACTAAATTTACATGCGTATGACATTTTATCCAAAATGTCATTCGTTACACATCCCCCAGTCATTTAGATGATGTCCCCATAGTCTAGGTAACAACTGAGGCAAAAATCCTACACACAAAAAGTAAATGGTGCCTGAGTTCTTATATTGAGTACTGGGGGAAGGGAAAGAAAGGAAAACATGTTTGAACATTAACATTTATCACAATGACATTTTCAATGCTGTATGCATACCACCCAGCTAACTGTCTAAGCCCACCCAGACTCTGGTGAGCTTGACAGCTGATCTCGATGCATCCTGAAAGAAAAACATAATACCAAAGGCAACACTGTACACTATACACTCTGTTTTTGAAGGGCAAAATTCCATCATTGACACAACGGAATTTCCTCCTTCACAAGTATATGAAATATCTCTCTAACACGCTCTAATTGCTGGTGAAAGAAAAGTCTTTGCCTATTACCACTACTTTTCCGCCGACTCACGCCACCTAGTGGTCAGAGCCGCTGTAACTGCAAGTCCTTTAACAAATGAACACGGTGGGCTAAAAGCCTGAAGAACTTGACATACATCTTCTGGTAGACTACCTGTCTAACTACCCCAGAGTCTTTGCGGATTGCAGAAACATTGAAAAAAAATTAAAGACACGAGGAAACTCTTCTCTTCTTTCTGCAAAACTTCTCAAAAACTTGACTCAAGGAACAGTTCACCAATAGAACCTTGGGTCAGGTAGAGTTAGATCTTTCCCTTGAGCATCAACAGTAGTAATGAAATAAATGGCACTCTCTTTATCCGGTCTGCATATTATGACTTTGTCACTGTAGATGTGCCGACCGTAGCTCCAGTGTAACAAGTAGTGATGGCCGAACGGTTCGCCCGGCGGTCGTTTCGCGGCGAATTTCCGACATTCGCGGTCCGCACGTTCGAACGCCTTTTTCCGTCGTTCGCCGCGGCGGACTTACGTGTTTAATGTATACAAGAACTTTAACCTTTGGTGACACGTTTATCATGTGATACAGGACAGCCAATTGAGACATGACAGCACATGGACACTTGTACATTCCCCCTAACCTATAAATACACCCGATCCGGTGGCCATTTTACATTCTTTCTTCTGTTAAGATAGGGACAGGTTCCTGTGTGGAGTAGGGAGAGATAAACCACTAGCTATTTGGTACACAAAAGTTCTTTTCAGGACTGGTATAGGTGTTAGGTGTTGATAGGTTTGCTGTGCTGCTGATTCTTGCAGCAGCCTGAGTGTCTTTTGTTAGTTTAGAGAAAGGGAAAGGACGGTGTATGCTACAGGGACAGCCAGATTAGTCTTTCATCATCATCATCATCATCATCATCATTAGCTGTTACTATCAAGGTCCACAAAAGAGCTGTTCCAGTAACCACTAATCGTTCTCTTTTTTTGCCAATTTGTATAGGGACAGGAAGGAAGCAGTGTTGTCAGGCAGTGAGGGTAATTTTAAAGACTTGCTGTTATTATTAGTTCCACAAAGGTTCTTTTCAGGACTGGTATCAGTGGTACAGTAATAGGCTTGTACATGTATAATATTCTTTCTTCCAAATATAGAAAGGATATTATACTTGACTGCTGCCCTTCTGCTGCAGTCTGCTAAACATTCACAACTCACTTGTTCCACAAAAGTTCTTATAAGGACTGGTAACTTGGTATAGGGTGCTACGGTACATAGGCTTGAGTGCGGTACAGTCTGCTGTTCTGTAAGGACCGCTATCGGTCCACAATAGATAGGGTTGACGTGCACCACTGCTGACCGCTGCCCTATACTGCAGCAGTCCTTCAGCGGTATAGGGACTGACGTACAGTCTGCTAATCACTAACACACAACCTGCTTGTTCCACAAAAGTTCTTATAAGGACTGGTAACTTGGTATAGGGTGCTACGGTACATAGGCTTGAGTGCGGTACAGTCTGCTGTTCTGTAAGGACCGCTATCGGTCCACAATAGATAGGGTTGACGTGCACCACTGCTGACCGCTGCCCTATACTGCAGCAGTCCTTCAGCGGTATAGGGACTGACGTACAGTCTGCTAAACACTAATACACAACCTGCTTGGTCCACAAAAGTTCTTATAAGGACTGGTAACTTGGTATAGGGTGCTACGGTACATAGGCTTGAGTGCGGTACAGTCTGCTGTTCTGTAAGGACCGCTATCGGTCCACAATAGATAGGGTTGACGTGCACCACTGCTGACCGCTGCCCTATACTGCAGCAGTCCTTCAGCGGTATAGGGACTGACGTACAGTCTGCTAAACACTAATACACAACCTGCTTGGTCCACAAAAGTTCTTATAAGGACTGGTAACTTGGTATAGGGTGCTACGGTACATAGGCTTGAGTGCGGTACAGTCTGCTGTTCTGTAAGGACCGCTATCGGTCCACAATAGATAGGGTTGACGTGCACCACTGCTGACCGCTCACCTATACTGCAGCAGTCCTTCAGCGGTATAGGGACTGACGTACAGTCTGCTAATCACTAACACACAACCTGCTTGTTCCACAAAAGTTCTTATAAGGACTGGTAACTTGGTATAGGGTGCTACGGTACATAGGCTTGAGTGCGGTACAGTCTGCTGTTCTGTAAGGACCGCTATCGGTCCACAATAGATAGGGTTGACGTGCACCACTGCTGACCGCTGCCCTATACTGCAGCAGTCCTTCAGCGGTATAGGGACTGACGTACAGTCTGCTAATCACTAACACACAACCTGCTTGTTCCACAAAAGTTCTTATAAGGACTGGTAACTTGGTATAGGGTGCTACGGTACATAGGCTTGAGTGCGGTACAGTCTGCTGTTCTGTAAGGACCGCTATCGGTCCACAATAGATAGGGTTGACGTGCACCACTGCTGACCGCTGCCCTATACTGCAGCAGTCCTTCAGCGGTATAGGGACTGACGTACAGTCTGCTAAACACTAATACACAACCTGCTTGGTCCACAAAAGTTCTTATAAGGACTGGTAACTTGGTATAGGGTGCTACGGTACATAGGCTTGAGTGCGGTACAGTCTGCTGTTCTGTAAGGACCGCTATCGGTCCACAATAGATAGGGTTGACGTGCACCACTGCTGACCGCTCACCTATACTGCAGCAGTCCTTCAGCGGTATAGGGACTGACGTACAGTCTGCTAATCACTAACACACAACCTGCTTGTTCCACAAAAGTTCTTATAAGGACTGGTAACTTGGTATAGGGTGCTACGGTACATAGGCTTGAGTGCGGTACAGTCTGCTGTTCTGTAAGGACCGCTATCGGTCCACAATAGATAGGGTTGACGTGCACCACTGCTGACCGCTGCCCTATACTGCAGCAGTCCTTCAGCGGTATAGGGACTGACGTACAGTCTGCTAATCACTAACACACAACCTGCTTGTTCCACAAAAGTTCTTATAAGGACTGGTAACTTGGTATAGGGTGCTACGGTACATAGGCTTGAGTGCGGTACAGTCTGCTGTTCTGTAAGGACCGCTATCGGTCCACAATAGATAGGGTTGACGTGCACCACTGCTGACCGCTGCCCTATACTGCAGCAGTCCTTCAGCGGTATAGGGACTGACGTACAGTCTGCTAAACACTAATACACAACCTGCTTGGTCCACAAAAGTTCTTATAAGGACTGGTAACTTGGTATAGGGTGCTACGGTACATAGGCTTGAGTGCGGTACAGTCTGCTGTTCTGTAAGGACCGCTATCGGTCCACAATAGATAGGGTTGACGTGCACCACTGCTGACCGCTGCCCTATACTGCAGCAGTCCTTCAGCGGTATAGGGACTGACGTACAGTCTGCTAATCACTAACACACAACCTGCTTGTTCCACAAAAGTTCTTATAAGGACTGGTAACTTGGTATAGGGTGCTACGGTACATAGGCTTGAGTGCGGTACAGTCTGCTGTTCTGTAAGGACCGCTATCGGTCCACAATAGATAGGGTTGACGTGCACCACTGCTGACCGCTGCCCTATACTGCAGCAGTCCTTCAGCGGTATAGGGACTGACGTACAGTCTGCTAAACACTAATACACAACCTGCTTGGTCCACAAAAGTTCTTATAAGGACTGGTAACTTGGTATAGGGTGCTACGGTACATAGGCTTGAGTGCGGTACAGTCTGCTGTTCTGTAAGGACCGCTATCGGTCCACAATAGATAGGGTTGACGTGCACCACTGCTGACCGCTCACCTATACTGCAGCAGTCCTTCAGCGGTATAGGGACTGACGTACAGTCTGCTAATCACTAACACACAACCTGCTTGTTCCACAAAAGTTCTTATAAGGACTGGTAACTTGGTATAGGGTGCTACGGTACATAGGCTTGAGTGCGGTACAGTCTGCTGTTCTGTAAGGACCGCTATCGGTCCACAATAGATAGGGTTGACGTGCACCACTGCTGACCGCTCACCTATACTGCAGCAGTCCTTCAGCGGTATAGGGACTGACGTACAGTCTGCTAATCACTAACACACAACCTGCTTGTTCCACAAAAGTTCTTATAAGGACTGGTAACTTGGTATAGGGTGCTACGGTACATAGGCTTGAGTGCGGTACAGTCTGCTGTTCTGTAAGGACCGCTATCGGTCCACAATAGATAGGGTTGACGTGCACCACTGCTGACCGCTGCCCTATACTGCAGCAGTCCTTCAGCGGTATAGGGACTGACGTACAGTCTGCTAAACACTAATACACAACCTGCTTGGTCCACAAAAGTTCTTATAAGGACTGGTAACTTGGTATAGGGTGCTACGGTACATAGGCTTGAGTGCGGTACAGTCTGCTGTTCTGTAAGGACCGCTATCGGTCCACAATAGATAGGGTTGACGTGCACCACTGCTGACCGCTGCCCTATACTGCAGCAGTCCTTCAGCGGTATAGGGACTGACGTACAGTCTGCTAAACACTAATACACAACCTGCTTGGTCCACAAAAGTTCTTATAAGGACTGGTAACTTGGTATAGGGTGCTACGGTACATAGGCTTGAGTGCGGTACAGTCTGCTGTTCTGTAAGGACCGCTATAGGTCCACAATAGATAGGGTTGACGTGCACCACTGCTGACCGCTCACCTATACTGCAGCAGTCCTTCAGCGGTATAGGGACTAAGAGTTTTGTCACAGGGTCATTTAAAAAATGACATGCAGAGGAAGAGGCAGGCCCTTCCGCAGGGGTGGTAGGGGTAGGGCAGGAGCAACAGGCTTGAGCCAAAGTGGGAAGTTGCAGAAGGTGCGTTCAATTACTTTAAAGGATGCACCAGACTTGGTTGAGTGGCTCGCTCAGCCTTACTCTTCTGCACCCTCCTCATCCTCTCGATCTGCACCCTCTTCTTCACTCTCTGCTATGTGCACCCCCAAAGACACTACCACCAACAACACGACCACCACCACCACCACCACATACCTTCCGCTTGAGTCACTGGAATTATTTTCCGATCCATATCAAGAGGACATTTCTGATGCGCAGCCACTCTTGGTATTGGATCAGGAAGAGGAGGTAGCAACAAGCGCTACTCAGCAGTCTGACGCCAGTACCCAGATCAGCCCAAGGAGGAGGTTGGTCCCCGGTGTTGCTGCCTACTCCGAGATCTCTACTTATAGCGGTGGGGAAGGTGACGTTGATGATGACGTGTCTAGTGATGTCACGTGGGTGCCCACAAGAGAGGAAGAGGAGGGGAGTTCAGAGGGAGATATGGACCAGCAGATAGGGAGGAGAAGCAGCAATGACTTACATTGCACAGCAGGGACAAAGCAGACTGCAAATGTATCAGGAGCGAGTCATCGACCATGTACGGTCACATCTGGCGCTCCCAGGACACCGGCACATGGCTCCGCAGTGTGGGCTTTTTTTAACGTGTCCGCTGCTGACAATAGCGTTGCCATCTGCAATCTTTGCAGTCAACGCGTTAGTCGCGGTAAGCCCAATACTCACCTAGGGACGACCGCCTTAAGAAGGCACATGAGCAGCCATCACCGAGCCCAGTGGGAGCAACGGAACACACAAAGCCACACTGCAGGCTCTCACCGTCCAGCCTCGTCTTCTACTTCTCCTTCTCCTCTCTCCTCACAATTGTCCTCCACTCCACCTTCCATCACGCCAAGCTCACATTTTTCTGCAAAAAGGCAGGCTTCCGTGGGCCTAATGTTTGAGCGTAAAAAAATGATGACGCCGGATAACCCTCTTGCCCAACGGTTGGCGGCTGGCTTGTCAGAACTCATAGCCCGCCAACTACTGCCATATAAACTGGTGGACTCGGAGGCCTTTCGCAAATTTGTGGCCATTGGAACACCACAATGGAAGGTCCCAGGAAGGAAGTATTTCTCAGAGAAGGGCATCCCAGAGCTATATGGCCATGTTCAGCGGCAAGTGAATGTATCTCTGGCACACAGTGTCGGTGCCAAGATACATCTGACCACAGACACGTGGTCTAGCAAACACGGGCAGGGAAGGTATATCAGTTTTACTGCCCACTGGGTGAACCTTCTGACGGCCGTCAAGCATGTAACCCGTGGCACCCGTGTAGATTTGGTTTTACCGCCACGGATTGCATGCAGGCCTGACTCTTCTTCTCCTCCTCCTACTCCATCCTCCTCCCTCTCCTCCTCAGCTGCCTCCTCCTTTTCCGCTGCTAGCGTCTCTTCCACTGCACCGCCCAAGCTCCCCAGAACCTATTCCACATGCCAGGTGAGACGTTGCCATGCCGTGCTGCGTCTGTTGTGCCTGGAAGCAAAGAGCCACACTGGCCCGGCACTCCTTTCAGCTTTGCGTTCACAGGCAGATGAGTGGCTAACACCGCTCAATTTGACAGTTGGTAAAGTGGTGTGTGACAACGGTGCCAATCTGCTTAGCGCATTGAAACAGGGCAAAATCACGCACGTGCCGTGCATGGCACACGTCTTAAACTTGGTCGTGCAGCGATTCCTTGTCAAATACCCTGGGGTCCAGGACATCTTGCGGCAGGCAAGGAAAATCTCGGCCCATTTCAGAAGATCTTACACGGCCATGGCTCGCCTTGCTGACATTCAGCGGCGACACCATCTGCCGGTCAGACGTCTTATTTGCGATTGCCCGACGCGATGGAACTCAACCTTCTATATGCTTGATAGGCTGCTCCAGCAGAAACGTGCAGTTAACGTCTACCTGTATGAACTCTGCGAAAGAAACGGTTCTGGGGAGCTGGGTTTTTTTTCACCGCGCCAGTGGCTGCTCATGCGCGACACATGCAGACTTCTGCGGCCATTTGAGGAGATCACCAAACTGGTCAGTCGCAGCCATGGCGCCATCAGTGACATGGTACCTTATGCCTTCTTTCTGGAGCGTGCATTGCGTCGTGTCATTGATCAGGCTGTGGAGGAGCAGGAGCGGGAAGATGAGGAAGTCGCAATGCTGGATGAATTCCCAGGGGGGGCTACTCTATCTGAGACAAGTCAACAACAGGAGTCTGATGAGGAGTCAGAGGAGGATGGTGCCGGGGCGGATGAGCAGGAGCAAGAAGAGCATGCTTTAAACCTTTCTGGGATCCCTGTTGTGCGAGGATGGGGAGAGGAGAATGAAGAGGACGACATTATCCTGGATGATGAGCAGGAGCCAGGCCACCACACCGCTTCCACTTTAGTGCAAATGGGGGCCTTCATGCTCCAGTGTTTTAATAGGGACCCCCGTATAAAAAGCATGAGGGTCAAGGACCAGTACTGGGTGGCAACGTACTTAGACCCCCGGTACAAACACAAAATGGCGGAAATGTTACCGCCGTCGCAGAGGGCTGTCAGAATGCAGCACTTCCAGGCCTTGCTTCGAGAAATGCTGCATTCTGCTTTTGCGTGCGCTGGCAGAGGAGCAATTCCCACTCCCAGAGAAGGATTTGCGGGTACCAATCCAACAGCGCCTGCAAGAAGAGGCCGGTTTGAAGATGTGTTGGTGACTTCGGATATGAGGTCATTCTTTCAGCCGACCCATCGACAGGTGTCATCCGGATCCAGCATCAGGGAACGCCTAGACCGTCAGGTGTCCGACTACATTGGGTTAACGGCCGATGTGGACGCTCTGAGGAGTGATGAACCCCTAGACTACTGGGTGGGCAGGCTTGACCTCTGGCCAGAGCTTGCCCAATTTGCAATCGAACTGTTGGCTTGCCCCTCATCCAGTGTCCTGTCCGAAAGGACGTTCAGCGCAGCAGGGGGGATTGTGACCGATAAGCGTACTCGCCTAGCTCACCACAGTGTTAACTACCTCACATTTCTAAAAATGAATGAGGCATGGATCTCGGAGGAATTCAACACATGTGATCAGTAGACCATGTATATGTCTATAAACAATTTTTGGAATCAAGCACACAGACCTTCTTAATTCATTTGGCTCACTTCCCTGACCCAAAAAAGCACACCGTACTATATGCCCCTACCCTCCTCTTTGAAGAGGTTGAGCGGTGTCATATTTCTACTGGGGCTGCTTATTATGAGGGGTTCCCACCATCCCTGTGCTGTGCTGACTTCCTCCTGGGTGTTCTTATTATGAGGGGCTCCCACCATCCCTGTGCTGTGCTGACTTCCTCCTGGGGGTTCTTATTATGAGGGGATCACACCATCCCTGTGCTGTGCTGACTTCCTCCTGGGGCTGCTTACGGTGCTGCTGTCAGCGCTGTATGTCACGGAGCTGCTGTCAGCGCTGTATGTCACGGAGCTGCTGTCAGCGCTGTATGTCACGGAGCTGCTGTCAGCGCTGTATGTCACGGAGCTGCTGTCAGCGCTGTATGTCACGGAGCTGCTGTCAGCGCTGTATGTCACGGAGCTGCTGTCAGCGCTGTATGTCACGGAGCTGCTGTCAGCGCTGTATGTCACGGAGCTGCTGTCAGCGCTGTATGTCACGGAGCTGCTGTCAGCGCTGTATGTCACGGAGCTGCTGTCAGCGCTGTATGTCACGGAGCTGCTGTCAGCGCTGTATGTCACGGTGCTGCTGTCAGCGCTGTATGTCACGGAGCTGCTGTCAGCGCTGTATGTCACGGAGCTGCTGTCAGTGCTGTATGTCACGGAGCTGCTGTCAGCGCTGTATGTCACGGAGCTGCTGTCAGCGCTGTATGTCACGGAGCTGCTGTCAGCGCTGTATGTCACGGTGCTGCTGTCAGCGCTGTATGTCACGGAGCTGCTGTCAGCGCTGTATGTCACGGAGCTGCTGTCAGCGCTGTATGTCACGGAGCTGCTGTCAGCGCTGTATGTCACGGAGCTGCTGTCAGCGCTGTATGTCACGGAGCTGCTGTCAGCGCTGTATGTCACGGTGCTGATGTCAGTGCTCTGTATTACGGTGCTGCTGTCAGTGCTCTGTATCTCCTGCACCCTCTTGTTTGCCTACCCTGGTCCCTGACCTTCCCTCTCCTCCATTGCCTTCATTAGCTCCATAGTCCTGAATTGTCAGAACAATTTCCCAAATAAAAAAAAAATGCTTGTAGTTATCGATCCCAAATTCACCTCATACATGTATTATGCTATTGTCCAGGTGGTGGGACTACGTGCTACCCCCTAATAATTACCCCGTGGCCGCAAATTCGACCTAAAGGTTTGCGAAATTCGCCTCCCATTGAAGTCAATGGAGCCCGCGGCGAACGGTCGTTTTCGCGAACGTTTGTGTCCGTTCGCGTTTCGCGTTCGCGAAACGTCCCGTCGGAAGTTCGTCCATCACTAGTAACAAGCATCCTTGAAATCTGTCATAGAGCTCCGGTGAAAAGGCCTTTTTCCGGAGCGGCCTTGGTACCTTGAGGTAGTTCCAAACATCATCTTCGTACCAAGCCTCACGACTTTCCTCAATTACAGTCATGACATTCCTGGGGACATAGGGAAACTCCAACCCGTACTCGGCAGCCACCCTTTTGTGGAGAAGCCTCTGAGACCTTGCGAATTTTGCCAACACACAGAGAGCACACCCGGACACCTTGAATCCTCCCTCAGTTACTGTGACTTGGACCAGCCGGTTCCATGACTCAGGAACAGACGGATCCCTACCCCAGACCAGGCGGCTCTATTAGGGGCATCTAACAGGAACATGTTGCGGGATGTCGAACACCCCGTGACCGGGACCCCTCACGGGGCTACCCCGGTCCTGGAAACAGAATTGACCACACGGGCCTCACAAACTCCTCTCCCTCACCACGTGACCCACACTTCTTAAGTACCCCTTCCCAGACTCCCCAGCGGGCCCCGGCACTCACACTGATTGGTTTAGAGAAGGCTGATACCAAAAACATCCAACCCGGCCTGGTTCTGGCCTGTCATGTGCACCTCACTGTTCACATGACCAGGCAGAACTTTCAACACAGCCCAGCCAGACTGATGTTAAGGCCATCCTATGTAATTAGCACTCAGAACCCCTACTGTCCTGAGGCAAAAACTAAATTTACATGCGTATGACATTTTATCCAAAATGTCATCCGCTACATGTGGCAGGCGTCTTCAAACTTTTTAAACAAGGGGCCAATTTACTGTCCTTCAGACTTTAGGGGGGCCGTACTTTGACCATTGGTAGTAAAAAAGGTCCTGGCATTGGTGGGAGTCAACAAAGCCATAGGCTTGGTGGTCAGTGGGACTAAATATTTTTTATTGTTGGTGTCAATGGGAGGAATTGTGCCCCATTATTGGTATCAGTGGGAGGAATAGTGCCCCATCATTGGTATCAGTGGGAGGAATAGTGCCCCATCATTGGTGTCAGTGGAAGAAATAGTGCCTCATCATTGGTGTCAATGGGAGGAACAGTGCCCCATCATTGATATCAATGGGAGGAATAGTGCCCCATCATTGGTGTCAGTGGGAGGAATAGTTCCCCATCATTGATGTCAATGGGAGGAATAGTTCCCCATCGTTGGTATCAGTGGGAGGAATTGTGCCCCAAGGGCCACATTTTGGAGACCAATCATATATGGAATACACCCTGTGTACTTTGATGAAGTTTTTGGGCTGTATGTGGTACCACCAAAGTCTGGAACTTATTAAAGGAGAATTCCCAGGTATGGATATTTTTACATAGTTACATTGGTCCAGCTTGGAACAATGTAACTTTGCATATAACATTTTTTTATTCCCTCTAGAAGCTGGAAATCACTGTATTAGGCACCCATACTACAGTGATCTCTACTAGCTTCTGTGTTCCTTGCCCAGCGGTTGCCCTGCTACATTGTAAACATGGGAAGTTGGCTGCTGGGTATGGGCCACCTTCAGAGAATGCTTTGTATTTTCTCAATGAATGTAAAAGGTGGACAGTGTGATGTCAACGCCCCGCCTCTCCACCTCATCCAATCAGAGAACGCTTTGCATTAATTGAAAAAATGCACAGCGATCTCTGAATGGCGCCTGTGCTGGGTAGCCGACCTCCTGTATTCAGAAGGTAGCAGGGCAGCCACTCGGCTTCTGGAAGAATGGTCAAACATTCCCATAGACACACTCCTAAACAGGGCCGCTGATAAGCCAGTAAGACTGGCCCTGTTGTACCGGGCCTGGCCACCAGGGGGGGGCCCAGGCAATATAAACAGGGATGAAAGAATGCATAGTAACTAATTAAAAAAAAAAAAAGTGTAGCCCTCCCCTTCTTCAGCCCGCTCACCTTTAACTGTAAACAATGCTGGAGTGGGGCTGAATGGGGGAGAGCCAGGAGGGAGACACAAGGAGGTATGACTACAGCAATACAAGTTCTGCAGGAAACAGGATCGTCTGGAGCACAGTTACACGTAACTGGCTGGCTGCAGTGTCTTCCGTGTGATCAGCCAGTGTACAGGTTATCGTTCAGCCTCCCCTCCCTCTTGTCTTGCTGGTTACTTTTTTTTTTTATCTGCCTAACCTGACCTGCACATTGTCTGATCACACTGATAAGATTCCTGGAAGACTCTGTAGCAGCTTTTAACCATTTCAGCTTATAATCAACTATTTAGCCAGAGCTCTGTGTGCTGCACAGATTGTTTGATATTTTAATTCTTTTTTGGAGAAGGATTTACTTCTAAATCAGGCTAGAAGCTTCACAGACCCATTAACTGGTTACTGTCCTCAGTAATCCTGACCAGTTCACAGTTTGTAAGAAAATTAGTATTTTGGAAATTGTATGTGAAGCTGTCTTCTGTCACTTGGTTGTACTTTCAAAGGAAAATCACTGACTTGATCTTGCAGAGGTGGTTTAAATAGAGTGGATCAGCCCTGTGATACTATATACTTGTACACTGGGTTCAGCCATAAACGGAGTCTCTGACCATCTCCTGAATCAATCATGTCTGCGATCCCTAACCATCTCCTGTACTATGTCTGCAGTCTCTGATCATCTCCTGTACCATGTCTGCAGTCTCTGATCATCTCCTGTACCATGTCTGCAGTCTCTGATCATCTCCTGTACCATGTCTGCAGTCTCTGATCATCTCCTGTACCATGTCTGCAGTCTCTGATCATCTCCTGTACCATGTCTGCAGTCTCTGATCATCTCCTGTATTATGTATGCAGTCTCTGATCATCTCCTGTACTATGTCTGCAATCCCTAACTGTCTCCTGTACTATGTCTGCAGTCTCTGATCATCTCCTGTACTATGTCTGCAGTCTCTGATCATCTCCTGTACTATGTCTGCAGTCTCTGATCATCTCCTGTACCATGTCTGCAGTCTCTGATCATCTCCTGTACCATGTCTGCAGTCTCTGATCATCTCCTGTACCATGTCTGCAGTCTCTGATCATCTCCTGTACCATGTCTGCAGTCTCTGATCATCTTCTGTACCATGTCTGCAGTCTCTGATCATCTCCTGTACTATGTCTGCAGTCTCTGACCCTCTCCTGTACTATGTCTGCAGTCTCTGATCATCTCCTGTACCATGTCTGCAGTCTCTGATCATCTGCTGTACTATGTCTGCAGTCTCCGATCATCTCCTGTACTATGTCTGCAGTCTCTGATCATCTCCTATAGTATGTATGCAGTCTCTGACCATCTCCTGTACTATGTCTGCAGTCTCTGACCCTCTTCTGTACTATGTCTGCAGTCTCTGATCATCTCCTGTACTATGTATCCAGTCTCTGACCATCTCCTCTACTATGTCTACAGTCTCTGATCATCTCCTGTACTATGTCTGCAGTCTCTGACCATCTCCTGTGGTATGTCTGCAGTCTCTGACCATCTCCTGTGGTATGTCTGCAGTCTCTGATCATCTCCTGTGGAATGTCTGCAGTCTCTGATCATCTCCTGTAGTATGTCTGCAGTCTCTGATCATCTCCTGTACCATGTCTAAAGTCTCTGACCATCTCCTGTGGAATGTCTGCAGTCTCTGACCATCTCCTGTACTATATCTGCAGTCTCTGACCATCTGGGGAGGGGTGGGGCTGGAGGAGGGACCAGGGGAGAAAACAGGGTGGAGCTGAAGGGGGCCCCGTCAGATAGGCTGTACGGGGCCCCATGATTTCTATCAGCGGCCCTGCTCCTAAACCTTGTGGACGGCCTTCCCAGAAGAGGTGAAGCTGTTATAGCTACAAAGGGTGGGCCAACTCAATACTGAACCCTACAGACTTAAGCCTCGTACACACGATCAGATTTTCGTCCAGGAATTGTGTGATGACAGACTGTTTGCCTAAAATCCGGCCGTTAGTACGCTCCATCAGACAATTGTTGGCCAACTTTCGGCCAACAAATGTTGGATGGCAAGTTAGTAAATGTTGGGTGGCAGGTTAGTAAATGTTGGATGGCAGGTTAGTCAATTTTTGGCAGACACCAGTCTGTTGTCAGATATTCCTACCGTATGTACACAAGTCCATCACACAGAAGTCCAAAATACAAACACGCATGCTCAGAATCAATACTCACGAAGCACAACATTAGCAGAAGATGCCCAAAGGGTGGCGCTCAAGAGCTGAAATTCCACATAGTACATCACTTCATTCATGTTTGTTGGCCGACAACTGTGTACCGTTTGTATGCAAGACAAGTTCACGGCATGCCCTTCTGACAAAAGTCTGGTGCTTTGTCTACGGACAATCCGATCGTGTGGGCTTTAGACTGGGATGCCATTAAGGTTCATGTGTGTAAAGGCAAGTGTCCCAATACTTTTGACAATATAGTGTACTTACATTGGTTGAAGCTGGACCAATGTAACTATGTAAAAATATCCATAAAAATTGACTTGTCTTATTTGCTCCCTTTTGGTCTCTTAAAGCATTTTGTTATATCTGAGAAGCTGAAAAAAAATACCTGTTGATTTGGAAGAAGTCTAGTGGGTTATGACTACAGAACACTACTGGAGGCCCGGTGCAAGGATTTTTGACACCCAAGGCAAAACCAAATTTTGCCACCCCCTTGGCTCAACCCCTGACTCCATCCCCTTTGCCCTGCCTTTGCAACACATGTGACCTACCTGACCATTACACTGACCTACCTGACACATACAGTGACCCAACTACCTGACACATACATTGACCTACCTACCTGACCTCTACACTGACCTACCTAACACATACAGTGACCCAACTACCTGACACATACATTGACCTACCTACCTGACCATTACACTGACCTACCTGACACATACAGTGACCCAACTACCTGGCACATACATTGACCTACCTACCTGACCCCTACACTGACCTACCTGACACATGCAGTGACCCACCTGACACATACACTGACCTACCTACCTGACCACTACACTGACCTACCTAACCCACCTACCTGACACATACACTGATACACCTACTTGACACATATACTGACCTACTTACCTGGTACATACACTGACCCACCTACCTGACACATACAGTGACCTACCTGACCGCTACACTGACCTACCTGACCCATACACTGACCTACCTGACTGCTACACTGACCTACCTGACACACACAGTGACCCACCTGACACATACAGTGACCCACCTGACACATACAGTGACCCACCTGACACATACACTGACCTACCTGACACATACACTGACCTACCTGACACCTACCTGACCCCTACACTGACTCTACACTGACCTACCTGACACATACAGTGACCCACCTACCTGACACATACATTGACCTACCTGCCTGGCCCCTACACTGACCTACCTGACCCACCTGCTTGACCACTACACTGACCTACCTGACATATACAGTGACCCACCTGACACATACACTGACCTACCTACCTGACCCCTACACTGACCTACCTGACACATACACTGATACACCTACTTGACACATATACTGACCTACTTACCTGGTGCATACACTGACCCACCTACCTGACACATACAGTGACCCACCTCCCTGAGCACTACACTGACCTACCTGACACATACACTGATCCACCTACCTGACACATACACTGACCCACCTACCTGACACATATACTGACCCACCTACCTGGTATATACACTAACCCACCAACGTGACCCATACACTCACTCCTACTTCCTGCACCACTCACCCCCCCCCATATACAGTGACCCACCTGACACATACACTGACCTACCTACCTGACCCCTACACTGACCTACCTGACACATACACTGATACACCTACTTGACACATATACTGACCTACTTACCTGGTGCATACACTGACCCACCTACCTGACACATACAGTGACCCCCCTCCCTGAGCACTACACTGACCTACCTGACACATACACTGATCCACCTACCTGACACATACACTGACCCACCTACCTGACACATATACTGACCCACCTACCTGGTATATACACTAACCCACCAACGTGACCCATACACTCACTCCTACTTCCTGCACCACTCACCCCCCCCCACCCCCCACACACAGCTTGATGTAGATCGCGGAGGATCCGTCCTCCTCCTTACCTCTGTTCTTCATGGCTTTATTGACCATAACATCAGGGCTCTCCTCAGAAGCAGTCGGGTAGTATAGCTTAGGAGTGCCCGCCAGCACCACCATCCACCATCCACGCTGCACCTCTCTCAATGCTTCCATCTTCACCGAGCCCCACCCCTCTGCTGCACTCAGTGTTACACAGACACGCAGCACTGCACCAGAGGGACAGGCTGGAGTAAAGGAGTTCTGGAGTGGCGCTGTGAGATATTACTGTGTGAGGAGACAGCGGGGCGCTCAGCGGGACACATCAGAGGATTGCCAATACACACTAGATGTGTTCCCTGGGACCCCCAGCCCTGCACCGAGATCATACAAGCCTGGAGCTTCACCGGGACAGAGGCCATGGTGGCGCCCTAGGTGGTAGTGCACCCTAGGCGGCTGCCTACTCTGCCTAGTGGTAACACCGGCCCTGCACTACTGTTATAGCGAAGAGGAGAGAAGAGCTATTGCATAGTCACTTTGCAAAACTTAGAAAAGCAAGGTTGTCTGATATCTAAGAAATAACTGGATTACAGGTAACAACCCCCTCAAAGAAGAGGACCACTGCACTGAGCACAACTTTTCTGAAGTTTCTCTGTCTGTGTTGCATCTCTTACCTCTATTAGAAAAGTAAGCCTCTCTGTATCAGTGTCGGGGACACATGAACTAATTAGGTTTAGCTTGTCTTCTGCATCCCGTAATTTCCTTATGATCTGTTTCTCCATAGTGGGCAATGTTCTCTGAAAAAAAAAAAGAGAAAGTGATGAACAATAAACCTAAAAAAATAACCCAAAACCGCATGTCTTCCAGCACTCTCACATGCAATTAAATGCAAATCTATTGTTTTTTTTTCTTTGTTTTTTTTTTTTTTTTTTTATTCATTTAGATATGTTTTTGAAAAAATCTGGTGCCTTAACCAATTCAGCTCCAGAAGGTTTCACCCCCTTCATAACCAGGCCATTTTTTGATACTCTGCACTGCACTACTTTAACCACTTAAGCCATATACACACGACCGGACTTTCCGGCAGACTAGGTCAGACGGAATCAGTCCGTCAGACAATTCGATCGTGTGTGGGCTAATCCGATCGTTTAAAAAAAATCAGACGGACCTAGAAATACACCCCCTTGTATCCCCCAGTACCAAACACAAGAAACTGTTCAATGATTTGCAGCATTTGTGTGCAAAGTTATCCTTGCTATGGGGAGGATGTGACTGTGCCACAAAGTAGACATGAACAGAAGAGGATATCTCTGGTCCCGATTGTCACACTAAATTTTATGGTCAAAAAAGTGTTTTATTTATTTTAACAGATAAAAAAAAAAAAAAGTACAAAGAGCAAAGCCTTGTCTGAGTAAACTACATAAAGAAATGTAATTTCCAAGTGTACAGACTATGGGGGTTGATTTACTAAAGCCAAATAGACTGTGCAGTTGCATTCTGCAAGAGCAGTTGCTCCGGAGCTCAGTAAATGAGCAAAAGTTTTACTGCCTTCCATCATCCAATCATGTGCAAGCAAAAATGCATTTTTCTTTATTTTCCTTGCACGTGATTGGGTACTCCTTGTAAAGTGAAGCCTTACCCCATTTACTAAGCTCCGGAGCAACTGCACTTGCAGAGTGCAACTGCCCTTTGCAATGTGCACAGCCTATTTGCCTTTAGTAAATCAACCCCCAATATTCCATAACATAATAGTGCAGGTAAGACATAGCCAACCCCGTAGTGGGGGGGGGGGGAGGAGGTAAAGATTGTCATAGATAACCATGTGAAGGGGACAGAATACCTTCCAGTCTCTGTACTTAGAGTTGTACATTTCAGACTTGAGGTGGATTAGGAAAAAAAAGGAAAAGGTAAGCGAGAGGAACATAATATGAGACCTAAGACCAGAAAAAGTGGAGGGAGAACAGGAAAAGTATGTAGATGTGGGTTTGTCACACTAGACATTTTTCCCCTCATATAAGACATGTGCACTGACAAAAAATGTGTTTGTTGTTTCGTTTCATTCGTTTTTTTGCATTTTTTGGAAATTCAAAAATTCTGAATTTGGAAATTCAAAAATTCGGATTTTAGAATTTCAGAATTTTAGATTTTTAGAATTTTCAGATTTCCGAATTTTCACATTTCCAAATTCCTGAATTTTCACATTTCCGAATCTTTGAATTTCCAAATTTTGAATTTTCAAATTCCAAATTTCTGAATTTTCGAATTCTGAATTTTTGAATTTTCAGAATTCAAAAATCCGATAATTCGAAAATATGAAAATTAAAAAATCAGAAAAAAAAGAAAATCAGTAAAATTTGAAATAATAACTAACTAATAATAACAACTATTAAATTATAGGTGTTGGAATTTCCTTTCAAATTTGGCTGTTTGTGAACATAATGAACACAAAATTTATCTCAAGTTACAAATTATCCAAAATAACGAATGCCGCATCTAAACAAATGGAATGGAACAAATTAATAATAAATAATAATAATAATAAAGAGGTTTTATTATTATTATTGTTATTTATTATTAATAAATACGTTCCATTCTTTTAGATACGGCATTCATTATTTCAGATCATTCGTAACTTTGGATAAATTCGTACTTGTTATGCCGCGTACACACGATCAAACAATCGGGTGGAAAAGTCCAGCAAACTGAAGTCCGCCAGACAATCCCCCCGTGTGTAGCCTCCGGCATACTTTTTTGACCCGAAAGTACGGCGGACTTAGAATGTAGTTTTGCACTCCAATCTTCCCGCCAGACTCGCATTTCGGCGGACAATCCGGCTGTGAAATGAGCGGACTTTTCCCGCCCGAAGAAAAGTCCGCTCATTTCGAGCGGGTCTCCAGGTAGGCGGGGCCCGCGAAGGAGACGCCGCCGGCCCCGCCACCTGGTATGGACTTAAAGGGGAACCCCAACGCCGAAAAAAATCGGCGTGGGGGTCCCCCCAAAGTCCACAACAGACCCTTGTCCGAGCACGCTACCCGGCCGGCCAGGAAAGGAGGGGCGAGCGAGCGCCCCCCCCCCCCCCCTCCTGAGCCGTACCAGGCCGTGTGCCCTCAACATGGGGGGTGCCTTGGGGAAGGGGGGGCTGCGCAGCCCCCCCACCCCAAAGCATCTTGTCCCCATGTTGATGAGGACAAGGGCCTCTTCCCGACAACCCTGGCCGTTGGTTGTCAGGGTCTGCGGGCGGGGGGCTTATCTGAATCCGGGAGCCCCCTTTAATAAGGGGGCCCCGGATACCGGCCCCCCACCCTATGTGAATGAGTATGGGGTACAATGGACCCCTACCCATTCACCTGTAAAATAAAAGTACAAAAAAAACACAACACACGAGATAAAATAGTTTATTGCACAGCTCCGGGGGTCTTCCGTCTTCGGGGGTCTTCTTGCCGGACTCCTCCGCTATCTTCTTGTAGCTCTTTTGCTAGTGGAGGAGCCCGGCTTTCTTCCTCACCGCCGGCCTCTTCTTCTGACTTCGGGGGTCTTGTCCCCCTCTTCGGTTCTTCTGCCGGGCCACCGCGCCTTCTTCTAGCTCTTTTACAGGCGGTGGCCCGGTCTTCTGTCGCCGCCGCCTTCCGTTCTTCTGTTCTTCTTCTTCTTCAGATGTTGCCTCGCCGAGTCCTCCGCTCACAATGACGGGGACCGGGCACGCGGCGAAAAGTCCGCTCATTTCAAAAGTACGGCGGACTGGCATACACACGGCCGGATTGTCCGCCGAAATGCGAGTCCGGCGGGAAGATTGGAGTGCAAAACTACATTCTAAGTCCGCCGTACTTTCGGGTCAAAAAAGTATGCCGGAGGCTACACACGGGGGGGATTGTCTGGCGGACTTCAGTTTGCCGGACTTTTCCACCCGATTGTTTGATCGTGTGTACGCGGCATAACAGCCAAATTTAAAAGGAAATTCCAATACCTATAATTTAATAGTTATTATTAGTTAGTTATTTCAGATTTTTGGGTTTTCACATTTTCGGATTTTCATTCTTTTGAATTCTCAGATTTTCATTCTTATTTTTGGATTTTCACATTTCCAAATTTTAGAATTTTCTAATTTCCAAAATTCAGAGTTTTTGAATTTCCTAAATTTGAATTTTCTAATTTCTGAAATTTCGAACTTCCGACATTTTGAATTTCTGAAATTTTCCAATTTTTCAAATTTCCGTATTTCAGAACTTCTGAAAGTTCTAATTTTTCGAATTTCCGAAATTTAGAATTTCCAAATTTGGAATTTCTGAAAAATTGGGATTTCCAAAATTCCAAATTTTTTGAAATTTGGAAATGTAAAAACTCGGGAAATTCGTGAATTCGAAATTCGTAAATTTGGAAATTCGTAAATAGGGAAATTTACGAATTTGTCAAAAGGGTCCATCTTACAGTGTCACCATGGACCATACATCATTACATCCTACAGTGTCACCATGGACCATACATCATCCCATGAGATTTACTATTGCAAACAGACAACTTACATGAATATGCTTCACCAGTTCCACAGTCAGCTTTTCTGCCACTGTTGGGACTGTAGCACAACCTTCATGTAGAAGAACACTAGAGAGGAAAAAAACAAGAAAAAAAATACTATTGTTAATGGTAGATTCTTTTGTATCTAAAATCCCCATCAGACAATTGTCAGAAGTTGTGTGAAGCGCGCCTACTTCTTTGTCCCCTGCTCCATCTGTCACATGCAGCTTCAACATCTATTCCCATACCAAAGGGCAAATCCAAAATGTTGGGTTTGCCCTCACCTTCAGTCCTGGTAAAAGTGTTCTTCAGGACAAACAGATAACCCAAAACCACTTTATCAAAAAAAAATTCTGGCTTCACATGTCCTTTAGGGTGTTCTTTAGGCATTACTTTTTCAGAAAGTGGTCCTGTCAAACCGGGGACAACTGGGAGGTCAACAACAATACCTGAAATGTTCGTGGTCTTCAAAGAAAGCTCTTTCATTATCTATGGCATCTTCCAGGGAAAGATTGCTGTGGAGTTCGCTCTGCCCGTGACATTTCACCATCATGTAGCCTTTCTTGAGCGGGTAGGCCAGGTTTCTCACTACTCTCATAACCTCTTTTTCTGCTCCCTTGTCGACCAGATCTGGCTTAGTCAGGATTCCTGTGTAATAAGGTACAAGAAGCTATATTATCACACCAATCATAAGTGGGGATGATGATTGCCATTGTTTTGTTGTCAGATAGGGCCGAGATTTACTAAAACTGGAGCACTCAGAATCTGGTGCAGCTGTGCATGGTAGCCAATCAGCTTCTAACGTCAACTTGTTCATTTAACCACTTGCCGACCACTGTCAGCAAATATACGTTGGAATAATGGCACGGCTGGGCAAATTAACGAACCTGTACGTTACTTTGAATTTCCCGGCGCGCACGCATCTGCTGCGAGCTCCGTGACTGCGGGACCCGTGGACTCGTTCGCCGCGGGGATACCCGCGATCATTTCACGGAGCTGAAGAACGATGTAAACAGCATCTCGCCATTCTGCCTAGTGACAGGACACTGATCGTCTGCTCCCTGTCAGCAGGAGCAGACATCAATGTCCACAGCACACACAGTCCATCCCCCAGACAGTTATAAACACTCCCCTAGGACACACTTAACCCCTCCTCGCCCCCTAGTGGTTAACCCCTTCACTGCCAGTGACATTTTTACCGTAATCAATGCAATTTTATAGCATTGATTGCTGTATTAATGCCATTGGTCCCAAAAATGTGACAAAATTGTCTGATGTGTCCGCAATAATGTCACAGTCACGATAAAAATCGCTGATCGCCCCATTACTAGTAAAAAAAAAAAATATTATTAAAATTGCCATAAATCTATCCGCTATTTTGTAGACGCAATAAGTTTTGCGCAAACCAATCAATAAATGCTTATTGTGATTTTTTTTTACCAAAAATATGTAGAATAATACGTCTTGGCCTAAACTGAGGAAAAAAATATTTTTTTATATATTTTTGGGTGATATTTATTATAGCAACAAGTAAAAAATAAAGAGTTTTTTTCAAAATTGTCGCTCTTTTTTTGTTTACAGCGCAAAAAGGTGATCAAATACCACCAAAAGAAAGCTCTATTTGTGGGGGAAAAAGGACGTTGATTTTGTTTGGGAACCACGCCGCACGACCGTGCAATTGTCAGTTAAAGTGACGCAGTGCCGAATCACAAAAAGTGCTCTGGTCAGGAAGGGGGTAAATCCTTCCGGGGCTGAAGTGGTTAAAGAGTAACTCCGTTTTTAAGAAGAAAAAAAAAACATTCCCCTCTGTTTGATTTATGTACATTAACATCTGTTCCTCTGTGCTCCTGTGCGGAGTGAATCTAATGGGAGTGGTTTCATAATTATCAATCAGCTGCTGCACCTGCAGGGCTCTAATGAGGAAAATTGCAGGGTCAGCATCCCTTTAGACGCGATTTCCCTATTGAGAGTATCTTACCAAAAATGACATTTTTGTTGTAAGGTATGCCTGATACCTAATTTGTATGTTAGTGCAGAGCCAATCACACAAGCGGGAAATGACATATCTGGGGGGCGTTCTGTATACATTCTGAGTGGGGGCCATCTTTCCCTCACTCGGCATCCAACCTTACAGAGGACCAGACGCTGCAGTGGGGAGGAGTGTCTCTCTCCCACAACCAATAAAAGCGATCTTATGACGAATCCACTGCTGAGACCACTTTGATCTGAAAGCCAGCAGCCCGCCATTTTTAAAAATAGGCGTGTTCTTTCCATTCTTCGGCTGGTCACGTGGGATTGTTTGGAGCCCCCCACGGGTGTGCGACGCTGCCCGTGTTTAGGCGCCTTCCCCTGCTACCCTGTCGGCCTGACGTTGGTGGACACCTGCATGCACGTCACACGCGCGCGCACTTATACCCCTCACTGTCCCATTTTTCACACAACTGCCAGTCACTTGCCGATATAGGCGTTGCTCCTTACGCACGGATCTTCTTACGACACTTAGTTTAAGGTAATACTCCGGTTTATACCACTTTACCCTAATACTTCAGGGCATAGTGGGCTACCCACCACTCCCTCACTATTTATACTCATTATCACTTTTTGCAACCCCAGACTGTTTTTAATCGCTTTTAATATTTTTAATGGAGATTTACCTTCTTTTTTCAGGGGTTGACGCGTGCGCGCTCGGTTTGTATGTAGGATTAGCCACCTCAGTTCCTGTTTCATGCTCATTTAGCAGTTCCCATTCCATCATACTGCATATCCCTTCCCAACTGGATGTCACATAAGTGACTGTGATGGGTTACTCTTTTCTCCTGTTCCAACAAAAATGTTTTTACTATGTTGCTTTTATGCCATATACCTGACTTGCCATTATGTTCTTTTTAGACATGTAATAGGCACCCGCTCCTGAGTGATTTAAATCACGAAATGCGTCGAGCTATATGGGATGCCAACACACACATCATTATATGTTACCAGTGTTGGACAGGACACAAACATACTGATTGGCATTATAATTGCCCAACTAGGATGAGTCAATGGATTGGATTGTTTCAATGTTTATGTATGCATGTATACATGTATATGCAAATTACTCATGACAGGTGTGTATATATATATATATATATATATATATATATATATATATATATATATATATATATATATATATATATATATATATATATATGAAATTAGTTTTTACTAATATATTTATATTTCATGTAATGTGAATGTTTATAATTTGAATAAATCTATTCTGTATTTGATTGATTAAATCTACTCTGTATTTCAGTATCGATCATCTGCCTCATTTAAAGTCCCAAACGGTTTGTTTAATGTTTTTAAAAATACCGGGGTTATGGCAGCTAACTGCTGCCATAATAACGGTATTTAGTGTCAAAGTACCAATGTAAAACAACGGCGGCTGGTCCTTAAGTGGTTAAGGAAAGGTAATTTTTAATAATATTCAATCACAATATGACATTGTGTCACAATTGTATATACTATATTATTTAATTTTTTTTTTCCCCACGAAAGTGGAGTTGCCCTTCAAGCTTTGCCAATAAAACCTGGAAGCTAATTGGCTTCTCTGCAAAGCTGCACCAGATTTTGCACTCTCCATTTTTGGTCAAGTCCCCACTAATGTCAGGCAAGTCTGCGCTTTCTGGTAAATAACCACTAGATGGCACCAGGTCCTCTTTGTTTCATTTGCATCAGAGCAAAAATGATACAGCCCAGCAGGACAGTAACCTCTTGCTGCCCATATAAAGCATTTGTTTGGCAGCAAAGAGGGTGGGCTTTAATGCTCACACACCGTGCATATTTGTCCATGGGTGGCAAAACCTTCTGTGATCAAGTGACGAGCGAAGGTCCTCTTCAAAAAGCAGCTGACCCAAAAACATAATTGTAATATCTTGTAGCTTACAGGTCCTTTGATGTGGTGGTTGCATTAGCTTTCCCTTTCTCTGGCTTTCTTCCCTTTATTTTCACCCGGTAATCCAGCAAATAACACAATTCTTGGCCAATTGTGTCTGCGCTCATTTCTCCATGGTTGCCACACAGGCTGGACTTCAAACATGTCTGTCTGTCATTGTTCATCCCCATTATAGGGTGGTTATATGATGGAATTAGTCTGCTGGATCGCTTTCAGAAGCAGTGGGAGGCAACCATCATGATGTCACTTCTGGTCTTGGGCTTTTTTTTTTTGTTACGCCTCTGAAAGCAGCTCTAGGTTATATAATGTACACATGCACATATCTCCTAATATTTTGAGATGGGAATGAGGGACACCTACTAGCAAATGTATGTAGGCATAGGACACGACCCCTGCCACACCTCCTACAGGAGAATTAACAACAAGAAAAGGTTAAAGAGGAAGTAAACCCTGATGAGTTTACTTCCTCTTTGATTCCCTGCAAAGGTAAAGCATAATGGACTACTATGCATCGCATAGTAGCCCATTATGTGTCACTTACCTGACATAGGAGCCAGCGAAGTCACCGCTGTCCCCTGTAGTCCGGAGTATCCATCTTCTCGGTGGGTCTTGCTGCTCCGCCGCTGTCATTCGGCGAAGCCGCAATGACGTCACTCCCGCGCATGCGCACGGGAGCCGCCACTCGTGGCATATCGCCGTTGACCGTGGCGCGCTCAGTGCGCCTGCACGCCGCTGTCTACGGCGCATGCGCCATAGACATTGGTGCCTGTTTTTCGGCAAATATCTCCTAAACCGTGTAGGTTTAGGAGATATTTCTTGGACCGACAGGTAAGCCTCACAGTGGTTGTAAACCCTTACAACACACTTTGACCTACAGGTAAGCCTAGATTAAGGCTTGCCTGTAGGTCCAAGAAAAGACCTACACGGTTTAGGAGATATTTGCCGAAAGACAGGCACCGCTGTCTACGGCGCATGCGCACTGAGCGCAGCACCATCAACTGCGAATATGCCACGTGTGGCTGCTTCCGTGCGCATGCGCGGGAGTGACGTCATCGTGGCTTTGCCAAATGACAGCAGCGGAGCAGCAAGACCCACCGAGAAGATGGATGCGCCGGACTACAGGGGACAGCGGTGACATCGCTGGCTCCTGTGTCAGGTAAATGACACATAATGGACTACTATGCGATGCATAGTAGTCCATTATGCTTTACCTTTGCAGGGAATGAAAAAGGAAGTAAACTCATCAGGGTTTACTTCCTCTTTAATCTAGACTTACCTGTAGGTCAAAGTTGGTTGTAAGGGTTTACAACCACTTTAAGTCCATAAGGGACATTTTTACCACTACTATTATATTTGTTTCTACAATTTACAAATGCAGCAACTTATAATTTGGATGAAAGGTTTAGCACTGGGAAACACTTTTTGAAAGATAAAAAAATGCATTTTATATAAATCTATATAGATCAGACCAGAATGAGGGACTAATGAGGAGGAATGAGGGACAGAGGGACATTGCTCCAAATCAGGGACAGTCCCTCAAAATCAGGCACAGTTGGGAGCTATGCATTCACACTATGTAATTTACCACTGTATTGGGGTGCAGCATTCAGGTACATCAAAATAAAGCCCAAAGCCTTGCTTTTAAAGGTAGAGGAGAGATTTGGGGTCTTATTGACCCTATCTCTATCCATTCTATTACAAGGGATCTTTACATTCTTTGCAATAGAAATAAAAGTGATCAAAAGAAAAAATTAAAGGGACAGTGTAAAAAAAAAGTAAAATAAAATAAAAATAAAATAATTTTAAGCACCCCACCCCGCCAAGCTCACGCACATAAGCGAGCGCATATGTAAGTCGCGCACGACACATGTGAGGTATAGCCACGAACATTAGAGCGAGAACAATAATTCTAGCACTAGACCTCCCCTGTGACTCTAAACAGGTAACCTGTAAAAATATATATATATATATATATATATTTAATGTGTCGTCAATGGAGATTTTTAAGTATGGAAGTTTGTAGTCATTGCACAAGCGTGCACAATTTTAAAGCGTGACATATTTGGTAACTATTTACTCAACGTAACATCATCTTTTTTATTTTACAAAAAAATGTGGGTTTTTTTGCATTCAAATAAAAAAAGCGTATTTTTTCCAAATACCGTATGACATAAAAAATAGATTGCCATTTTATTCTCTGGGGTCTCTGCTAAAATAAATATATATATAATGTTTGGGGGTTCTAAGTCATTTTTTAAAGCAAAAAATAATGTTTTATTCTTTTAAACAAAAAGTGTCAGAAAAGGCCTGGTCAGGAAGTGGATATGCAACTATTGCACCCGTGCTTGGCCAGCTATTTAGAGTTTTATATACAATCAAAATTACAGGCTCATCAACCACGGGAATTCACAAAAAAAACACCCATTTCATCATCTGCCAGACTTTCCAGGCTGCCAGTCTGGGCATCCCTAGGATTATACTTTCCCAGCTCAGCATGTCCCCCTCTTTCTCTGATTTGCCATTCACACAATTACAGAGACTGTTAGCCCCTGTACACACGGTCGGAGATTCCGACAACCAAATCCGACAGATTCTGTCCGTCGGATTTTGTCCGACGGATCTTGTCCGAAACTGTTGCAAACACACGGTCGGACAAAGTTCTTGGAAAATCCGATCGTTCAGAACGTGATGACGTCATTTCGTTACGACGGGACTACGTTCAGGCTAGTAGCCAATACCTTTGGTCTAGGAATTTGATCTGAGCATGCGTGGCACTTCAATCAGAATTCTCTACACATGATTGGAGTATGTCCGATCGGACCAATTTGTCGGAAAATATTTCCAGCAAGTTGGAAAATTTGGTCCGACGGATATTCAGACAGAAACAGTCCAATGCAGACCACACACAGTCGGAATATCCGACAACACGGTCCGATAGGACACATTCCGACGGATTCTCCGACCGTGTGTACAAGGGCTAAGAGCTTGAGTGTTTTTTATGGTTCCTGAATGACTGCTAAGAAATGGAACATCTAGATTATGGGTCCTCCACCTGTGGCCCTCCAGCTGTTGCAGAACTACAAGTCCCATGAGACATTGCAAGGATGACAGTTACAAGCTAACTCCCAAAGACAGAGGCATGAAGGGACTTGTAGTTCCGCAACAGCTGGAGGACCATATTGAGCACCCATGGGCGACAATGATCAGGGGTCTCCAAACTATGGCCCTCCAGTTGTTCAGGAACTACAATTACCATTATGTCTAATCATGTCTGCGAATGTCAGAGTTTTACAATGCGTCATGGGAGGTGTAGTTCCGCAACAGCTGGAAGGCCGTAGTCTGGAGATCCCTGATCTACAGCATGAAGCACGGTAAGTATTTGTGCAGGAGCAACCTCTACACAGTTATCAGGGGGAAGGGGGAGGGGGTACAAACAGGAAATCGCATTGCCTGGAAGTATTTTAAAAATCCAATGAAAATTTATAAAATGTTGCACAAGTTTCTATATACCTAGTGTCCGATTTCCTTTGGGGTCCACTTGTTTTGCCAATTCCAGAGCTTCGGTGGTTGAGATATCCACATTACTGGGGACCACGGCCAGAATAATGGTCTTCTGTCTGCTAATGTACTTAATAATCATCTCCTTAATCTGTGAAAATTAGATTTGTTTTTCAGTTAAAATATAACCATATAAAAAAAATATAAAATATAACTCCAAATGTAGTGCTGTACACATTTTAAAGGAATAGGAACTTTCAGCTATTCAACGACTGCCTTAGAAATCCTCCAGACCCACTTAGGCCGCGTACACACGAGGGGACTGTCCGTCCAACTTAGTCCACTGAAACGTGTTTCAGCGGACAATCCGCTCGTGTGTGGGCTTCAGCGGACTTTTTCAGCGGACAGTCTGACGGACTAAGTCTTTCGGAATTTCCGTAATTTTGTCCGTCCAAACTTGGTTTCAGCGGACAGTCCGCTCGTGTGTAGGCAAGTTGGACGGACTAAGTATGGCGCATGCTCAGAAAGGATTTACACGCCGAAGGTTGCATTGCAGTGTATTGGACGTCGTTTTTCTAGTCCCGTCGTACGTGCTGTACACGTCATCGTGCAAGCTTTCAGCGGACTGTCTGTTCATCGTGTGTGGTCAAGTCCGTTCATTCAAATGTTGGACGGACTGTCTGTCGGATTGTCTGACGAACTTAGTTGGGCAGACAATCCGCCCGTGTGTACGCGGCCTAAGTTGGTGATTAATGTCCCAGGCACCTCGCTCTTTGGCTGAAGTTCTTGTTCTTAGGTTGGTAATAAAGTGCCAATCACTGCTTTGGGTTTTAAAAGTTTTATTTCACATGTGGATGAAGAAATGGATAAGGAGGATGAAGGGGAACCTGGATACCTGCAAATTTCTTCTCAAAACACAGTCTCTGGCCTACTTGCTTGTCTCTCTAACTATCTAGGTCCCTCACTCACCAGGTACTAACGTATTGGCCGAGCACTGAAACTTAAAAATGGCTTCTTGACTTCTTCTGTTCAACTGCTAACTCAGGTTTAAGGAAGAACATTCCTGTGTTTCTTCCCTACTCAAAAGTCTCTCACCACCACCATGTGGAGGACCTCTGCAGTCTGCTTCCCCTTCACCCATATTGCACTCCATTGCAGCCAATATCTTTATTGAGGCATCCTAGCCGGGGAGATCCCTGCAATATTCCAGACTAGACAGGACTGGTATCACAGCAGTCTCCTCTTAGGGTAAAAAAAACCCTGGACCATGTGTCAAGAAGTGCCTCAGATACAGGGCTGGTGCAAGGATCGTTGACACCCTAGGCGAAAACCTAATTTTGCCGCCCCCCCCCCCCGGCTGCGCCCATGACTCCACCTTACCCTGCCCTTGCTACACATGACCTATCTGACCCCTACACTGACCCCCTGACACATAAACTAATCCACCTGACTCCTACTTCCTGCACTACTCACATCACACTGACCCCTACACTGACCCACCTGATAATTACACCGACCCACCTGGCACCTACACCAACCCACCTGGCACCTACACCAACCCACCTGGCACCTACACTGCCAATTACACTGACCATCACGCTGACACCTACACTGACCATCACGCTGACACCTACACTAAAAACACATACCCTGAAAACACATACCCTGAAAACACATACCCTGACACATACAATGGCACTGACGCATACACTGACGCATACACTGACACGACACATACACTGACACATTACACTGACACGACACATACACTGACACGACACATCACACTGGCATGACACATACACTGACACATCACACTGGCATGACACATACACAGACACATCACACTGGCATGACACATACACAGACACATCACACTGGCATGACACATACACAGACACATCACACTGGCATGACACATACACAGACACATCACACTGACATGACACATACACAGACACATCACACTGACATGACACATACACAGACACATTACACTGACATGACACATACACAGACACATCACACTGGCATGACACATACACAGACACATCACACTGGCATGACACATACACAGACACATCACACTGACATGACACATACACAGACACATCACACTGACATGACACATACACAGACACATTACACTGACATGACACATACACAGACACATCACACTGACATGACACATACACAGACACATCGCACTGACATGACACATACACTGACACATTACACTGACATGACACATACACAGACACATCGCACTGACATGACACATACACTGACACATTACACTGACATGACACATACACAGACACATTGCACTGACATGACACATACACTGACACATTGCACTGACATGACACATACACTGACACATTACACTGACATGACACATACACAGACACATTGCACTGACATGACACATACACTGACACATTACACTGACATGACACATACACAGACACATTGCACTGACATGACACATACACTGACACATTACACTGACATGACACATACACTGACACATTACACTGACATGACACATACACAGACACATTGCACTGACATGACACATACACAGACACATCACACTGACATGACACATACACAGACACATTGCACTGACATGACACATACACTGACACATTACACTGACATGACACATACACTGACACGACACATACACTGACACATCACACTGGCATGACACATACACTGACACATTACACTGACATGACACATACACTGACACATTACACTGACATGACACATACACTGACACATTACACTGACATGACACATACACTGACACGACACATACACTGACACATTACACTGACATGACACATACACTGACACATTACACTGACATGACACATACACTGACACGACACATACACTGACACATCACACTGGCATGACACATACACAGACACATCACACTGACATGACACATACACAGACACATCACACTGACATGACACATACACAGACACATCACACTGACATGACACATACACAGACACATCACACTGACATGACACATACACAGACACATTACACTGACATGACACATACACTGACACATTACACTGACATGACACATACACTGACACGACACATACACTGACACATCACACTGGCATGACACATACACTGACACATTACACTGACATGACACATACACTGACACATTACACTGACATGACACATACACTGACACGACACATACACTGACACATCACACTGGCATGACACATACACTGACACATTACACTGACATGACACATACACTGACACATTACACTGACATGACACATACACAGACACATCACACTGACATGACACATACACAGACACATCACACTGACATGACACATACACAGACACATTACACTGACATGACACATACACAGACACATCACACTGGCATGACACATACACAGACACACCACACTGGCATGACACTGACACACATCACACTGACCTACCTGACTCCTACTTCCTGCATTACTCACACACAAACCCCCTCCATACAGCTCAATGGATCCATCCTCCTCCTTACCTCTGCTCTTTGATGCTGCCTTCAGCGACCATCATCCCACCGGGCCTCTCCGACTCCTCCGCACTGCCAGCGCCGTCCACCCGCTCCGCCGGGGCCACACCAGCGCCGTCCACCCGCTCCGCCGGGGCCACACCAGCGCCATCCATCCGCTCCTCCTCCATCATATCCCCGCCGGGACCAGGCCAGCGCCGTCAACCCCGCTCCATGATGTCCCCGCCGGGCAGGAGGTCAGCTGACCGACCTCTCGAAGCTCCCATCTCCGCCGAGCCCCGTCCCTCCGCTGCACTCACACAGACACACAGCGCCGCTCCAGAGGGACAGGCTGGAGCAAAGGAGTCCCGGAGCGGCGCTGTGAGATGAGTACGGTGGGGCGCTCAGCGGGAAACATGGGGGATTGGTGGCGCCGGAGGAACACCACAGGGGGGGCGAGAGAGCAGAAGAGGAGCTCACACTGGGCAGAGGCCGTAGTTGCGCCCTAGGTGGTAGTGCGCCCTAGGCGGCTGCCTACTTCGCCTAGTGGTAGCGCCGGCCCTGCTCAGATATATAATAAATAATTTCTCCCAGCATGCACAGCAGGTCCATCAAGCCTGCTAACTGGCCAAGTAATAGACACCCTTAACAAAAAGTTTCACAGAATATGAGGCATTATGTGAATGAACAAGAGCAGAGACATAATTAGATGGGTGCATTCTGCACCAAGTGCCAACACTCTGGGGGTGATGGGGCCACCTGATAAAGGATTTTGTTTTGTGTGCTGCACGATGCTGTGCTGCTTAGCAAAGCTAAGGCAAACCTTTTTTTTTTCCATTTTGGATAGGGTAAGGGAGAGTTATAACCCCTGTCAGATTTATTTTTCGCATTGCATTGCAGAGATTTCCCTTCACTTCCTGCCTCATAGCCAAAAAGGAAGGTAGTCCTGCTGGGAATGGGAAGCTATTTTTTTTACTTTCCATCTGGAAAGCATAACAGGAAGTGACAGGAGAGTTTATGTTATAGACAATCGTCACCAGAACTTTTTTCCCCATTGGAAGATTTCCCTTCACCTCTTGCTCTCATGGCAACTCTAAATCCTCATACAGACGATCGGTTTGTTAGCCAACAAAACCATGGAATTTCGTCCAAAGAGCGTTAGCCCAAACTTGTCTTGCATACAAACAACAAATACGAACGTAGTGATATACTACGTTGTTTTTCAGCTCTTTAGCGCCACCCTTTGGGCTCCTTCTGATAATTTTGTGTTTGTAGAAGTTTGGCCAGTGTCGATTTGCGCTTTTCATTTTGCTCTTTTCAGTTCGTTTCTGAATGCCCATTTGTCAACCAGACATGTTGTGGAATTGGAGGAGATAACGTGCTATTTATTATTGGCCTTGGAGTTATAGCTTTGACATAATTTTTTGGGTTGAATAATGATTTGATTTGGTAAATGTTCTATAGTTTCTATATTTAATTCATAGAATGCACTTTTTGGTTAAGTTCTATTGGCAGATAGCATGTCTAATTTTTTTGTTTTCTTTTTTAAATGCACAATAAAAAAATTGTGGAGAATAATGCCGTGTACACACGACCGGACTTTTCCATCTGAATTCCGTCTGACTTTTTCGACGGAGTCTCGACGGACTTCCATCGAATCAGACTTGTGTACACACAATCACATCAAAGTCCGACGGATTCGACTGTGATGAGGTACGACCGGACTGGAATAAGGAAGTTCATAGCCAGTAGCCAATAGCTGCCCTAGCATCGGTTTTCATCCGTCGGACTAGCATACACACGAACAGATTTTTCCACCGGACTCGAGTCCATTGGAAAGATTTGAAACATGTTCTAAATCTAAAGTCCGTCTGATTTTTCGACAGCAAAGGTCTGATGAACCCCACACACGATCGAAATAGTCAGACGGATTCGTTCCGTCTGACCTTTGCTCTGAGAAACTCTAGGCCGTTTGTACAGGGCATAATACTTGGCTATGTGTTTTACTTCAAATGACAGTTTGGGAGTAGGGAGTTACATTTAAAAATATACAATGTAAAATTAACAAGGGACACCAACTTGTATCTTTGGGATAATGGTGTTGTGGTAACTTGCCCCAAAAAAAAAAAAAAAACGCATAATAATATTATCCTTGATATCAGTAGAAAAAAAAGTCTTTGAAAATTTGTTTGCAATAACTCCATCAGTATCACCAGCAAAGCATCTTCATTATTATCCCATTAAAGAAGAAGAGAATGTGCGCTGCATTTCGATATTTCATAATTTGCCACGTCACGAATGTTAATTCTCCATTACGATCCCTAGTTTACTTCTGGCTCGTCCTTGCTTCCAAGCATGCGTGTATGTACTTTGGACATTTGTCCGAAGGACATGTGTACACACGCTCGGAAAATCCGACAACAGACAAGATCAGCACGATTTTTAACTGCGTGTAATGATGCACAATTCTCTCAAGTGACAATTGCGATATTTGCGGTGCGATCAGGAATAATGGCACCCAAACGCATGTTTTTTGAGTTTTGCAGTGCTTTGGAAGCGCAGGCAAAATTTCTGTGATTCTGCCAGAGATTATGCTAACGAGGCCTAAAACTATGGATTTCACATCACTTTCTGCTTCGGTGACAATGGGCATTAGGACATTTGGAAGATTGAATCTCTAAAGAAGGGTACAAACTTGAGAGGAGCTTTAACACCTGATTGATCCAAAACGTTTTTTGTTTTATTTTTGTGGAGAGACTTATGCCCTGTACACAGGACCAGTTTTCCCATCGGAATAAACTCTGAAGGTTTTTCCAACGGAGTTCCAAACGGAATTCCACTGAAACTGTCCTGCGTACACATGATCACACCAAAGTCAGATCGTCAAGAACGATGAAGTACAACACGTACGACGGGACTAGAAAAAGGTCAATAGCCAGTAGCCAATAGCTTCCGTCTCATACTTGCTTCAGAGCATGCGTCATCTTTGGTCTGTCGGAACAGTATACAGACGAGCGGTTTACCCGATAGGAATTGGTTCAGTCGGAAATATTTAAAAGATGTTCTATTTCTAGGTCTGTCAGAATTAAAAAAAAAAAAAAACAGTCAGATAAGGCCAACACACGATCGGAATATACGATGAAAAGCTTCCGTCTGACTTTTTCTGTCAGACGTTCTGCTCGTGTGTACGCGGCATAAGGGGGAAACTAAGAGAATTCTTGGTTGTCACCAGAACTAGGGTTCCCATTTCCGCTCTATTCCTGTTCCGGTGACAACCCAAAATGTGTTTTTTTTCACTTCATTCTCAGCGATAATGGAAAACAGGACAAAAGAGAGGGTGTATATCCTTAAGGCTCCGTTTTACGCCTGGGTGCTTTGTACCGTGGGCAAAATCTGCGTGATTCTGCCCGCAATTTCAAAAGGCTCTGTCAAATGACAAATCGCACAACACGGATTTTCAGATGGCATTCATTTCAATGGCACCTGAAAACGCAGCGTGATTCTACCACTGTAATTCGCACTGCAATTGTGCCAATCCACATCACGTGAAGATTTATAACAAAACAACCACTGCACAGACTTCCTTAGTGTAATATCCAGGGCTTTTTTTTTCTCAGAGAATAGGTGCAGAAACTCCCCCTTTATAAGTCACCCTTCGTCTCTGTCCCCCTACCCACCTCGAGTACTGTCTCTTGGCTCTACCCCCTACCTATATCCCAGTACCGCTCATTTTAGAGGGAACAGAAGCAAGTATCATTTGGTGCCACTAAATTGTATGGAATTTGATAGACCCCACCCAAGCAGCTATAGACCCCACCACAGCAACAATAGATCCCCTGACACTAAAGCTGCACGATACTGGCTAAAATGAGAATCACAATTTTTTTGCTTAGACGATAGATCACGATTCTCTCATGATTCTCGCGGCGTATCATCTTTCACATTAAAACAAAAAAAATTGTGCTATCTTTACTGTCTCGTTTTTTTTTTTTGTTTTTTTTTATTGAAGTGTATTTTTCCCCAAAAAACTGCTGGGCAAATACAGTGTGACTTAAAATATTGCAGCAATTGCCATTCTATTCCCTAGGGTCTCTGATATATATATATATATATATATATATATATATATATATATATATATATTTATATATATATATATATATATATATATATTTATATATATATATATATATATATATATATATGATATATATATATATATATATATATATATATATATATATATATATATATATATATATATATATATATATATATTTATATATAATATATATATATATATATATATATATAAATGTTTGGAGGTTCCAAGTAATTTTCTAGCAAAAAATATTGATTTTAACTTAAGAAAGAAGTGTCAAAAAACGATTTAAGTGGTTAAACTTCCTGCATTTCGCGGGTGAAAGCTTGGCAGACTGCCCAGATTATTTGTTTACACAAGAAGTTCTTTCCCTGTGATCTAAGAAGTAAGTTAGTTACAATGTTTCAAGTTCTACACTTGGCAGATTGCCCGGGATGCTTTCTTTTGACAGCTGAGTGAGCAGATAATCTCTCCACTTGTTTATATGAAAGAATCGCCTACTCTCAGCAGAAGAGATCGTAAGGGGGGGTGAATCGAGATCGCAGTTTTTTAACGATTAATCGTGCAGTTCTACCTCACACACAACAAAAGACCTCCCCCCAGCAACAATGGACTCCCTCCCGCAAAAAAAATACCACCCCAGCAAAAATAGACCCCAACAAAAAAAAAATAGATCCCCAGTGACAATAGATTCCCCAGCAGTCAGCATCAATTGACCCTCCAGCACACCTTGCCATCGAATACATTCAATGCTGGAGGTGCCGGAACTGCGTTTCCCCACGTTCCCGCTGAGAAAAAGCCCTGGTAATATCTAATGAGTAACTGCCAGTATAAACATGTGTCCCCATATCAAATGAATAAACAAAAAATACTACTCCAAACCAATAAAGTGACCATAAAGTGTTGTTGGTTTGGAGTAGCCCTACATTGCCTTTATTGTTTGTGAAGCTCGTCACCGAAAAAGGAGCAGGAGCTTCTTTTGGGCGACCAGCTGCACGTGACACGAACTTCCACAATTGCAGCTATCGCACAACAATTAAGGCAGAACCGCACCCGCATTTTAGGGTGCCATTGAAATGAACACACACACCAGGTTTCCCCTTACCACTGTTATCCTGTTACCACCTCCACACCCCCTGGATTCTCAACCCCAAATACCTCCCCACGACTATGGCCCCTCTACACCCCAGATATCCCCCCAGCACTCTGACCCTTCTACACCCCAGATACCCCCCAGCACTCTGACCCCTCTACACCCCAGATACCCCCCCAGCACTCTGACCCCTCTACACCCCAGATACCCCCCAGCACTCTGATTTGATGGGGGTGGCTCGGGGACAGTTGTTGTTAGGTGGGTGTGGGATAGGCTTCCCTAAATAAGTGAATTTTCAGGGATCTCCAAAAGGTGGACAGGTTACAGGCTGATTGAATATACAGGGGCAGGGAGTTCCAGAGGATGGGCGAGGCTCTGGAGAAGTCCTGAAGGCGAGCAAGGGAGGAGGTAACAAGAGAGCTAGAGAGCAGAAGGTCCTGGGAGGAGCGGAAAGGACGATTTGGGCAACATCTGCAGATGAGGTTGGTGATGTAGCTGGGGGAGATGTTGTGGATGGCCTTGTATGTTATGGTTAGTATTTTGAATTTTACACAGTGGGGTAGGGGAAGCCAGTGAAGGGATTGGCAGAGAGGAGCAGCAGTCACGGATCGATTAGTGAGGTGTGTTAGTCTAGCAGCAGCATTCATAATAGACTGAAGGGGGGATAGCCTTCTTAAGGGTAGGCCATTAAGGAGAAAGTTGAAGTAGTTAAGGCGGGACATAATCAAGGAGTGAATAAGTTGCTTTGTGGTGTCATTAGTTTGGAAGGGTCGAATTCTGGAGATGTTGCGGAGGTTAAGGCGGCAGGATTTAGCCAGTGATTGGATATGGGGGCTGAAGGAGAGGTCAGAGTCAATCATTACACCCAGGACTCCGGCATGTGTGGAGGGACCAATGGTTGTGTTGATATTAATGGTGAACTCACGTGGGGGGCTGTGAAGGAGGAAATATAACAAGCTCAGTTTTAGAAAGATTGAGTTTGAGGAAGTGGTGTGACATCCATATCGATATGTCATTTAGTAAGTTTGAGATCCGTGAGGAGATCAAGGAGGTGAGTTGAGGAGTGGAGAGATAGATCTGGGTGTCGTCGGCATAGAGGTGGTATTGGAAGCCATGGGAGGTTATCAACTGGCCCAGGGAAAAGGTATAGAGCGAGAATAGGAGAGGCCCAAGGACGGAGCCTTGGGGTACCCCAACAGAAAGAGGAAGGGGAGCGGACGTGATGGAGTTGTAAGTGGCACTGAAAGTGCGCCGAGATAAGTAGGAGGAGAACCAAGATAAAGCAGAATCACAGAGGCCAAGGAAGCGTAATTTGCTGAGGAGGAGCAGGTGGTCAACTGTGTCAAAGGCAGCAGAGAGGTCTAAAAGTATGAGTATGGAGTAGTGGCCATTGGTTTTAGCAGTTAGTAGGTCATTGGTGAGTTTTAGTAGGGCAGTTTCAGTAGAATGTTGTGGGCGGAAGCCAAACTGTAGGGGGTCGAGAAGGTTGTTGTCCATGAGGTAGCGACTCATTCGGTCATAGACAAGGCGTTCGATGAGCTTGGAGGCAAACGGGAGCAGGGAGATGGGTCTTAAGTTATTCAAACAGGTGGGGTCTAGTGAGGGTTTTTTGAGTATGGGGATAACCGGTGCATGTTTGAGCAGGGAAGGAAAGGTGCCGGAGGAGAGGGAGAGGTTGAAGATGTGGGTTAGGGAGTTTAGAATAGAGTGGGAAGGTGGTCGTAGTAATTGAGAGGGGACAGGGTCCAGGGGACAGGTAGTGAGGTGGGCCATGGAGAGGAGTTTATCAACTTCATCTGTGGTAACTGGGTGAAAGGAGTAGAGTATTTAGTGTGGTGTTGGACCTGTTGTGTTGGGTAGGGGAGGAATTTGAATGCTGGATATCTCCTTGCGAATTGTGTCGATTTTGCTATTGAAATGGTTGGCAATCTGTTGAGCGGTAAGCAAGTTTGTGGGTGGGGGCAGTGGGGGGTGAAGTAAGGAATTAAGGGTAGAAAAGAGTTGACAAGGTTTGGATGAGAGGGTTTTGATGAGAGTGTTGTAATAGGTTTGTTTAGCAGTGTGGAGGCAGGAGTTGTAATTTAGAAGGGCAGATTTGTAGAAGGTAAAGTCTTGCAGGGATTTAGATTTAGATAGGGATTTTATGTTATTATATAAAACAACAACAAATGATGGGTTCAATAAAAACTATTGGCAAAGCATAATACGGGTCATATTAACAATCACTGGTATCCATATATAAGAAGTGATCAATACTTGATGTTGTATCCCAACATGTTTCGCCAACATTGGCTTTTTCAGGGGATTTCTACGGACGACCAATTTTCATATAGCTCAAAGAGACATCAGAGGAAATCACCAGGTAGATCCACAGAAACATGGAGGAGAGGCTCTGTGCGACCACAGGGAATATACGTTCAACATGGCACCTCGTGGATGGGGAGCAGGTACGACCATTGTGATTCTATGCCATTAAGAGTGGTCAATATGTGATAATATTACATATTATGGTGTCCGTTTATGAAGGAGTGATCAGTGGAGATCCAGAGGATCGCCGCTGATCACAGCCCATAAACAGTATATAAACCAGAGATAATCAGGGGAGAAGTGTTTGAATTTGTTCTCCCGCCAATTATCTCCACACACTGAGAATCCTCATAGACTGACACAGTAACGGTCACTTTATGAAGCTGCGATCTCAGCGCTTCACTGGTGATCTGTGTCAGAATTCACATTCCCCGATTCACCAACTCAGAGGTGGAGAACCGGGGAGTGAAGAGAGAATGTGGGGGGATCTGAGGAGGAAAGAGGAAGATAATTAACTTCCTTATGCCTCGTTCAGACCCCCCAACACTGTAACCATGTCCCCCTGTCATATGTATGTGTATACATATATATACATATATATATATAATGTGTATATGTATATATATATATAATGTGTGTGTATATACATGTATATATAATGTCTGTGTGTGTATACATGTATATATTATGTAGGGGGACGCTTTATTTCACTAACATTAATCACACCGCGTGTCAGTGTATTGAGCTGTGATAATTTATCACTGCTTGATAAATTGACATCTGTGTGTATCTGTGAATTTCTAGTACTGTAATCTCGTAAAGTCTCACGAGATTCCAGTATTAGGGGCCGTTCTCCAGTGTTAGAAGCGTTTGTAGATCGCTTCACACCTCCAAGGGTGAAGCGATCTACTCCGCTTCATAAAGTGGCACACAGAGGAGAAAGATCTCCTATGTGAATGCCGGAGAATGAAGCAGTGAATAGATTTCACTGCTTCATAAAAGGACACCTATGTGATCACAGTTATATGCTGGCGCCTCTGCATTAGTTCTTGTTTATGGCAGAGTCTTCCTGGTCCCTGTATATTCTCAGTGATTGCACAGAGCCTTCCCTCCATATTCCTGTGGATCTACCTGGAGATTTCCTCTGATGTCTATTTGAGCTATATGAAAACTGGTGGTCCGTAGAATTCCCCTGAAGAAGCCAATGTTGACGAAACATGTTGGGATACGACATCAAGTATTGATGAGTTCTTTTATATGGATACCAGTGAATGTTAATACAACCTGTATTATGCTTTGCCGATAGTTTTTATTGAACCCATCATTTGTTGTTGTTTTATGTATTAAAATAATTTTTTTTATATAAACTGTATATTCCTCTGTTGTGGGCACCGTTATAATCCCATTCATCCTACTGCTGCCTACATGAATAAAAGTTAACGGTTTAACTGGGCTTATTGCTTTTTCATGTATATGGGATCAGCTAAGAGCCTGCTAGTCTGAAATGTGTCAGTATACAACCTGCTTTAATTGTATCTCTAATGCAATCATAGGGTTCAACAAAGCTCTGGGTATGAGTTGTGCTATGGCTCTTCCTGCGGTTCGCTGTATTTACGTTTTTATAGTACTTTCGAAGATATTACACATATCAGGTCATTCAACAAACCTGCTGCCCAATATTTAGGGGCTGATTAGGTAGAGCGACTCGCGTGATTCCTGGCAGATCGATCAGAGTTAGGTTTGGAACATTCGGGGACATGACTTCCAGGGTGATCAGCTGATCACTGACACCATTCCCTGTCCCAGCCATGCAGTTTTGAGCTACAAAACAAGATAAAGAAAACAAAATTGTCATGATGCAGCCATACACATTTGTTTTTTTTTGTGAATTTATATAAGGAAAATGAAAGGACTGACCTGCCTTCAGAAGATGTACAGCATTATCAAAATACAATTACCAGGCATCCAATTGTCTGCAAAGGACGCTTGCTGTCACTAGGAATGCTGTCTGTATGATTTTGAGGCATATTTATAAAGCTATGAATCTGGAATTCTCCAAACATCCACTGCAGGTGAATCTAAAGCCCCATACACACGATTGGACTTAGTACAAACTTTCCCGTGGGCTTTTGTACAAAGGGCGTAAATTTGTATTGCATACACACGATCAGACTTTTTAGCCAACAAACACGAACGTAGTGATGTTTCAATGTAATGAAGGACGTAAAGAGGACGTTCAATCACTCCGTCGCCACCCTTTGGTCAACTTCTGTATTGTTTCCTGATCTTTTGGTTCTGAGCATGCATGTTTGTACTTTGTACTTTGCATGTTTGTACACACGATTGGACTTTGCTCCATTGGACTTATGTTGTCAAAATGTTTGTCCGTTCGCACAGCCAACAAAAGTCCGATAGAAACCAAAAAAGTTATAAATAAGCAAAAAAAGACCAACAATAAAAAAATAAAAATTATCTCATCAGTACATGTACACAGGGTCGTTTATAGTCGTTTCTAGGCAGTTGAGTTTAGAAGCGTTTTTTGGAAAGCAAAAAAAAAAAAAGTGCGTTCAGGACGGATGTTCAGAGGCATTTGAAATGCCAAATGCCTGTAACAGCTTGTAAACTTGCATTTAGCTGCGTTTCGTTTACAGGCATTTTTAATGGCGATACATTTTTGACAATTTGAAAAAAAACTAAAAATGTAAAAACGCTCTAAACTTGGTATGTAAACATGGTAAAACTGAGTTTTTAAGCGTCTTTTACTATCTGTCAAATTAAATCATTCAGGGGAGGTTTTAAAACAGCCGTGTACATGAAGCCTTACAATACATTTCAAGACAAGAGTGATAGAGAGTTACAAGCTAAACAGAAGACCATATTGTTACAAATGGTAATAACTGTGAGGGATGAGTTGAAAGAGAAAGTAAAATGCAGTAGTTAGGTAAGGGTGGGATAGGCTTCCCTGAAGAGATGAGTTATCAGGGGTCACCTAAAGACAGACAGAGTAGAAGATAGCTGTACAAGTTGGGGTAGGGAGTTCCAAAGGAAGGCAGAGGCTCTGGAGAAGCCCGCGATGTCGGCACCCGAAGCCGATCTCTAGATCGTCTCTCGGGTGCTGCCGTCGCCATCTTGGGTATGGGAATCAGGAAATGGAGCCTTTCGGCTTCATTTCCCGGTTCCCTACTGCGCATGCGCGAGTCGCGCTGCGCAATAAGGACGGTCCCCGCTGCCTCTGGGATCTGTGTGTTTCCCAGCAGGCAGCGGGGCACTTGCGGAAAGGGGCGGGCACTTGCGGAAAGGGGCGTAATCTACGCCCCTTTCCGCAGAGAGCTATCCCGGAAGTGGGTGCAGATACCTGTACTGTACAGGTATCTGCACCCCCCTCCCCCCTGAAAGGTGCCAATTGTGGCGCCGGAGGGGGGGAGGGTTCCGATGAGCGGAAGGTCCACTTTAGGGTGGACCTCCGCTTTAAAGCTGAAAAACGTCCATGTGTGCATGGACACATAGGCTAACATAGAGTGGAGTTTATGGGCTTTTAAAAAAAACGCCCAAACTCCAATAAACTGCAGTTTATGAGCTCCAGTGTGCATGGAGCCTTAACATTGAAAGGAATGTTGAAGTTCACAAGAATGATAGTGGATATTTCAAAGGGGAGAAAATAGGGTAGCCAAGCAGAGAAGTCATCAAGCATGCAAGATACTGGTCCAGGAGGCTGATATAAACCACAGCATACCTAAGAGATACTGGGGAAAAAAAATGAATACAAAGAGCTTCAAAAGAGGAGAGGGAGAGGTCGGAGGAGTTGAGAGGTGCATTGTAAGGATGGAAAGATAACAACTTCACCTCCTTTTCATCCACTGGGTCTGGGTCAGGGAGTCCAGTAGAGGCCACCATGGGAGAGAGCAGCTAGAGAGGCAGAAGCCAGGTTTCAGTAACAGCAAGTAGGTTAAGAGGGTTTGAGATAAAAAAAGGTGATGGACAGAGGGGCATTCCAGAGGGCACATGACAAGGGGCACTGGTTCTTGAAAGCAGGGGAATATAAATTAGAAAGTGTGTATTGCAGCTGCTTCCAGAGGAAAAAGGGTGGGGGTGAAAGTTATTTAGCAGAGGGCCAGGATTGGGTAAAATATCCCCAGTGCACATGTTGCAGTGTTCTTAAAGTGGGGTTCCCCCTAGAAAATTTTTTTTTTAAGTCAGCAGCTACAAATACTGTAGCTGCTGACTTTTAATAATCGGACATTTACCTGTTCCAGGGTCCAGCGATGCGGGGGAACAAAGCCCCCCCCTCATTCCCTGCTCCGTTTGCGGCGCCGTCATTCTTACTGTGGGCACCCGGCTGTGGCTTCACAGCCGAGCACCCACTGCGCATGCGTGAGTGGCGCAGGGCACCGTGATACGCCGCACAGTTATCTGGGACACGTGACAGGTCCCAGATGACTGTGCGGCGCGAGGGGAATTGATGTCACCAGCCCAGGCAATGAAGAAGGCAGACTACGAGGGACCCCCTAGCAACAGGCATTTAGAGGTGAGTAAATTTTTTATTTTCCAATTATTATTTTTTTTATTTTTTTTTAAGAATTTTAAACTATTTTTTTTTTGGTGGCAACACCACTTTAAGGTTACATCAGAATGTGGGCTGATAATTAACAGGAGATGATGAGTCAGTAATATGGAAAGGGCAGGGGTAAAGGTGATATACATGATCTATAGGGTGAAGAGATGGTTACCTCTCAAGGAGCAGATAAGAAAAAAGTTATAAGAAGACGAATACACATCTGATGCCTAGCCTAAGGCAAGACATTGCTTAAAATTGACATTGCAAGAGGGAATGCTTGGTGAAAGTCACATTCACTGCTTCACCTCCCTGGCGGTATGATTATTTCAGATTTTAGGTGCTGAAAGCGGTACCATTATTTTGCATGGAAATTTGGCATTTTATATTGTAGGCCTGTAATTCTTATAATATATATATATATATATATATAACTATAAATAATTATAACAAATAATATAATAAAAATAAAAAAAATGATTCAATAATGTAATCAAATCAAAAACACTGAAATGTGCTGACTTGCAGAATTGTCGCTGTCATTACTTTTAGGGAACGGAGCTCGGCACTGTGACAGATCGAGCGAGACACGGCGGCTCGCTGATCACAGCGGGGAGACATCTCTGGATCCAGGGGACAAGGTAAGTAAGCCCCTACATGGATCCTGCGATGGGATCCCGAGTCTGGCTCGGGAATACCGCTTATGGTTCTGAAATCTCACCCCGAGCCAGACTCGGGAATACTGCCAGGGAGGCTACTAAACTCCCTTTAGCTATGTGAAGATGTGCGCTTACCATTGGCTTCTCTGTGTGGTCTGTGTCTCACACAGCTCTTCTTGGGGGCATATTAAAGAATACCTGCCAACTTGCTTCCACCCACAGGTACCCACCTTTGCTGTACTTCCCCTATGCAGTCACATAACACAACAGGCTCCGGGGTGGTAGGAAGTGCATGTGAATTATTTTACAAATCTTTTGGCAGCTAAAACTGTTCTGCAAAATGTGTTTTGCAGAACAGCCAATAGCTGTCTTGCCGGAGTCACCTTTTAACCTGTACAGACAGACTTTATTACTTCTCCTCTAAAACTATATAGAAAGCTTACCCTTCCTGACTTCATTCTCCACCTGAGCCGGACTTGTAAGGGCTATGTTATGAAAGCGATAGGTTATTTTTCCACACCATGTTGAACCCTTTGTCGACTTTTTTAGCTGGAGTTCCAAGGGGCAACGTGTGGCAATACCTGTAGAATAGAAAATTTGTATCACAGAGTTATTTATGAACATATAGCTATTGGGTCATAAAGGATAAGTGCCCTTTGTGCTTTCCTTCTAATGCCACATACACACGATCGGAATTTCGGCCAGCAAAAGACCGATGAAAGCTTTTCATCGGAAAATCGTGTATGCTTCATCAGAAATTTGCTGGCCGAGTTTCCACCAGCAAAAATTTGAGAGCAGGTTCTCAATTTTTCTGAGTGTATGCAATTCCGATGCTCAAAAACTCACACATGCTCATTATGGTTTCTCTCAAGGGGCCGTTTGTATCTGGAAGACTGGCGCTGGCACAGCTACACCAGATTTGCACACTCCAGTTTTTGGTGCACTGGCGGCATCCCCTCTATCCTCGCCACCCCCTCTATGAATAATGGATAGATTCATGCATAGCGTGTAGTGACACAGAGAGTGGGACTTGATTGACAGCAGTGGGAGCCAATGGCTGCACAGTTATCAATCTATCCAATCAAGAGCCGAGACAATGGGCAGAGAGGAAGAACGTGTTTCCGCAGAGGAAAAAAACTGGCTCTGGTGAGTAAAACGGGGGGTTGTGGCGTGCTGGGGTTCCGGTCAGTGTCAGAAGTTTTTTCACTTTGATGCACGAGGATTTACAACCCCTTTAAAGACAGAGCTGTAGTTGGAAACATTAAAACAGACATCATGTTGGTTTGCATGGACAACTCAGACTCTCTTGCTACCCTTCTCCACTTCTTATTTATTCAGTTTGACAAATCTGACAGCACTTTAAAGGGAAAATCTATAATGTTTGGTCAGTTTTATTGTAAAAGAATGGTTTGTATGGCTCTGTTTATAGTAGGTAAATTATTGGAGGGGATTATAAGGGACTATATGCATTAATTTGAAGGGTCGTTCCTGACCAACATTCTACTAGGAAGGGAGCTACCATCTAGATGGAGGGAAACTGATATAGATATAACAAAATTTATACCAAAAGACAGAAATTCTTACCGTTACCTCTGGGGAGACATACTCCGGACAGAGCCTCCAATACAGAACTTTTCCCAGAACTCTGATCACCAATGACTGCGATCGCTGGTAGGGTCAGATCCTTCTCCACCCCCAGCGCCCTCAGCGAGTTAATGAGCTCAATACAGGGGCGGATCTGATTTTCATACTGTTGATTCAAAACATTATCTGGTTGTCCCTTGATTAGAAAAAAAAGAATAAAATGGGATTTTCATTTACAGCTACTAGTAGATAATAATATTCAAGTGAATGTTAGAAGCATCTTGTATGTTTCTGCCCTGCCAGATCACTCCCATTGGTCGGTGATGGTGTTGTGTTTGGGTTTGTGATCGTTCTGCCCACGCTGTCTCTGTACAATAATACTCTGAACCCAGTGGCGGCTGGTGCTCAATATTTTGGGGGAGGCAGCAAACCAACGCAACCCCCTGTGGGAGATGGTCAAGAAGGTGCCATTCCCCTCCCCCCATGGGAGACGGATGGCAAGGCTGCGATCACCACCCCGGGGGAGACGGGTGGGAAGGGGTTCCTTCCCCCCCTGAGCCCACTCTTTTTTGGAGCCAATTAGAACCTTAGGCTCTAACCATGTGCTTCAAAAAAATTAAAAATAAAACCCGTTTGAAATCCATGCGCCCGGCAACCCAGCATGTAGATTGGGGGGAGGCGCCCCTGCACCCCATATGGATGGGCCGCCAGTGTCTGAACCTCTATTGTGACCCTAGAGAGTAGGCTTGTGCAATTCGTTTCGTAACGGATTGAAATTTGGCCGAATTTTGCATCTTTCAATACGAATTTCAACTAATATGAAAGAAATTATAGTGGATATAATGAATGAATTCAACATGATTCGGTAATTAGTTAAAGATCTAATGAAACAAAAGGTGAACTCAAAGTAAATCTTACAGTCCAATCAGTTGATTAATTTTGTTCTGGAGGTTGGATTACTAGCAAAGTGAATTCCTGAGAACTGAGTGAGAAAGGCGTTGTATTGTATTTGAGCCGAGGAGAAGAGATATTGTCATTGTGTGTTAAAAGATTCAATAAACAAAACTACGAATCATTATCATGAATATATATACATACATAGATATCGAAATTCAATGAATACGAATGAAATTATAGTGCATATAACGAATGAATTCGACATGATTCGAGATTCAGTATAACGAATATTGACACTCTACAGAAGTAACAAATTATCCAAAAACTTATTAACGTAACATAATGAATATAACAGAACGAAATTATGTATTTTACGAATGACAACGAATCTAAACTAAATGAAATTTTCCATTGTGCACAAGTCTACTAGAGCAGTGTTCATCAACCGTGTCCTCAGGGTCCACTAACAGGCCAGGTTTTATGTATTACATTGGGGAGATGCAGACTAGAATACTGCAATCACTGATCAGCAAACTATATTACCTGTGATGTATTTCAGTTATCTTGCAAACCTGGCCTGTTAGCGGGCCCTGAGGGCAGGGTTGATGACCACTGTACTAGAGAGCCTGCCTGACATCAGCCTGTTCCTGGATTACTCCTTACTCTTCTAATACACCTGTAAATGCCTATGTGTGCATAGACACAAGGGCTAACATAGAGTGCTTTTACAGGCTAAAGAAAAACAAACACCTGCAAAAGAGGTGTTTAAGCCCTGTGTGCATGACCCCCTAGTCTGCTGCCTGTCCTGATTTGATTTTTGCCTGTCTCTGAATTATGCTTACTGCCTGTCCCAGGATTACGCTACAGTATAGGCCAGGAACCATAGTGAAACGTAGGTGGAGGGCCTGCATGATGGGGGTTTGGACAGACAGGCAGCAAGAGAAGGGTTAATCAAGAGAATAAGAACAGTGGGAGGTCAGTAAGGTGGTGTGGTCTTAAGTGAAAGGTCATTGGTGGAGGATAGGGTGTGGTAGGGTGGGGCAGGGTGGTCCCTAGGGGGTTACTATGTGGGGTGTGGGGAGCCTGAGAGCAATTGCAGTAAGGACAGCCATCCAGGGACATTCTCCCGCCCGCCCACCCCACAAATTTAGGGCAGTTGGTATGACAGGTATTTGTCAGGTTTTGTGTTGTCTTTCTTAAAGTCGTAGCAGCTGGCGGTGGTCGGAGGGTTTTTGAAGGCGGGGATGGTAAAAGGTATTCGGAGGAAGATGGGCTAGGCCCATCACTGAAACAAGTGGATCTGCCCTAAGGAGGGCAGAAGTGAGAGGTGGCTGTACCGGCTGGGTGAATTTTGCCAATTATTGTCTCTGTGCTGGCGTAAGTTACGGCTAGAGGCCGGGTAAGATGCAAAAGGGTGTGCCGGATACAGAAAAATTAATGTCATTGGTGCCTTCAAAAACCCTCGGCAATATATATATTTATGGTTTCTGGTAATTTTGAGTTTAATGTTTTTGAAGTGTTATGTTATGTTTGGTTAATAAAAGGCTGCTATGGCCATTTAAACCCAAAATACAGTTGTCTGGTATTGTTTATTTCAGGGGTTGGGGGTAATGGGGTTTGGTTAGGCCTAAAATTGGACAATACCCCATACATGTCTGCTGTCAGCCTTGACCTCTGCCTGCTGTTAGATTTGCTACCGGATACTCAGCTGCTGAAACAGTCGTTTAGCATTTGCCTTGGGTGGCATTTGGGGGGGGGGGGCAGGCATAAGGAACACTATGAGCAGTGGTGTCACTATGGGGGTGGTGTACCACACTCGGGTGACGCTCGCCAGAGGGGTGACACCAGGGGTGGCCGCAGACTGCTGACCGGGGGGAGCAAAGCGGAAGCAGGAGGTGGTGGTGGCTACAGTCTCCGATGCCAGAAGTAGCTTATTTAACAGAGCAGGTCGGACTCCCGGGCTATGATCGTGCCTCAGCAGCCTTGCTACACACAGCTGGTAAAAAAGAGGCAACGGGCTACGGAAAGGTGAGAGTCTGGTGTCATTTTTTTTGGGGGGGTGGGAAAACCTCCCTCTCTCACCCCCTCTCTCTCCCACCCCACCCGCTCTCTTTCCCTCCACCCACTCTCTCTCTCATGCCACCTCTCTCCCACCCACTCTCTTTCCCCTCTCCCTCTCACCCTCCCTTCTCTCCCCCTTTATCGCTCTCACACCCCTCTTTCTCTCTCCCCTGAAGAGGTGGAACACTAATAGGAAGAGGTGGAGCCTAAAGAGGAAGGCATGGATTTTACAGATGAAGGGGTGGATCTTAAACAGGAAGGAGTGGGACACATATAAATCAGAGGGGCGCCCACTTTTAGAATTGCCAAGGCAACACAAAACCAAAATACACCACTGTTCAAGACTAGACTCTTCCAAGGACCACCGGTACTCTTTTATGAATCTTTGCTCTGCCTCACTTGGCCAACAACTATAGCATTGGGTATTTAACGAACAAACAAAAAATTCCCAGCACACTTACCAGCTAGCCTGCAAACAATCCATGTTAAAAACAGAGCGTTTAGTTGCACATATTTGCAAATAAATGTAGAAGCCGCAGGCAGTACCCAGGCCAAGGCTTCTCTGTATACTATAGTCCTAACTCTAGCATAGTATTGTGTATTTAGTAAAGGGGGCAACCAAGTACTGGTTGGCCCGCTTACTTTAAAGGTTTGGGGTTTGCTATAGGTGAAGCTACATTAGCCAGCTATAGGGGTTAATTTACTAAACCCGAAGGGGGCAAAATCTGGTGCAGCTCTGCATAGAAACCAAATTAGCTTCCAGGTTTTTTTTGTTGCCAAAGCTTAATTGAACGAGCTGAAGTTAGAAGCTGATTGGCTACCATGCACAGCTACACCAGATTTGCACACTCCAGTTTTAGTAAATCAACCCCATAGTCCTTGACCACTTTTATTTGGGTCAGCATTACACTAAACTTGTGCTACAGATTCCCAGAAGTAGTTCCCTTACTACTTTTGGCAACTTTGTGGGCAATTTGAATAGACATCTGTGCAGGAACCCGCACAGATGTCTGTCAAATCACCCCCAAAGTCGGACTTCATTGCCGGTTTGAAATCACCCTCAATGTGAACCTGGGCTTAGGCTCGGTTTACACTGGTTCTTTTTGCAGAAACACACTACAGTTCATTTAACATGAGCTTTATGTGATTTACTAGGAAACACATTCACATCTATGCTTTTTACAGCCACTGCGTTTTTGGAAGGGTCAGGGACTTTTTTAAATGCAAAACTGTGCTTTTTTTTAGTTCAACAGACTTCAACGGAGAAGCTGCAGAAAAGCATGTAGTGCATTTTTGCTGCAATTTTACCATGATTTGCATCTTTTAATCTGCCCAACGACAACAAAAAAAACATAAAACTGCAAATTGGGAAAAACGCACAGCAAAAAGCACTACAGAAATGACCAAAAACAAATTGCATAGGTGTGAACTGAGCCTAACAACAGAAAGACAAGCTGAGAATAACTATGTCAGTAAAATAGCACAGAACAGCTATTCAAAACATCATCTCTCATGCTGAATTCCAAGGTGAGCTCTGGTAACACAGGTGTACAGCTGGAGGGATTCAAGGCCCAAGGACGAAGTGCCACCCCACTGGAACTGGAGGACTCTTGTAGCAATTGGGGATGGGCTCCTCGCAGTAGCTTGATCTTTTGGAGAAGCTACATGCTATTAGGCTGCGGTTCGGTTGCACTCATGCTGGTTCTGACAGTGAAGAGCCTCTTACCTGGCTGCAGGCCACTTTCCCAGCTATCCTTGCCTCATCAACTGTGACCTCTATAAGCTGAGGGGGGGAACTAGAGAAACATATCTTCCCTGGGTGTATCCAAGAAGCCAGCGATTTGTGGAAAAAGGGGTTTGCACCTACATCTGAGCATTGTGAGTAAATGGGAACTCTGCTACACTACTAGCTATACCAAGGTCTGGATAATGAAAACCCTCACAGTGATGTAACTCATTTATCAAAACCCATCATTTGAATTGAAGCCCAATTTTGCTGGTCTCAAGTGCAAGTTCGAATAAGATTAGTCACCGATTTTACATATGGCAGCTCCATACAACAAAAGTAATCTTTAATTTAACAATTATCCATTACACTCAGAGTTAATTAGAAGTTGTATGTCTACTTACCAATGGGGCTTGACTCAGCGGTGATGCCACTCCAAAGCAGAAATCTGAAATTGCAAGCAAAAATCTTGACGGCTTGGTATTTTACAAAAATATTATATGATAAACCTCTTGGATTTTATTCTGAAACATGTGGCTAGAGCTTAAAGAGGAGCTCCAGGCTCACCCCAAAAAAAACAAAAGTCAGCAGCTACAAATACTGTAGCTACTGAATTTAAGATAAGGACACTTACCTGTCCAGGGATCCAGCGATGTCCTCGTGCCAATTCTTCAGTCGGCTTCGGGTGCAGGCGTCGGCATGTCAAGTAAGGCAAACAGGCAGTGAAGCCTTGCAGTTTCACAGCCGGTTTCCTATGAGCTGGAATGCTCCTTTAGTCTTCTGGGACCTGTGATGTCGCCCATGAGCCGTGGGACATCTGACCGGAAGTGTCAAAACCAGGTACCCGCTCCCCCCTAAAAAGTGCCAGCCTAGATATACACTCCAAAATATATAATAGAAAGATAGTGCTGCCCTAAAGATTCAATAAGTTAATGTTCATACACAGTGAATTTAATCTTAAAACATATATGTGCTATAAAAGACGATTATGCATCAGTGTGAACCCAGCCTTATAGAGGGATATGCTTTATTCATATTTCATGCCTGAGGTTTACAACCACTTTAGCCACTTACGGACCAGCCGCCGTCGTTATACGTCGCTATTTGATGTAGAATACCAGGGTTACGGCAGCAGATAGCTGCCATAACCCCAGTATTTTGTTCAATGGCGGGCGGTCCTGTTTCAGATAAACGATCCGATCCTATCCCCTCAGTAGCATGGAGCCAAGAGAGGGAAAGATGGCCCCCAGTGAGCTCCATAACATTGGATGGCGGAAGCGACGTTACTTCCGCCCAATGGTCTAAAAGGGGATTATTATTTTTTTATTCCGTTTAAGTGTAAATGTGAGATCTGAGGTCTTTTTGACCCCAGATCTCACATTTAAGAGGTCCTGTCATGCTTTTTTTTCTATTGCAAGGGATGTTTACATTTCTTGTAATAAGAATAAAAGTGACCCAATTTTTTTTTTTAAAAGGACAGTGTAAAAATAAAAAATAAAACGTAAAATAAATAAGAAAAAGAAAAAAAACGGTTTAAAGCTCCCCGTCCCACCGGGCTCACACGCAGAAGCGAACACATACGTGAGTTGCGCCCGCATATGAAAACCGTGTTCAAACCACATGTGAGGTATCGCCGCGATTATTAGAGCAAGGGCAATAATTCTATCACTAGATCTCCTCTGTAACTAAAAACTGGTAACCTCCAAAATGTTTTATTTTTAAGTGCCAAAGTTTGTCGCCATTCCATGAGCGGGCGCAATTTTGAAGCATGACGTGTTGGGTATCAATTTACTCGGCATAACATTATATTTCACAATATAGAAAAAAATTGGGCTAACTACTGTTTTATTTTTTTATTAAAAAAAGGGTATTTTAAAAAGAAAATGTGCTTGTAAGACGAAAATACGGTGAGACATAAAGTGTTGCAACCACTGCCATTTTATTCTCTAGGGTGTCTGAAAAAAAATACATAATGATTTTAACTTGTAAAGCAAATCTCAAAAAGAGGATCGGTCCTTAAGTGGTTAACAGCCACTGTTAAACATATTCATTTAATTCAAATATATTACTGATGCTTAAATCAGGGTTTCTCTACCCGTGGTAGGCGTACCCCTGGAGGTACGTGCACCATGGGCAGGGGGTACGCCCAGTGCTGTTTTTCCCACACACTTCTCATCTCTGGCGGCTTGCTGCAGCGCGGCACTGTGGCCCACCCTGCACACATGGATGGTCCCCTAGTTCACAGCCGGGAATGATCGGTGCAGCTGGAGGAACAGCTGTGAGCACCAATCTCCCTGTATAGCTTTTTAGCCGCTGTTCCTCCAGCGGCACCAATCTCTGACTGTTCCGTGTCCTCCTCTGTCCTCCTCTGCCCCCCGTGTGCTCCAGTTGCTCCTCTGTCTTCCTCCTCCGCCCCTGTGTGCTCCGGCCACTCCACCGGTCCCCTGTCTTCCTCCTCCACCCCGTGTGCTCTGGCCGCTCCTCCGGTCTCCTGTCTTCCTCCTCCGCCCCTCGTGTGCTCCTGCCACTCCTCGGGTCCCCCGTCTTCCTCCTCCACCCCTGTGTGCTCCGGACGCTCCTCCGGTCCCCTGTTTTCCTCCTCTGCCCCTCATGTGCTCCAGCTACTCCTGCTCTGACACTGTCCATTGCCCTACTGACACCATCCACTGGCCCCCAAAAAGCATTTTTAAAAAATGAAAAATTTGTAAAATAATAATAAAATAAAATAATAAAAATAAAGAACTACTGACAACGTCCACTGCCCTACTGACACCATCCTGCACATACTACCCACCTACATACACGCCGTGCTCCTCACCTGCACATTATACCCACCTACATACACTCCGCACGCCTCTCCTGCACAAACTACGCACCTCCATACACTTCTCTTCTGCACATACTACCCACCGTAATACTCTTCATCAAGGATGTGCAGTCATGGGATGAACATAAAAAACAAAACAAAAAATTAACGATCAGCTTCGAGGGTCGTAGCTCGGTGACCTGGAGTCACATAGACCCCAAATGTGGGGGCAAGTAGCTGAAGTCATATCCCATCTATAGTTCCAGAGTTACGAGGCTCCTTGTGCAGCTTGTCAGAAGTACATACAGAGTGGCCAGTTTATATACAAGTTGGCACACTGTTTGCAGCAGACACTGAGCTAAATGGACAGCTTTGAGTCTTGGACCAATGGTAAAGTACCATTGGCCCAAGCTGTCCAATAAAAACACTGCAGTGTCATAGAAGGGGGCGTGTGTCTAAAAGACAAATACTCCCTGCAAAGCCCAGCCCTCTTAACTACAAGGAAAAAGTATGGGTTTATGTGTATAAGATTTACCCACAATCCCATGTTTTTCTCACACAGTTAAGAGGGAGAATGAGAATCTGCTGCTGCTGAAAAGGTACAAGCTAAATCATATATTATTATACTATATTTTATAAGATAATAATTTATTATTTATCTATTTACAGTGAAACTACTGTTTTGAAGCTATAACTTCAAACTTCAGTAATTTGTCCGTTAAGCCACCTGCTTGAGTCCAGTTTTTTTAAATATGGTAAATTACCTTAAAAACAATATATAATAATTATTTGTATATTACTTACTTATGGTAATTAATCACTTGCCCTCTAGGCCAATTCTGACACTTCTCTCTTACATGTAATAATCATCATTTTTTTGCTAGAAAATTACTCAGAACTACCAAACATTATATATATATATATTGTTTTAGAAAACACCCTAGGGAATTAAATGGTGGTCATTGCAACTTTTTATTTTACACAGTTTTTCAAAAATGTTCTTTTATATTATGAAAGATGGTGTTACGCCAAGTAAATAGATACCTAACATGTCAGGCTTTAAAATTGCGCGCACTTCTGGAATGGTGCCAAGCTTCAGTACTTAAAAATCTCCATAGGCGACATTTTTTACAGATTACATGTTTGGAGTTACAGAGGAGGTCTATTGATAGAATTATTGCTCTCGCTCTCGTTTGTGACGTATGTAACCTGTGTGTATCTGGCTCTGATACTAGCCAGTGCCTTACCAGCCATTGACCTTACCCCACATCCCTGCACTCCATACTCCTCTCCTGCACATTATACTCACCTCCATACACTCCGCACTCCTCTTCTGCACATTATACTCACCTCCATACACTCCGCACTCCTCTCCTGCACATTATAACCACCGCCATACACTCCACACTGTACATTCCCTATTTAACATTACTGCATTCTGCACTATGTAAGTCATCTCAGACTCGATTAAACCACACCCCTTTAAGCCATGCTCAATATTTAGCACAATTTAAGCTACTTTGACATTTTGCCACAACACGTTATGCGTGCCAAATTTGTGCCAAGTCAGTCCCTAGGGCCCACTTTTTATCTTGCACGCGAGCCCACTCATTTCATGATATGCCTCTGTCTCCTGCCATGTGTGAAGAACCCATCCGGATGGTGCCTGCTATGGCTCCCTGATCTCCTCTACACTCTGCAATCCTACACACAGCCAGCACACTGCAGACAGGAAAAAAAAGTGAGTCCTGCCTGTCACTTTTCCATCTCCCTGTGTCTATTCAGGGACTACACATCCCAGCATGCTCACCTATCAGTGCAGCCTCATTAGTGCTGCTTTACAGTGCTGCCTATCAGTGTTGCCTATCAGTGCAGCTTATCAGTGTCCCCTATCAGTGCAGCTTCATCAGTGGCCATCAGTGCCTCCTATTGGTGCAGCCTATCAGTGCCGACTATCAGTGCCACCTATCAGTACAGCTTAATCAGTGCCTTTCTCGAGACAGGGGTACTTAGGAATTTTTTTAGACCTGCAGGGGTACTTTACCCTGGCTTATGTAGCACACTCTACCTTAGGTAGGTGCTAGAGAGTTAGGTTTTTGGCCAGTGCAGGTAAATTTAGGCTTTAAGCTAGACCTGTTTGTTTTGATCTGTGGAGCTGGGAATGGTTTAGAGTAGGCTGGTGACTTACAGGCAGTGTCACTTCTTGGTTACCTTCCAATTCTAGAAGCAGAGGAGGGGAAGAGAGGTGGAGTTGCCTGAGGTGTTTGGGGAGCCCTGACTTATCCCCAACTAGGATTGGCATGGGGTAGGTCTCCTTAAAGCGGAGCTCCACGCTAAAGTGGAACTGCAGCTCAGCGGCACCTTTCAGGGGGGAGGGGGTGCAGATACCTGTAGCTGCAGATGACCGCCTGCCCCCCCCCCCCTGTTGTGTTCTGGGAAACACACAGTTTCCAGAACACAACGGAGACCATTGAAGACACGCAGCGCGACTCACACATGCCCAGTAGGGAACCGGGTAGTGATGCCAGAACGCTTCACTTCCTGATTTCCTGACAGAGGATGGCGGCGGGGGCAGCCAAGAGACAATCGATTGCTCATCATCTTCTGCCGACATCGTGGGCACCCTGGACAGGTAAGTGTCCATTGATTTAAAGTCAGCAGCTGCAGTAATTGTAGCTGCTGGCTTTTAATAATTTTTTTACAGTGAATCTTCGCTTTCAATACCTTGGGTGTTAGGCTGTCTGGGCCTTGGAGGGAGCCCCCCCCCCCCCCCCAGTCTGGGTGGGTGACTTGATTAGAGTTGGGCCTACCAGGTGCTAGCTGTGACAGGAACCAAGTATTGCACAAGAGAGGAAAAAACAGTCTACACATAAGCATTGTGCTGCAGGAGGCTGGAGCTTTAGAGAATGTGAATAGAGGTTCCAATTGATCATCTCATCGAATAATATTATTGATTCTGGGCATTCCATAATTTCTTTACCCCATCCAAGTTTAATCCCTCATCAAATCTCATAAAATAACAAAAACAATGCTGCTGGACTGTTCATTGTCTAGAGAGTGATTGGAGGTGAATGCTAGGCTGGGTAGGGTGACAGGTGGAGCTACTACACTCAGCGGCCCCATGGGGGTACCGCTACACTTAGATAACGTATTATATTTTATTTTGCACATGAAAAAGCCTCTTTACAATAAGAACCATTAAAATGTCATAGACTTTCACAGGATCTAGTTCTAGCCAACTTTGCAGTGTACTTAAAAAAAGGTGGATGTGTTTCTAAATATATAAAATATAACTGCCTATTAGTATTTATAAGAAATAACACTGTGCATAAGCCTTTTCAACCTTTTTTTACCCCAGAAGAACACTTGAAATTATTTTCAGGTCTCAGGAAACCCCTGATCAGTACAGGAGAACTACTGGAAACATGCTCCTTATGGTGGTGGTCAATGGGAAGAATGCCTCCCTTACAGGCAGCTTTTAATTCTTGTCTTGCACTGGCTCTGCCAAGTGGATCTGGATTTGTCACTATGCAGACACCATCAAATGGGAGGTCAATTAGCCACAACTCAAGAACCCTCTGGCTACCTCTGGAGGAATCCTGGAGTTTTATGGAACCCTGCTTGAAAAAGATTCTAGTATGTTGCTTATCTAGTAAATATCTGATTTCCTTAGAGTAGGGGTCTCCTAACTGTGGCTCACGGGCCGGATGTGGACCTTTGCTTGCCTTTATCCAGACCATGGGGCACAATTCCTTCCACTGAAATAATTTTCCCACTGACACCAAATATGGAGCACTATTCTTTCTGCTAACACCAATTATGTTGCACTATTCCTCCCACTGCAATCAATGTTGTAATTTATTTTACTTCTACTGACCACCAAGCCTATGGCATCCCACTGATGCCAGGGCATTTTCTACTCCCACTGACTTCAGTCCGGCCCCCCTAAAGTTTAAAGGACAGTAAAATGGCCCTTTGTTTTGGAAGTCTGGAGACCCCTGCCTTAGAGGATCAGGGGAGATTTTTTTGTACCTGTTGGAGCTACTTTGACCATGCTTTCTAAGGATCTTTTGCTTTTCTGAGGTTCATCTGTGGGTTTCGAGTTCTGAGGATGCAAGGTTTGATTGTTTATTGGTCAAACATTATTCTGAATCTTCTGCCTTATTGTCTGTTTAATGGAACTGGTCCATCTATTTATGGCATCATAGGAGCTGTATGGTCTGCAGTGGCTATAGAACTCTGGCTTTGGTTGGCCCCTGGGCTAATCACACATACTCGCTGTACTGAGTCTCCTTACCTTTGGGAATAAATGATGGGTCGAAGGAGAAGCCACAAGATTGCATTTTGGAGTCTGCAGACTTGAAGATAAAAAAGAGAAAAAAGAAAAAAAGTGTAGAATGAGAACAGAGAAAATAATGAGTAAAAGTTACTGTATATAAGTTAATAAAAGTTAAAAACGTATTTATATATCCAAGAGTTTTGGCATTTTGCCATATATAAAGAGGTCCTGTTACCCACGCCAAACAATAAAGGTTTAACTAGTTATGGACATTGGGCTTGCTACACATGCCCAAAAACTTCAAGAGACATTAAATAATGGAAAGACTTTACATTAAACAGGAGAAAGTAAATTAAGGTGCTAACACAACCACCCTCAGGAAGAAAGACACATGTACTGTTTAAAAAATCACATAATAAATCACCATGATAAAAACATTGCTATATGCAATAAAACACTATAGCAAAACCAAACAATTTCCCTTTTATAATTGATTGTACAGTACATAATGGTATGTTACGTTTCATGAGGCGATCTCCAAGGCACAGAAACCTTAAACTCTCAAATTACCTACTAATGGCTAAAACCGACACTACTCTATACTACTTCCCCTGGACCTCTCTGCTGCCTTTGACACAGTGGACCACCCCTCCTCAATAAACTCCACTCCTTTGGTCTCTGAGGCTGTACTCTTCGCTGGTTCTTATCCTACCTATCCCACCGCTCCTTCAGTGACACTTAGAAGTCTACTTCCTCATCTCCTCTTCTTTTCTCCGTTGGGGTCCCCCAAGGTTCTGTTCTTGGACCTCTCCTTTTCTCAATCTACACCACATCCCTGGGTCAGTTGATTGCCTCCCATGGCTTTCATTATCATCTCTACGCTGATGACATCCAAATCTATATTTCCACCCCCCAGCTCTCTCCATCTGTCTCCTCACGCATCACCAACTTACTAGCAGACATATCAGCCTGGATGTCACATCACTTCCTCAAACCCAACCCATCCAAAACCGAGCTCATGAAATTTCCTCCCCCAGGTGCCACTTCCCCTGATTTCTCTGTCAATGTCAACGGCTCAACTCTCAATTTGTCTCCCCCCCCCCCCCCCCCCCCCACACACACACACCAAGGCCCTAGGTGTAATCATGGACTCCAAACTAACCTTTCGGCCCCACATCGCTATCCAAAATTTGCCACCTCAACCTCCGCAACATCTCCAAGATATGCCCCTTCCTAACCAATGTCTCCACAAAGCTTCTAATCCACTCTCTGGTCTTCTCTCACCTTGACTACTGCAACTCCCTCCTCATTGGCTTACCTCTAAATAGGCTATCCCCACTTTAGTCCATCATGAACGCTACTGCCAGGCTTATCCACCTCACAAACCTCTCAGCGTCTGCTATACTCCTCTGTCAATCCCTCCATTGGCTGCCACTCAGCCAACAAATTAAATTCAAGATACTAACTATAACTTACAAAGCCATCCACAACCTGGCCCCCAGCTACATCACTTACCTAGTCTCAAAATACCAACCTAATCGTTCTCTTCGCTCATCCCAAGACCTGTTGCTCATCCCATGCTTGCCTTCAGGACTTCTCCAAAGCCTCTTCCATCCTTTAGAATGCTCTACCCAAATCTGTCTGACTTTTTCCGACCTTGTCCACTTTCAGATGATCCCTGAAAACTCATCTCTTCAGAGAAGCCTATCTGGCCCCCACCTAATAACTGTACATTTATTTTCTCCATCAGTACATCCCCCCACAGTCATTACCTCTTGTATCTCTTGACTTTCCCTCTTAGATTGTAAGCTCTAAGGAGCAGGGCATGGTCGTCCGCAGTTAAGGGCAAGGGGGGGGTCAAGTGCCCCCCCCCCCCGAATCAAGGATCAGATCTTAAATTCAACACAGTTCCATCACTATCGGGGTGACACCATCAAGGTTCTGTCAAGCCCCCCTATCAGTGTAGTGTGACTGTGGGCTCTTTTCCCTGCTCAGTCCAGAAGAGTGCCAGGAGAAAGGCGAGCTGCGGGCTATTAGGTTTCCCCCGGTCACCCCCCCCCCCCCATTCTCCTGTCAGGGAGAAGAGACGAGGGCTCTCACCAGATTCCCCGCCCAGCTTCCTGGCCGCTCCGTTCTTTCCCTATTGGCCATAATTGAGGGCCAATAAAAGGAGACTAGGAGAGGAGAGCATCATGGAACATGTAGTCCCAAAGATTGGCGGCCCCATTTTCCACAGGGAGGAGGCTACAGCTTGATCAAGAGATCAAGAGAGATTGAAAGACTGCGGCCTGGAAAAAAGCTGAGGGAGAGAGTGCTACAGGAAAAAAAACGAGGAGTGTGCTGGGCAGAAGCCACGCTGCCCAGCGCCACCAGAGACAGAGCTACACTGCCCCACGCCACCAGAGAGAGCCATGCTGTCCAGCGACACCAGAGAGAGCCACGTTGCTCAGCACCACCAGAGAGAGAAAGACTGAGCCACTGCCAGGGTACAGACATGCTACACACTACTGACCAGAGTCGCCCCTGGGGAACCCAGAGTGAGCGATCGTCTAGCCGGCGAGATCACTGCTGTAGTTTTACTGGGTCTGGTAAGAGGGCCTGTTGGCCATTATCCATTACTCATCCTAGAGACTGTACTACATCTGCAGTCTCTGACCATGATAACATGATAATGACTGTCAAAAAGGGGCTGCGCATGGGTGACCCTAAAATGATGCCCCCCCCCCCGAAAAAAGTTCTGTGGACACCCATGGAGCAGGGCCCTCTGATTCCTACTGTATTAAAGCTTATTGTATTTGTACTGTCTACCCTCAAGTTGTAAAGTGCTGTGTAAACTGTTGGCGCTATATAAATCCTGTATTTTATTAATAATAATAATAATGTTGCAATTGATTATATGAATAGAAGGTATAAGGAGGTGCTTAATCCTAATGTGTTTCACAGAGTTTGCTTCTTTAGGTTCGGTTCACACAGGGGCGCCGCGACCTGCACACGATCAGCGGCGACTTGCAAAACGACTTCTGTATAGAAGTCAATGCAAGTCGCCTGAAGTCCCAAAAATAGTACAGGAACACCTTTTTCTAAGTCAGAGCGACTTGAGTCGCTTCTATTAGAACGGTTCCATAGTACAGAGCGGAGCGCGACTTATCAGGCTGTGTGAACCGAGCCTTAGGGTTTCAGGAGGGGGCAGCTTATAAAAGCAAACAGTACTGAATAGCAAATATAAAAACACAAAATGTACACAACATTTCAACAGCAGTACCTAACAGTGTACCAAATTACTCACACAAAAAATATTAGAGAATGACCTCCAATGGAGGGAGTACTTTGATGCACTAATGGGAAACCCAGAGGTAGATATGTGCAGATTGGAAAAATTATTTTCATCTCATTTCAGATAGATTTGTTATATTACTTATAAAACAAAAATTTTTTACAGCCGCGCTCTCCCATATACCAAACCCCAGTGAAAATCAACTATCATCTAATAAAATTAAAAGCAAAAAAAAGGAATAGTAGTAATAATGGGGTTTGGTATATGGGAGAGCGTGGTTGTAAAAAATTTTGTTTTATATGTTTTATGGGTGTGTATCACACCAGACTAATCGCTGCTTTTAGGTATTTAGATTAGATTTTGTATTTATATTAGCGCAATATTTTCCCCTCTTTCTGATTTGTTATATTACTAATTTCGTTTTGTTGATTCATTACCACGTTATGAGAGAATTACCACAAAACGAAGCCCTCCAGCACTGCGCTGTCACCGCTGAGAGAACTTCCATCCTTCCTTGGTTTTCCTTCTGGGTTTTGCCCCCTCCAGCTATATGAGTGGCCTGGGGGCGCAATGACATCATTCGCACCCAGGTGTGCGGAAGCCGGCGTTTACAGCATGGGCACTCTGAATATCTCCTAAACAGTGCACGTTTAGGAGATATTCATAGTACTGATAGGTAAGCCTTATTATACCTGTAGGTAAAAGTGGTATACCAGAGTTTAAGGAGCAAGCACTTTAAGGAGCAGGCCAGGAAACCAGCCGCCACAATGTAAAAATGTAGAATGTAAAAATAACATCAGTAATGTATCATTTCTTAAGATGAAGATTGAGTCAGGTGTGTGTGTGTGTGTGTGTGTGTGTGTGTGTGTGTGTGTGTGTGTGTGTGTGTGTGTGTGTGTGTGTGTGTGTGTGTGTGTGTGTGTGAAAGTGAGGCAGCTTCCTACAATGTCTCATGGTGTGTCTGAAGTAAATCTCTTGTTCAAAAGCTTTACTCCACAAATCAAACCCATGAAAATAGCCTCCACCTTCCTAAAAAGGGTTGGTTTGTCTTAGCCCTTGTACACACGGTCGGAGATTCTGACAACCAAATCCAATGGATCTTGTCCGAAACTGTTGCATACACGGTCGGACAAAGTTGTCGGAAAATCCGATCTTTCAGAACGTGATGACGTAATTTCGTTACGATGGGACTACATTCAGGCTAGTAGCCAATAGCTTTGATGTAGGAATTTGATCTGAGCATGCGTGGCACTTTGTCTGATCGGAATTCTCTACACATGATCGGAGTATGTCCGATCGGAGCAGTTTGTCGGAAAATATTTCCAGCAAGTTGGAAAATTTGGTCCGACGGATATTCCGACAGAAACAGTCCGATGCATACCACACACAGTCGAAATATCCGACAAACCGCTCCGATCGGACACATTCCGACGGAATCTCCGACCGTGTGTACAAGGGCTTATAGTTCCACAGACTCTAGTGGCAAATGTTTTTTTAACTTTCCGTCTTATGCTGCTTACACACAATCGGAAATTCGGCTAGCAAAAGACCGATGAGAGCTTTTGGTCGGAAAATGCGATCGTGTGTATGCTCCACCAGACTTTGGATGGCCGAATTTCGGCCAGCAAAAGATTGAGAGCGTGTTCTCAATTTTTTTGATCGGAAAAAGTTCCTATCCGAAAATGCGTTTGTGTGTATGCAATTCCGACGTGCATTCTCAGATTCAACTACGTGAAGGAAGCTATTGGCTACTGGCTATTAAACGTCCTTTTTCTAGCCGTGTCGTATGTGTTGTACGTCATCGCGTTCTTGATGGTCGGAATTTGGTGTGACTGTGTGTATGCAAGACAGCTTGAGCAAAATCCCGTCGGAATTCTGACGGGAAAACCATCAGAGCTTTTTCCGACCAAAATTCAGATCGTGTGTACATGGCATAACGCCAGATGTTGAAATACAACACCATCTCTATTCACAACATTCCATGGGGATGGGCAAGAAGAGTATGTGAAACTATTTTAAATATAGGATATAACTTCTTATATTCTTATCAATCTAACAGCATCATTGAGGATCTGAGATAAAAGCCCAACCACTTAAATTTCCTTTTCTTGCATATCTATTAGTAACTCCAGGGTTATTGTCTTTCTTCACTTTATTAAAAAGACTGCATGCCAGTCTGAGGCCTTGTTCACATTTAGTGATTTGGTATCACAGACAGAATCAGTGCTGCCTGCATTATCAAATGCCACTAAAATTGTGGCAAAATGCCTGATGTGAGTTTGGGAGCAATTCTTTCTTAATGGCATTCCAAACGTGGTGCGATTTTTCCATAATTATTAAGCGTCAAAATGCACAAAAATTTATGCAAAACATGCGTGAACTTCTTTGGTGCGAGCAATGTGCAAAGCGCAGCCTATTCCCCCTTCAATCCATAATGAATGCCGCTGCAAGACTCATCCCCCTTAACAACCAGTCAGTGTCCTCCACCCCTCTCTGCCAATCCCTCCACTGGCTTCCCCTCACCCAACAAATAAAATTCAAAGTACTAACAAGAATTTATAAAGCCATCCATAACTCTGCCCCCAGCTACATCCCTAACCTAGTCCCAAAATACCAACCAAGCCGCTCTCTTCGGTCCTCCCAAGACCTCCTTCTCTCTAGATCCCTTGTTACCTCCTCCCATGCTCGCCTCCAGGATTTCTCCAGAGCTTCTCCCATCCTTTGGAACTCCCTACCCCAATCTGTCCGACTGTCCTCCATCTATCCATCTTTAGACGATCCCTGAAAATTCTACTCTTTAACCACTTGACGCCCGCCATATAGCAAAGTGACTACGGTGAAGTGGTTGTGTTATCCTGATCGGAGGTCATATGATGTGATCAGGATAACAGAGCCGGCGTGTGCCTGCGGGGGCTCGCAGTGCGGCAATCGGAGGTGCTGTGTGTCAGTCTGACACACTGAAACACCGATCGTGGTATGAAGCCTCTGACCTCTGACAAGGGGAGCTGATTGGCGGCTCTCCCTGTCAGAGGGGGGGTCTGTACTGATAATCAGCACATTGATTATCAGCACAGACCCCACAAAAAAATGCTCATCAGCTGTCAATCAGTGCCGATCACCTGCCACACTGTCCCCCTCTATACACGCCTGTCAGTGCCCACAACAGTGCCAAATAGTGCCCAAAAAAGTGCCAATCGGTGCCCCATGACTCAGTAATGCCTGTCAGTCCCCCATCAAAATGACACTCAGTAATGCCTGTCAGTAGCTCCTCATCAGTGCTGCCTATCCAGTGCTGCCTATCAGTGCCCATCAGTTTTTTGCTTTTTTTCAAAATTTTTGGTATTTTTTCGTTTGTAGCACAAAAATGAAAAACCACAGAGGTGATCAAATACAACCAAAAGAAAGCTCAATTTGTGGGAAGAAAATGATAAAAAATTTATTTGGGTACAGTGTTGCATGACCGCGCAATTGTCATTCAAAGAGTGTGACAGTGCTGAAAGCTGAAAATTGTCCCGGGCAGGAAGGGGCAAAAGTGCCCGGTGTTGACGTGGTTAAAGAAGCCTATCCTGCATCTAATACACTGTTTATTTTCTCCATCAGCTCATCCCCCACAGCTATTACCTTTTGTATCACCCTCCCTTTTTAGATTGTAAGCTCTAATGAGCAGGGCCCTCTGATTCCTCTTGTACCAAATTTCAATGTTGCTGTAATGTCTGCCTTCATATTGTTAAGCGATGCGCAAACTGTTGGCGCTATATAAATGCTATATAAATCCTGTATAATAATAATAATAATTTAAGTGAACTGGCTGCCCTATGCATGCCACGCGGAAACCTATGTGAATCACACAAAAAAATTGCAAGTGGGAACAGGGCCTATGGTGCAATAGGAAAATAATGTGAAAGCAGAGAAGCTGGAGATGGAACTAAAGGGAAGCTTACGGTATATTCCAATAGACCTACCGGATGAATCTTCTGAGAACGCCTGGTCGTACGACATTTACGGTCCCGAACGAACATGATGCTAGCTGTATGGTCACCGGGCTTCCTATGCTCACAAAGTTGTCCTGTCACGAGAAGTCAATAGGTTACATTTTAGAATTAGAACACAATAATTTTTTTTTTCAATTGTAGAGGAAAAAATTGGATTGAGGCACTTATTACATTTGTGGTATGGTATGAACTACACAATACTTTTTAAAAAAAATATACAAATATTTATTGCATCGATTAATATTAAAAAGTCACCTATAGACAGAGAGAGATAGAAGAGGGAGACAAAGACAAGTTATTTGTCCATTAGAGGACACCACACAATTCTAGAAAAGCATAAATTCCTCAAATACAGATTGGGCAATAGATGAGGTATCCTCCATCACATGAGGGACCTCAATCAACATAGTTCCAATCACACACTCTACATGTTTCGCGGAATGCCTGCTTTTTCAGGAGTTATCTCCTGAAGAAGCCCAACCCTGTCTACAGGACTTTTTAACGGTGGTTGGGAACTTTCTAGGTCTGTCTATTGTTGTCTATTGAATAGTATATTTATGTGTGTGTCTAGCACTTATACACAGTTCTAAAGATGTCTTTGTCTTTATTTGCTTTTTTTATTTTCTGTATATTATTGTGTTTTTTGTATATTTCTTTATAGATTATACTCCTCATGAATACAACTCCTGAAGAAGCGGTGCCTTTACAAATCACTTTAAGGTCAGGGTCAAAGGTCAGGGCTGGGGGGGTCAAAGGTCAAGGTCAGCATATTTTAGATAGGATAAAAAAAATAAAATTAGTGGGGGGCGTGGCTAGCCGCGGAGCAAGATGGACGCTTGAGCACCAAGCTCCGCTCCACAGCAGGCTTCATCAGCTACACCGGCGCAACTGACTGACCCTCTCTCGCACAACAGAGCGGGGAAGTCGTGGGACACTCGGCGGTATGCCAGGACGCCGCCATCCTCCGCCGCAACCGCGCCGAATGACCGAGTATTTCGGCCGCATGGAGAACGGAGGGAACCAAGATGGCGCTGACCAGGCCGCCCTGCACACAGGCTCCGCGCCGCACAACTCGCAGCCGCCCGATCTACCCTGCGATCAGCCCAGATCAGACAGGGATAGCGGAGGAGACCATGAGGAAATGGACAGTCTGCCCCATACACCGCTCTATGCAGGGGACATACCGCAAGAGAGAGGTAAGAGACTGGCCTCTTCTCCCTGTAACTCTCCTCACAAAGTGCCCACTGCTAAAAAGCACCATGGCCCTGACCCTGGCCCCATTCATGCTACTTCAGCCCCCTTGTCTACCCTGGCTACTATACCGGTAACTGACAACCCTGTGTCTGAAAGCATGTTAAAATCTATGCTGCTCACTCTACAGAAAGACCTCCATAGGGAGCTGCAACTCTCCCTATCCCAGGCACATGACAGGCTGGACTGCCTGGAGGATAGAGCAGACATGACAGAGGATCATCTCTCAGATATGAGCAGGGCCCACAATGAACTCCTGAACGCACACGACCACCATACGGATGAGATTCAGAAGATAAAGCTGAAACTTGCAGACCTCGAGGACAGGTCCAGACGTAATAATATAAAATTTAGAGGTGTCCCTGAAACCGTGTTGCCTAATGAGCTACCGAAGTACCTACACCATCTCTTCCTCACTCTCCTTCCTGACCTTACACCTCATGACATGACCATCGACCGAGCGCATAGAATTGCGAAACCGGACCATCTCCCGGATGACACACCCCGAGATGTTCTAGCAAGGATCCACTTTTATCAGGTCAAGGAGCAACTCCTTCGCGCAGCCAGGAACTTGAAGCCCCTTCCAGCTCCTTACAGCAAAGTGTCACTTTTTGCGGACCTGTCCCCCGCTACCATGGAGTTCCGCAGAGCATTCTCACCGGTCACATCCCTACTTCAAGAACACAATATTGTTTATCGCTGGGGATTCCCCACCAAACTCCTAGTCACTTACCAACAAAAAGTGGTTCCAATCTTGTCACCCAAGGACGGCTACAAGAAGCTAACCAACTGGGGCCTGCTCCCTCTCCGACCGAAGTCACACAACTCTGCAAAACACCCTAGGGATTCTCCGCCTTCTCCCCGGCGACCATCGAACAAGTCCAACAAAACCTGATGCCCTCCTTGACAAGCACTGTCCCAGGTATGTGAAGCCTGCCTGGGATGTCTTCCTCAGTTTCACACCCCCGTTGAATTACAGTGTGCCAAGCACACCACATTAGGTACATTCCGGTACCTCTGTTTCCACGAAGGTAATCTGCTTGTACATTACTTTTGGGTATTTTTGATTTTCCAGTTTCTCGCTTTTTTTTTTTTTTATTATTATTTTGGTTCTCATTTTCCTCCCTTCCCTTGTTCCACCACCTTGTTAGCCACTGGTGCCCAACAACTTTTGAAAGATCTGCCAGTCCCTGAAGCCGGACGCTTCCTCAACGTACCAACATCTCTAAACTCACCTGAGCTTTATATCTTATTGTATTCATAGTGACCACAGATTTTATACAATGTAAATCGCATTTGTCAACGGATATTGCTGTACTATATAAAGATTGTAATACACTGTCTTGTACTGACTGTGGTCGCGCTCAACATCTGTGCAACTCTATACCATATTTGACCACCATGCCAATTAAAATAGTCTCCCTAAACGCCAAGGGCCTTAACTCACCCTTCAAAAGAAACCTCCTCTGGAAGGAAGCGTGTAAGCAAAAAGCCGACATAATATGTGTGCAAGAAACGCATTTTACACAACATAAACCACCTAAATGTACACATAAAAATTATTCACACTATTTTTTCTCTAATCACACTAAAAAGAAATGTGGGGTAATGATCGCTGTCAGCTCCGATTTGTCCTTTAACCCACAACAAATTGACACGGATGAGGAGGGACGGTTTATCATACTAACTGCTACGATTGATAACCAAATCTTAACACTAGTGAATGTCTACACCCCCAACACTTCTCAAAAGAAGTTTTTTAAACGCCTCAGGACCAAATTACAAATGGTTCAACATGACTCCCTAATCATATGTGGAGACTTTAATGATATCCCTGATCCCTTGCTAGACACAACCAATCCCAGTAGGAAGGACTCCTCCGCCCTCTCCACGTTTATGACCAATGAAAACCTATACGACCCGTGGAGGTGCACACACGATGTTGAGCGCGATTACACTTTTTACTCCTACCCTGGTAACTCCTACTCACCGATCGACCTCTTTCTCACAAACAAAAAAGCTCTATTGTCCACTTCAGAAACCCATATTGGCACGATTACATGGTCGGACCATGCACCAATCTCCCTGACCCTATTCCCTTCTCAATGCTCCACTAATCACTCTGTGTGGCGAATGAATGCATCTCTACTATCCAATACTACTTACGAAAAAGAAATAGAATCTGAGATTAGGAGTTTCTTTGAGCACAATTGTACATCGGTAGACAACCAAGCCACGGTGTGGTTAGCACACAAAGCCTCACTGCGAGGGCTTTTTATGAAATTGGGGGCTAGAGAACGCAAAAGACGAGACGCAGAGGTAGACCAGTTGTTACAACGTATTAAATCCCTGGAACTGGCCCATAAATCCAATCCCACTACTATACTGCTAGACTCCCTTCGTGACTATAGAAGACAACTTACTGAAATATTGAACTACAAATTCGATTACTACATCAAACGACTAAAACTGAACTCATACGCCTTCAGCAACAAATCTGGAGCCTTTTTGGCTAAACAAATTAAAAAGCAATAACGCAAGACAAAAATCCCATTCCTCCTAAACTCTAAAGGTACACGTATGACCAGTCCTCTAGATATAGCCAACACATTTGCAGCTTTCTACTCGGACCTATATAATCTCCAAACGACGATGTCAGACCCCCCGATAACCACCGATGCTATTGACGCTTTCCTATCTTCAGTTCAATTACCAGCACTGACACCGACTCAACTACAAGACCTATCCACCCCCTTTTCGCATGCCGAAGTCCAATCAGCTATCAAATCACTCCCACTACACAAAACAAATGGATTTGTTAACGAATATTATAAGCACTACAATGACATCCTTTCCCCCCATCTCTGCAATGCCTTTAATCAATATGCCTCCTCTGGCGTAATGCCAAAGGAATGTCTGAATGCCCTCATAGTAACCTTACCCAAACCGGGTAAACCCTCGGATACCCCAGGAAACTTTAGACCTATTTCATTATTAAACACGGACACCAAACTATACGCTAAATTGCTGGCTCTTAGACTCTCCACGGTGATGACTCAACTGATCCACATAGACCAGGTGGGCTTCATCCCTGGTAGACAAACTTCGGACGGCACCCGTCGCTTTATTGACATTATTCAGTGGACAGAACACACCAAAACGCCTTCTCTGCTCCTCTCCCTGGATGCAGAGAAGGCGTTTGACAGAGTTCATTGGCTATATCTGGAGGCTGTCCTACGTAAGTTTGGCATATCCGACAAACTACTACAAGCCATCCTGTGCCTCTACTCATCCCCCAGTGCAAGAGTATGGACATCGGGAGTCCTCTCGGATCCCTTTTCTATCACTAATGGCACACGCCAGGGGTGTCCCCTTTCCCCTCTAATTTTTGCTATGGTCATGGAACCATTAGCCCAACAAATTCGCTCCAACCCCGACGTTAAAGGTATCACAATAGGCCAAGTAGAACATAAAATAGGACTATACGCGAACGATGTAATAATCTCGCTCTCCAATCCACGACAGTCCCTGGGAGTAGTTCAACAAATCTTAGGTCAATTTAGTGCTGTCTACCTTTATAAGGTAAACCACAGCAAATCTCTGATGCTAGCTCTAGGCCTTGACAAATTGACGGTCCAACATATATCCACAGTCTCGCCCTTTTCCTGGTCTACTTCTGCGTTTCTGACTTATTTAGGAATTCAATTAACTTCCTCCAGTACACAACTCCTGCGATCTAATTACTCGGCCCTCGTAGCGAGGCTCCATCAATTATCCCATGGGATGAATCACCCGTTTGTCTCATGGGCTGGCAGGATTGCACTAGTTAAGATGTTTCTGCTTCACCACATCTTATACATTTTCCGCACTCTCCCGATCCCATTTCTACCGGTGCATTTGAGATCTCTTCAAGCCATTCTCCATGCCTTTATCTGGCAAGGTAAAAAACCCAGGATTAATAGGAAGACCCTAACAACCCCAATATGTAGAGGAGGTATGGGGGTTCCCAACGTCACTCTATACTACAAAGCAGTTCTCCTAGAACAACTTAAGGTTTGGTGGAATCCAAAAATCCCATCTAATTGGGCACAGATAGAAACGGAAATACTGCCTACCAAGCCCAAGCTACTTTTGTCTGCATATATTCTCACACCTGGAACTCGGCACTACGCGTTGGACACTGTATCTGCCTCCATTAGAATATGGACATCCCTCTCACAAATGTCGAAAGGCATACCACATTCTATACTGCCCTTTATTCCTACTCAATCACTGTCTCTCATCCTACCTGACCTCCCCATACAATCCTGGGTTGAAGCAGGCATCTCGGATCTAGGAAAATTATTTTCCGCCACACGTCTGAAATCCTTTGCGGAGCTCCAATCCGCTTACCTAATCTCTCACAAATCCTTCTATATATACTTAAGGGTTAGATCCTTACTCAGCAAACTCGAATGGACTCACCAACGCGGGATACTGCATTCCACAGTAGCATACTTCACCGCAACCGATATGGCATGCAAAGGCATATCGTACTTTTACAAAGAACTTTCCCGAACTTCAGATGATCCGCTCCAAACCCATATCTTAAAATGGTCCAAACACATTCCAACCAGCCCACCTAATAATGTATGGCTCCAAGCTCTCTCTCTTCCTGCCAAGCTTTCACGATGTACAACACACTGGGAAGCACTACAAAAACTATTCCATCATTGGTATTATACACCCGACAGACTTGCACAGATCTTTCCAGAGGTATCTCCTCTCTGCTGGAGGGGATGCGGATCCATAGGAACGCCTTTCCATATCTGGTGGGAATGCCCATCACTAAAGGACTTTTGGTCCCATATTCGAAACACTCTCCAAATGATCAACTGCTCTGCTTCAAATCTGACACCCTTGGATATTCTTCTAGGACTAGCAATTCCATCCTGGCCCAAAAAGCTACAAACGATAGCCACCCACATATTAATAGCCGCAAGACTGGCTATCGCTCGTAAGTGGAAATCCTCGCAACCTCCGGACTTCCGAGAAGTGATATCCATTTTAAACTCTAACTTCGAGCTGGAACACAACTTCTCCAAAGCTCACCTCTCAAAGAATAAATTCCTCAGGGACTGGGACCCTTGGATCATTGATCCGAGGAGCACACGGCTGACATGATCTCTGGCAACAAATTCATTCTACGTAAAATTCTACTATGTACTATACTCCTACTGTCTTCCCATACGTTAATGTTAGCTATGCACATTCCTTATAATTGCCTTAAGTAACGTATGTATCTTGTGTTATACCCATGTGAGTTGGCCACTCGGCCTTTCAAGTGCATCCGTACCTATGTTACTTCATGTTTGCCTGGTATATTAGTACTATATTAGTACTGTTGCTGTTAGACCTGCTACCAATCGCTGTTATCGAACATGGTTATGTATCCAAACTCTTCTCCTCTGTTTTTTTTTACATGAACAAATGCAACTACATCCTTTTTCCTGTAACGCATGTATACGCTTATGTACTATGAAAACTATTAATAAAAATCTAAGTTTGAAAAAAAATAAAATTAGTATCAGTGTCACTTAATGTTGGTGTGTTTTTAGGTAGGATAACAAAAAAAAAAAGCAAAATGCACACCAGTGTTTCTGGGCCACTACGGTAAAAAAAAACAACAAATAATATACACATATTGGGTATTGCTGCAATTATCAGGAGCAGGAGAATGTATTTTGGGTTGTTCTTTGGTGGTAGGTTATTGTAAGGCCGCGTACACACGCGGGGACTGTTCGCTCAACTTTGTCCGCTGAACAGTGTTTCGGCGGACAGTCCGCTCGTGTGTGGGCTTTCAGCGGACAGTTTCAGCGGACAGTCTGCTGAACAAAGTTTTTCGGAAAATCCATAAAACTGTCCGCTGAAACTTTGTTTCAGCGAACAGTCCCCTCGTGTGTAGGCTTGTTCGTCAAACTAAGTTCCGCGCATGCTCAGAAAGGATTTACACGCCGAAGTTTGCATTGCAGTGTATAGGACGTCATTTTCTAGTCCCGTCGTACGTGCCGTTCACGTCATCGCGCACGGTTTCAGCGGACTGTTTGTTCGTCGTGTGTGGCCAAGTCCGTCCATGCTAATTTTGAGCGGACTGTCCGCTGAAACTGTTTGACGGACAAAGTTGAGCGAACAGTCCCCGCGTGTGTACGCGGCCTTAGAGTAATGCCGCGTACACACGATCGGATTATCCGGCGGACAAACCACCGGACTTTGCAGCTGAGGTCTGCCGCACTTTCCGAATGAACGGACCTGCCCACACACGACTGGACTTTTCCGGCGGGCTAGGTCTGGCGGACAACCCGCCCGATTTTTGAAATGAATGGACTTGCCCACACACAGAGAAAAGTCTGTCCATTTTGAACGTGGCTCCAGATAGACGGATAACTAGCGAAGGAGGTCAATGTCGCCGCCTCCATCGGCGAGATTGACACCTCGTTGGCCCCTTCAACAACTGGTATGGATTTAAAGGGGAAGCCCTACGCTGAAAAAACGGCGTGGGGGTCCCCCCCAAAGTCCATAGAAGACACTTATCCGAGCACACAGCCCAGCCAGTCAGTAAAGGGGGTGGGGACGAGCGAGCGCCCCCCTCCTGAGCCGTACCCTTAACATGGGGGGGGTGCTTTGGGGGGGGCACCTTGTCCCCATGTTGCCCATGTTGATGAGGACAAGGGCCTCTTCCCGACAACCCTGGCCTGGATTGTCGGGGTCTGCGGGTGGGGGGCTTATCGGAATCCAGGAGCCCCCTTTAATAAGGGGGCCCCCAGATACCGGCCCCCCACCCTATGTGAATGAGTACGGGGTACGATCTACCCCTACCCATTCCCCTGGGGAAAAAAGTGTAACTAAAAAAACAACACAAGTTTTTAAAATAATTTATTAGACAGCTCCGGTGGTCTTCTCTTCTTCCGTCTTGGGGGGTCTTCTCACCGGACTCCTCCGCTATCTTCTGCTCTTTTACTAGCTCTTTTATTAGCGGAGGAGCCTGGCTTTCTTCTTTGTCGTCGCCTGCCGCCGTCCGGGGGTCTTCTTCCGACTTCGGGGACTTGTCCCGCTCTTCTGGGGTCTTGTCCCGCTCTTCGGTTCTTCTGCCAGGCCTCTGTTATCTTCTTATAGCTCTTCTTCTTTTTATTCTTCTTCTTTTTCCTTGCGATGTTGACATGACGCTCTCTCTGGTCGCAATGGCAGGGACGTGTTGTGCGGCGACTTATATAGGGACAAGGGGCGGGGTCACCGGGTGATGTCACATGGTGACCCCACCCTTTATGATGTCACAGTCCCTGCATCCTCCGGGGCTGTGACATCATAAGGGGCAGGTCAACCAACCAACGGCCATCAACATGGGGACAAGGTGCTTTGGGGTGAGGTGCTGCAGGCCTCCCCTTTGCCCAAAGCACCCCCCATGTTGAGGGCACATGGCCTGGCACGGCTCAGGAAGGGGGGCGCTCGGTTGTCCCCACCCCCTTTCCTGATCGGCCAGGCTGTGTGCTCGGATAAGGGTCTGCCATGGACTTTGGGGGGGACCCCCACGCCGTTTTTTGTAGGGCTTCTCCTTTAAATCCATACCAGGTGATGGGGCCAATGAGGTGTCAATCTTGCCGATGGAGGTGGTGACATTGAACTCCTTCGCTAGTTCCTTCTACCTGGAGCCACGCTCAAAATGAATGGACTTTACTCCGTGTGTGGGCAAGTCCGTTCATTTCAAAAGTCCGGCGGACTAGCACACAGACGGGCGGATTGTCCGCCGGACTCGGCAGTCAGACAATTTTGAGTCAAAACTTCTTTCTAAGTCCGCCGGACTTTTGGAAAGAAAAAGTCCGCCGGAGCCCACACACGCCGCGGATAGTCCGATCGTGTGTATGCAGCATAAGAAATATATAGCTACTTTTTTTACTTTTTTATTTTTTTTATATTTTAAGACCGTTTTTTTTTTGACAATATAATAAAAAATATATAACAGGAGATATCCATTACCATTTACCACCAAATGAAAGCCCGATTTGTCCTGAAACTAACACGATATAATCCACCTGGATGCACAAAGTATTTGCAATGATATGTTCCAATTTGCTAGTACATCAAAGTTGCACAATTGTGTTGAGGAGTTAAGAATATTTTTGTGAAGGGGTTAACTACACAATAATAATAATAATAATTGGGTTCTGTAATTCTGTATACGTCTATAGGAATGCAAAACCCATATGAAGTAGGTCAAAAGCTGGTCGGAAGGTCAACTGGGGATCAAATGTAACTGTCAATGAATTGTGAATGATCTCAGAATAATCTCAAATACCATCAACAAGCCCAAAGCCTGTCTTCACCATCCCTTAACCGCTTGCTGACCAGCTCACGCAAATATACGTCGGCAGAATGGCTCTGCTGGGGGAAACAACATACTGGTACATTGTGCACTTTAAGAGCCGCCGGAGGCATGCGCATGTGCCCGCTGCACAGTGGGAGACCCGATGCACGTGGCCGGCGGGCGGGATCGCACAAGAGCCAGCACGGGGATTTGTGTGTGTAAATACACAAATCCCTGTTGTGTCAGGGGAGAGGCGACATATTGTTTGTTCCTAGTAAGTAGGAACAGCAATATGTCTCCTCCCCCCATCAGTCCTATCCCATACAGTTAGAACACACCCAGGGAACACACATTTAACCCCTTCCCTACCAATGACATTTACACAGTAATCAGTGCATTTTTATAGCACTGATTGCTGTATAAATGTCAGTGGTCCCAAAAATGTGTCAAAAGGGTCCGATCTGTCCGCTGTAATATCTCAGTACTGCTAAAAATTGCAAATCACCACCATTACTAGTAAAAAAAAAAATGCCATAAATCTTTCCCATTGTTTGTAGACGCTATAAATTTTTGCACAAACCAATCAATATATGCTTATTGCAATTTTTTTACCAAAAATATGTAGAAGAATTTATATTGGCCTAAACTGATGAAGAAATTTGTTTTTTAAAAACATTTTTGGGGATATTTATTAGGGCCGGTTCACACTGCAGGCGAGGCGAGGCGAGGCGACTCCGACTTGCCTCGCCGCGACCTGCAGCGGCCTCGGCGGCGACTTGCAAATGACTTCTGTATAGAAGTCAATGCAAGTCGCCCCGAGGTCGCCCGAAAGTAGTACAGGAACCTTTTTTCTGAGTCGGAGCGACTCGAGTCGCTCCTCTCAGAACGGTTCCATTGTACAGAACGGGGGCGACTTGCGGGAGCGAGGCGAGGCGAGTCGTGTCGCCTCGCATCGCCCGCTGTGTGAACCGGCCCTTATAGCAAAAAGTAAAAAATATTGTTGTTTTTTTCAAAATTGACACTTTTTTGGTTTATAGCACAAAAAATAAAAACCGCAGAGGTAATCAAATACCACCAAAAGAAAGCTTTATTTTTGGCAAAAAAGGACGCAAATTTGGGTACAGCATTGCATGACGGCGCAATTGTCAGTTAAAGCGACGCAGTGCCAAATTGTAAAAAGTGGCTAAAGTGGTTGTAAACCTCAGACATGAAATATGTATAAAGCATATCCCTCTATAGTGTGTACTTGTCTCAATCCAGAGCACTAACTGTAGTTTCTGTCCGCTGCTTTCTTCTTCTATCAGCATGAATCACTGGCAACTTTTCCTGACACCAAGAGAAAATTGGTGACAGAGGAGGGATCTTCAGCTGATTGACAGCCTCAGCTCTGTTCCTGTGATATTTGGTTAAACCACAGGTGTGGCTGAGGTCCTAGATTCATAACAGTTAGGGTAGCAAAGTGTTACCTTCAAACACCCCTTCCCATGTTTAATGATGTCGTTACACATGCCAGCCTCCCGTCTGAAAAAAATCCTAATGTAGAATTCCATTCAAAACATTTTTCTTTTTTTAGGGGGAGTGAGAAAAGGCTAAATCTCTATTCATAGGTGTGCACCCCAAAACTCAAACACATATGCATGTGTGTGCATGTTTATACATACTGACAGTGTCAGTAGGGCAGAGATTGGTGTCAGTAGGGCAGTAGGTAGTGGCAGTAGTTTTTTTTTATGATTTTATTTACATTTTTTTTTTTTTTTTTAAGATCCCCGTTAAGGGGCTTTAGTGAAATATCAGGGATCCAAACAGGGGGTGTCTGCGCCACAGGGGGTGATTAGAGTGTGCCCAGGCACATCTGCCACACCCTGTCTCTATCATGATTTCTTTTTGACTACACTATACAAACCATCATTGTTCTCTGCACTTTCCTAACACCTGTCTGTATGTCAGTATTCACAGGTTATAGTGCCAACCACTAATCAGAGAAGTGTTTATAGTGGACCACCAGTGCCAGTCCGGTGCTCTCCAGTGCCAGTCTGGGGATCACCAGTGCCAGTCCGGTGCTCAGCAGTGCCAGTCCGATGCTCACCAGTGCTAGTCCGGGGCCCACCAGTGCCAGTCGGGTGTTTGCCAGTGCCAGCCCAGTGCTCACCAATGCCAGTCCAGTACTCACCAGCAGTGATGTAAGTTAAAATAAACGGAGTTACGTAACGCAGTTACTTAAGAGGGTAACGAGTAATCTAACTGATTACTCTTCCCCTCATGGTAACGCCATTCCCATTACTTGGGCAGAGTTACCTCAATTACATCTACCGCCCAGGATGCAGTGCAGAGTCGCTCTCTCTGGGGGTGCAGTGCAGCGTCGATCTCTCTCTGGTGGTGCGGTGCAGCGTCGCTCTCTCTGGTGGTGCGGTGCAGCGTCACTCTCTCTGGTGGTGCGGTGCAGCGTCGCTCTCTCTGGTGGTGCGGTGCAGCGTCGCTCTCTCTCTCTGGTTGTGCTGGGGCTATTAGTTCCCCCAGCACAGTCCTCTGTTTCATTTGCCATGTCTCCTGTAGTAGCTGCTACAAGCACTCCTCAGGTGGTTTCTGGGTTTTCTCTTTCACCCCAGCAGAGTGCATGCTGGGGACTGTAGTCTGCTACCTGCTGAGACCAATGGTACCATGTATCTCTGGGACTACATTTCCCATGATTCCCCTCTAGTTTCTTCTGATTGGCCCTCTGTTTTGGCCAATGGGGAGGGAAAACGACCATACAGGAACGCCTTCTCTTCCCCTGCTGCCAACATGAGAAGGGGAGGGGGAGCGAGGGGGGGAATAGTGACAGCAGCAGCTTTCTCCACCGTGCAGACACCCATGGCTGGAGGAGGAGAGCGGAACTGTCAGCGCGTCACTGAGGCTGAGCTGTGTGTGAGAGAGACACACAGCTTAGCCCATGCGGCCGCCAGTTCTGCATGACACAGGCACGGCCGTATGGCGGTAGGCGAGCGGCGGCCGTGGCCTGTGTTACCCACGACCAGGCCACGGCCGCCGCTTACCTCCCGCTGTGCTCATCAACAGGCCACGGGCGGCCCCGGCCCACCGGGCAAATGCCCGGTCTGCCCTATGGCCAGTCCGGGCCTGACAGAGACTGTCTGGACTGCCCCATTCTGCCCCTCCTATCCAGAAAGAGAATGTAGGGAGGCGGGGTAGACACTGAAAAATTAAGTCAGCTGACCATCTGACACCAATCATGTGAAGGGGAGGGTCTCTCTCTCTCTCCCCATGAGGAAAGGCATCCCTGGAGGCATTCAAGTAAGTGACTGATGATTCGAATTGCAGTGCAATTGATCCATACCAAGTTCTCCACCACCTCTGCTTCTTACTGACCCCATCCCTATCCACCCACCATCACTTATACAACAGAGGTGATGGGGGGGATAGGGTAGGGGTGAGTTCAGTGGTGGCGGGGGATGGGATCACTAAGAGGCAGAGGTAGTGGTGGTGGTGGTGGGAGAGGATGGCAGCACCACCGCTGCCACCCCCCAAGTACCACGCTGCCTGCCACCCCCAGTACACCACCGCTGCCACACCCCAAAGTACCACCGCTGCCACACCCCCCAAGTCCCAAGTACACCACCACCGCTGCCACCCCCCAAGAACCACTGCTTCCACCCCCTCAAGTACCACCGCTGCCACCCCTCAAGTACCACCACTGCCACCCCCCTCAACATTTGGGTTCAAATAAATACCAAATGTTCTAAAATACTGTATATAGTGTTTTTATTCTTCAATCAGTTAATATAAACATCTTTGATAATAAAGATATTATAGAACGTAATTGCATTACAGAATATTTAAAAAAAAAAAGTCACAGTTACTTTGCTGAGTAACTAATTACTTTTCCAATGTAGTAATAATTGAGTTACTAACACAATTACTTTTTGGGAGAAGTAATTTGTAACTTAACTAATTACTTTTTTAAAGTAAGATGACCAACACTGCTCACCAGTGCCAGTCCAGTACTCACCAATGCCAGTCCAGTACCCAGTATGGATGGTGTGTCAGTCCCCCTGCAGAATGAGATTTGTTTTCTCATCTCATCTGCTTAGAGTGTTTTTTTTTCCTCCTCTTCCTGATCCCTTCTTCTTCTGCAAGAAACGAAACTGAAACATTGTTCCCCTCTGTATACCTTCACTATACAGTGCCTGCTTGTAACCCCTTCACTGCCACAGGTGTATGCAGGTTGTGTGTAACCCCTTCACTGCCACAGGTGTATGCAGGTTGTGTGTAACCCCTTCACTGCCACAGGTGTATGCAGGTTCCGTGTAACCCCTTCACTGCCACAGGTGTATACAGGTTCTGTGTAACCCCTTCACTGTCGCAGGTGTATGCAGGTTCCGTGTAACTCCTTCACTGTCACAGGTGTATACAGGTTCTGTGTAACCCCTTCACTGCCACAGGTGTATACAGGTTCTGTGTAACCCCTTCACTGCCACAGGTGTATGCAGATTCTGTGTAACCCCTTCAATGTCGCAGGTGTATGCAGGTTCCGTGTAACCCCTTCACTGGCGCAGGTGCATGCAGGTTCTGTTTAACCCCTTCACTGCTGCAGGTTCCGTGTAACCCCTTCACTGTCGCAGGTGTATGCAGGTTGTGTGTAACCCCTTCACTGCCACAGGTGTATACAGGTTCTGTGTAACCCCTTCACTGCCACAGGTGAATGCAGGTTCCGTGTAACCCCTTCACTGGCGCAGGTGCATGCAGGTTCTGTGTAACCCCTTCACTGCCACAGGTGTATACAGGTTCTGTGTAACCCCTTCACTGCCAGAGGTGTATGCAGATTATGTGTAACCCCTTCACTGCCACAGGTGTATGCAGGTTCTTTGTAACCCCTTCACTGCCACAGGTGTATGCAGGTTCTGTGTAACCCCTTCACTGCCACAGGTGTATGCAGATTATGTGTAACCCCTTCACTGCCACAGGTGTATGCAGATTATGTGTAACCCCTTCACTGCCACAGGTGTATGCAGGTTCTGTGTAACCCCTTCACTGCCACAGATGTATACAGATTCTGTGTAACCCTTTACTGCCACAGGTGTATGCAGGTTCTTTGTAACCCCTTCACTGGTGCATGCAGGTTCTGTGTAACCCCTTCACTGCTGCAGGTTCTGTGTAATCCCTTCACTGTCGCAGGTGTATACAGGTTCTGTGTAACCCCTTCACTGCCACAGGTGTATACAGGTTCTGTGTAACCCCTTCACTGCCACAGGTGCATGCAGGTTCTGTGTAACCCCTTCACTGCTGCAGGTTCTGTTTAACCCCTTGGTGGCTGAGTGGCCTGCCATTTGATGACACCTGCATAGCTCCGGGACCAACACCACTTGGCACAGACAGCACCATGACATCAATCATCCTTTTAGCCAGCTATAAGGGGGGCATTCTTCCCACTGCTGACCAATGTAATAGACATTTTCCCACTGATTCCCCAGTGAATTGTTTTTTTCAGGAACTCCCCAAGACCTGAAAAATATTTCAAGGGTTCCTCAGGAGTAAAAGGTTAAGAATCGTTGCTCTATAGGTTCTGTGTAACCCCCTTCAGTGCCACAAGTGCATGCGGGTTCAGTGCCACCAGTGTCTGTATGTTTTATGTAACCCCTTCACAGTCACTGCCACAAGTATTTAAAGGTTCTGGTAACTAAGGATGGGTGAACGGTCATAAGTTCAGGCCAAACTTTCATTGTTCGAACAGCCGAACAAATGTGCGACACCCTGAACTGACCACAATGCATTGCGGCGCTAAAAAGTGCATTGCAAGCCCTGATTGGCTGAAGCCGTGAAAGCTTCAGCCAATCAGGGCACAGAGCACTGTCAGAGTCATGATTGGACACTGTCATCATGACTTTATCTGATTATGGCTCATTCCCATCCCACAGTATAAAAGTATTCTTTCAATGGCAGCCATTTTCAGTGTCATTTTAGTATGTAGAGAGAAAGAACAGGGCTCTGTTCAGTGTTCAGTGCTATTAGTTAGTGTGCTATACTGTGCTATTTTAATTCAATTGTCCGTGTATAATATTAGTTTAGTGTCAGTCTAGACAGTGGAGGCCCGTCCATAGGAGGCTCACGGCCGCCCCACCCCCAAGCTGTTCTTAAAAAAAATTAAAATAAATAAAAAATAAAAAAAAAGGTCACTTTAAGAGTGACTAGGCGCCGGTCACACAGCGGACTATGGGAGGCTTCCCAGGTTGCAATCAGCTGATTGCAAGCTGGGAAGCTGATTTGCCCATGTTTAGGGTGTGTTTGGGGCACAAGCGATGCGCCCACAAAAACTCCTACTCTTCACTTATTTGTCTAATACTCCAGTAACTCGTTTTGTATTGGCGGGGACCTGGAGGACAGTTGGCGGTACTTTTTCCGGCACTGTTGCATCACTTTGTTTCCCAGCCATCACTCACTGCTGTGAGACGAGTGGAGTAGACTAGTGTTTGTGCGGCGGACTGGATTGAGCAGCGCCGGCACCTGTGGGTAAAGGTAGGTGCTGACAACGTTGGCCTCAGCCTCAGATAAGACTGTACACCCTGAGATCTTGCCGCCCGCCCCTCTGTTCCCACACAATGACACTTCCTTGCACAGTGCTGTCTGACTGAATTCAGTCTCCGCTCTGACACTGTCACTGGTCAGGACGGATGATCGCAATGCGGGGCTGGACTGGAGCCATCAGGGTGACATGCCTGCATTTGATGGGCACAGTGGCTGCATTTGATGGGTACAGTGGCTGCATTTGATGGGCACAATGGCTGCAATTGGGCACAGTGGCTGCAATCAATGTTTTTTTTCCATAATTTTTCAGTTTGTTTGTGCCCCCCAAAAATTTTGAGCACCAGCCGCCACTGAGTCTAGAGTTAGTGTGAGTGTAGTGAGGAGGACCATTCAGATTTGCATAGTATGCAGCTAGAGTAGGAAAAGCTCAGATAGTTTCACTGTAGTGTAGTGAGACCATGTCATTCATACATACAATAGTGTAGAGTAGGGACAGCTCATACAGTTTGTGTAGTGTAGTGAGACTGTGTCAGTAATCTTTACATTAGTGTATAGCTAGAGTAGGGACAGTTGAGATAGCATCAGTGTAGTGACGGTTGAACACCGTCTATTTGATTGCGTTTCTGCTAGTTTAACTCCATTACTTCTGTCTGTATTACTGCCAATTTAACGCCACATCGTTTTGTGTGGGTTACTGCCAGTTTAATGCCATATATTTCTTTGCGTCACTGTACATTTGGCACATTATATTGCAGTATATTATAGTGTATCCGTAGAGTGTGTCTGTGTGGTGTGAGTACTCAAATTAAATGCCGAGAAGGTGGTGGACTGGCTTACTAAACCTTCCTCATCCTCCTCATCCTCTGTTATGCAAGCAGAGACAAGTGTGCAGTCCCCTGCAGTTGCCAGAGTGGATAACATAAAATTGGGAAAGAAACTGCGCTACGGTACACCAGTATATTGAAGAACCCTATATGAAAGGTTTATAGTCTCTATGAAAACCTATTAGAAGCTGCAACTTAACTGTATTACATAACTACAGAAAAACCAAAGAAAAAATATAAATCATACACATTGAGTCATACCGGCCACGTCAAAATTACACAGCGACTCACGAGCACAAATAACTGGTCTGTGACAAACAAATTGTATGAATTAAGCAAAAATCTGACCTTGACTGCCCACTCTAAGTAAATATGCAATAATAATAATGAATAATAAGTTGCAAAAGTGAATACAATAATAAATGCAACATCTGCGTGCAATGAAAATAAATAAAAAAATGTCTTTGACTTAGAATGCAATTACAAGTGATATAAACTATATATCCAGACACCCGTGCATAACTAACAATAGCTAGAAAACATAAACGTCCATCCATAAAAAACAGCAGCTTCTTCAATTTGTGAACTGTGTGCGATCCACCACCAATGTGAGAAGATTCACTTCTTACCAGAAGTCTATGACCCCCCCGTTACAGAGGGTCACAGCAAGCATATGTTAATAATAATAATAATAATGTGTTTCCCGAGCCCTCGGATGGTCCTGCTGGTGTCCTTGTCACACAGTCTCCATCACATAAACAGCAGGCCCGGAATTCTTCAACTTATCTCATGTAACTTTAAGGCTCGTGGTGTATGAGAAACATGAAAGAGATAAGGGCTTCGATAGTGTAAAACCTTCAATTTTTATTAAAGAGTTAAATACAACAATGCACTTACAATATCAGAAGAAACTGGAAGCCTTAAGCCCGGTGCGCCGGCTGGCACACACACGGACAAACCCGTCCTTCCTGGATCCTCTCGCTCCAAGCATGAGGTGACGTCAGCGCGTCGCTCCTCGTGCTTGGAGTGAGAGGATCCAGGAAAGACGGGTTTGTCCGTGTGTGTGCCGGCCGGCGCACCAGACTTAAGACTTCCAATTTCTTCTGATATTTTAAGTGCATTGTTGTATTTAACTTTTTAATAAAAATCAAAGGTTTTACACTATCGAAGCCCTTATCTCTTTCATGTTGCTCATACACCACGAGCCTTAAAGAGGAAGTAAACCCTGATGGGTTTACTTCCTCTTTGTCTTCCTGCAAAGGTAAAGCATAATGGGCTACTGTGCATCGCATAGTAGCCCATTATGTGTTACTTACCTGACACAGGAGCCAGCAATGTCATAGCTGTCCCCTGTAGTCCAGAGCGTCCATCTTCTTCCGGGTATTGCTGCTCCGGCCACTCACAGTGCCGAAACAGCGATGACGTCACTCCCGCGCATGCGCACGGGACCTGCCACTAACGGCATATTGCCGTTAGCAGCAGCATGCCGCTAACGACGATAGTGCGCCTGCACGCCGCTGTCTAGGGCGCATGCGCCATAGACAGCTGTGACTGTCTTTTATTAAATATCTCCTAAATCGTGTAGGTTTAGGAGATATTTCTTGGACCTACAGGTAAGCCTTAATCTAGGCTTACCTGTAGGTCAAAGTGGTTTGTAAGGGTTTACAACCACTTTAAAGTTACATGAGATAAGTTGAAGAATTCCGGGCATGCTGTTTATGTGATGGAGTGACAAGGACACCAGTAGGACCATCCGAGGGCTCGGGAAACACATTATTAACATATGCTTGCTGTGACCCTCTGTAACGGGGGGTCATAGACTTCTGGTAAGAAGTGAATCTTCTCACATTGGTGGTGGATCGCACACAGTTCACAAATTGAAGAAGCTGCTGTTTTTTTATGTATGGACGTTTGTTTTCTAGCTATTGTTAGTTATGCACGGGTGTCTGGATATATAGTTTATATCACTATAATTGCATTCTAAGTCAAAGACATTTTCTTATTCATTTTCATAGTATGCAGATTTTGCATTTATTTTTGTATTCACTTTTGAAATGTATTATTCATTATTATTATTGCACATTTACTCACAGTAGGCAGTCAAGGTCAGATTTTTGCTTAATTCATACAATTTGTTTGTCACAGACCAGTTCTTTGTGCTCGTGAGTCACTCTGTCATTTTGACGTGGCTGGTGCGACTCAATGTGTATGCAATTTTCTAGCACTTATTTATTTAGTTTGTGTGCCAGAGTGGATAAACCTGCCTCCTTGTCCACAACTATTCCTACCATAGCCCCAACATCAACCATTGAGGAGTCAGCTGAGTTATTTGACCACAGCCACTTGTCCTTGATGATGCCCAGCCATTACTGGATTCAGATGTTGGTTCTGAGGTTGAGGATGACAGGAACATGAGCCTAGAAAGAGGGAAAGAGGGAGGAACACTGGTAGACAAATTGGCATTCATGTTCCCCAAGCCACAGCGTATTGCCAAGTTGTCTCCAGTGGTAATGCTGAAGATGGAGGAGATGGAGATGATGATGATGATGAGGTCACTGATGTGACTTAAGTGCCAGATAGAGCAGAGGAGGAAACTGAAGGTGAGGCGGCACAACCCCAAGGAGGCCGACATCAAGAAAGAGTTGAGAGCAGCCACCCTATTCCATCACATTCTGCAGCTGTTATCTCCCAGCCCACTCCCAAAAGCTCAGCTGTCTGGGCCTTTTTCAGCATATCTGCAGCAGATGACACTGTTGCTATCTGCAAACTGTGTCTTAGGCACATCAAACGTGGCAAAAACACCAACCATTTGGTTATCGCATGCTTAACAAGGCTTTTAACGTCCAACACACTCAGCCCATTGGCAAGGGCACCTAAAAGCCACACAAAAGGGGCACAAATCTATCCCTCCTTCTCCTTATCCACCTCAGTCTGCCCCTGCTATACCGAGTCATTACCTCTCAGCAGCCTCCACTGACAGGGTGATGTATAGCACAGGGTGTGCCAGGTCCTAGCAGCACATCTGCCAGCAGCACACCACCAGCTGTAGACTGTAGCTGGCAAATTTCTCTGTCCCATCTGCGGAAATAAATACAGTCCCTGCCACCCACATGCCCAGCATCTAAATGCAAGCTTGTCAAAGCTGTTGCCTCTCCAACTTCTGCCTTTCAGCCTGGTAGATTCTGCCCCCTTCTGTGAATTTGCACAACGTGCTGTACCACAATAGCAGGTTCCCAGTCGCTACTACTTTTCACGTAAGGCCATTCCATCTCTCCACCATCACGTGGAAGGGAATGTCCTGGCATCATTGGGCAAGGCAGCCATAAAATCCACCTTACTGCTGACATGTGGTCCAGAAAGCATGGGCAGGGAAAATATATTTCATTTACAGCACACTGGATAACGCTGCTTGCAACTCAAAAGGATGCAGGACAGGGCTCGATGCTGCAGCTTGTTGTGCCCCCACGTCTCCATACAGCTGGTGATGATGATACCAGACCTATGAGCTCTACCCCCTCCTCCTCCTCCACTGCCACCTCCATGCCCTCCTCTGCAGAATTGTCCTATGAACATCAGGTACACCCTAAGTATTCAAAGGGCTATTCCCAGAGTCAGGCTAAAAGGTGCCATGCAGTTCTTCAGCTGGTGTGTTTAGGGGACAGGAACCACACTGGAGCAGAGAATTGTGCAGCTCTGCAGGGACAGGCCCAGAGGTGGTTCACACCACACCAGCTGGAGCAAGGAATGATAGTGTCCAATTGTAGCGGCCATAACCCTTTGTAGGGCGGCCTTGACTTATTGTGCTTATCGGTTACCTCCGCTTGGCTTGTTCTTCCACGTCTAGGGATACCCAACAACTTGGTTGCTGACACCAATAAAGTCCTTTTGAAAGGTTTTATTTTGCAAGGTTAACATCCAACAACACAGTCTCGTATAGGAACAGAGGGCAAGGGTGAAGAACTCAGGCACCTTGAACTGCAGACATAACAAAGTCTCTAATACCACCCAGAGAGTAGCCACTAGCAGCTGGGCACTTCAAGGCTGAACAGATCTCTAGCCAGAGATCATGGCAATCAGCACGTTGATGCAGAACTCAGTGGCGGCCCGTCCATAGGGGGCGCACGGGCGCCGCCCCCCCCCTATGGACAGTCAAGAAAAAAACAAAAAAAAAAAAAATTTTTTTTTTAAAACTGGCCCTTTAAATTTTTTTTTTAAAGGTCCATAAGTTCACTGTGTTGTGGCGCCATACACAGTGCAGTACGAGAAGCGCCACGTCTATGCAATCACGAGATTGCAGACGTGGCGCTTCATTTGCGGGCTTTAAACCCGCCTTGTGGCGCGCTCCATCACGCCGGTAGCTTCCGCTTTAGTATGCATATAAATTTGCATTGCTATTGCCGGGTGCTTTGAGTGACACTCAGTTATGATGTCACTTCCTCTTTTATCTCCCAGTGCGCCCGAGCACAGGAAGCATGTCGAGTGGATTTAAAGAGGAAGTAAACCCTGATGGGTTTACTTCCTCTTTTTTTCCCTGCAAAGGTAAAGCATAATGGACTACTATGCATCGCATAGTAGCCCATTATGTGTCACTTACCTGACACAGGAGCCAGCGAAGTCGCCGCTGATCCCTGTAGTCCGCCGCGTCCATCTTGCTGGTGGCGTCTCGCAGCTCCGACCAATGACAGCGGCGCAACCGCGATGACGTCACTCCCGCGCATGCGCACGGGAGTCGCGCCTCGCAGCTCCGTTGCTGTCATACGGCGAAGCCGCGATGACGTCACTCCCGCGCATGCCGCATTTAGTGCGCCTGCGCGCCGCTGTCTACGGCGCATGCGCCGTAGACAGCGGTGCCCATTTTCGGGCAAATATCTCCTAAACCATATAGGTTTAGGAGATATTGCTTGGACCTACAGGTAAGCCTTAATCTAGGCTTACCTATAGGTCCAAGTTGTTTGGAAGGGTTTACTTCCTCTTTAACTACTGCTGTGTGACTACACAGTCACACCGAGAGAAGACATCCTTCTCAGCCTGGCTGGTATTCAAGGAAGTAGGCAGAGGAGGTGCCAGGACGGCTGTCTGTCACTAGCCACGGTATGCAGTCTGCTCAGGAGGGAGCTTCATTATGGGAAATGTAAGTCATCATCATCAACTGTCTGTCTATCTCCCACCCAGTGACACACACTGACACACACACACTGACACACACACACTGACACACACACACTGACACACACACACACACACACACACACACACACACACCATCTATCTATCTCACCCACCCAGTATCTATCTATCTCACACAGTATCTATCTATCTATCTATCTCACACAGTATCTATCTATCTATCTATCTCACACAGTATCTATCTATCTATCTATCTATCTCACGCAGTATCTATCTATCTATCTATCTCACGCAGTATCTATCTATCTATCTATCTCACGCAGTATCTATCTATCTATCTATCTCACGCAGTATCTATCTATCTATCTATCTATCTCACGCAGTATCTATCTATCTATCTATCTATCTATCTATCTATCTATCTATCTATCTATCTATCTATCTATCTATCTCACACAGTATCTATCTATCTATCTATCTCACGCAGTATCTATCTATCTATCTATCTATCTATCTATCTATCTATCTATCTATCTATCTATCTATCTCACCCAGTATCTATCTATCTATCTATCTCACACAGTATCTATCTATCTATCTATCTATCTTACGCAGTATCTATCTATCTATCTATCTCACGCAGTATCTATCTATCTATCTATCTATCTCACGCAGTATCTATCTATCTATCTATCTATCTATCTATCTATCTATCTATCTATCTCACGCAGTATCTATCTATCTATCTATCTATCTATCTATCTATCTATCTATCTATCTATCTATCTATCTATCTATCTATCTCACACAGTATCTATCTATCTATCTATCTCACGCAGTATCTATCTATCTATCTATCTATCTCACGCAGTATCTATCTATCTATCTATCTATCTATCTATCTATCTATCTATCTATCTATCTATCTATCTATCTATCTATCTATCTATCTATCTATCTCACCCAGTATCTATCTATCTATCTATCTATCTCACACAGTATCTATCTATCTATCTATCTATCTATCTATCTATCTATCTATCTATCTATCTATCTATCTATCTATCTATCTCACGCAGTATCTATCTATCTATCTATCTATCTATCTATCTATCTATCTATCTATCTATCTATCTATCTATCTATCTATCTATCTCACCCAGTATCTATCTATCTATCTATCTCACACAGTATCTATCTATCTATCTATCTATCTCACGCAGTATCTATCTATCTATCTATCTATCTCACCCAGTATCTATCTATCTATCTATCTCACGCAGTATCTATCTATCTATCTATCTATCTATCTCACACAGTATCTATCTATCTATCTATCTCACGCAGTATCTATCTATCTATCTATCTATCTCACGCAGTATCTATCTATCTATCTATCTATCTATCTATCTATCTATCTATCTATCTATCTATCTATCTATCTATCTATCTATCTATCTATCTATCTATCTCACCCAGTATCTATCTATCTATCTATCTCACACAGTATCTATCTATCTCACGCAGTATCTATCTATCTCACGCAGTATCTATCTATCTATCTATCTATCTATCTATCTATCTCACGCAGTATCTATCTATCTATCTATCTCACGCAGTATCTATCTATCTATCTATCTATCTCACGCAGTATCTATCTATCTATCTATCTCATGCAGTATCTATCTATCTATCTATCTATCTCACGCAGTATCTATCTATCTATCTATCTATCTCACGCAGTATCTATCTATCTATCTATCTCACGCAGTATCTATCTATCTATCTATCTATCTATCTATCTATCTATCTATCTATCTATCTATCTATCTCACGCAGTATCTATCTATCTATCTATCTATCTCACGCAGTATCTATCTATCTATCTATCTATCTCACACAGTATCTATCTATCTATCTATCTATCTATCTCACGCAGTATCTATCTATCTATCTATCTATCTATCTATCTATCTATCTATCTATCTATCTATCTATCTATCTATCTATCTATCTCACGCAGTATCTATCTATCTATCTATCTCACGCAGTATCTATCTATCTATCTATCTATCTCACCCAGTATCTATCTATCTATCTCACGCAGTATCTATCTATCTATCTATCTATCTATCTATCTATCTATCTATCTATCTATCTATCTATCTATCTCACGCAGTATCTATCTATCTATCTATCTATCTATCTATCTATCTATCTATCTCACGCAGTATCTATCTATCTATCTATCTATCTATCTATCTATCTATCTATCTATCTATCTATCTATCTATCTATCTATCTATCTATCTATCTATCTCACGCAGTATCTATCTATCTCACGCAGTATCTATCTATCTATCTATCTATCTCACGCAGTATCTATCTATCTATCTATCTATCTATCTATCTATCTATCTATCTATCTATCTATCTATCTCACGCAGTATCTATCTATCTATCTATCTATCTCACGCAGTATCTATCTATCTATCTATCTATCTATCTATCTATCTATCTATCTATCTATCTATCTCACGCAGTATCTATCTATCTATCTATCTATCTATCTATCTATCTATCTATCTATCTATCTATCTCACGCAGTATCTATCTATCTCACGCAGTATCTATCTATCTATCTATCTATCTCACGCAGTATCTATCTATCTATCTATCTATCTATCTATCTATCTATCTATCTATCTATCTCACGCAGTATCTATCTATCTATCTATCTATCTATCTATCTATCTCACGCAGTATCTATCTATCTATCTATCTATCTATCTATCTCACGCAGTATCTATCTATCTCACGCAGTATCTATCTATCTATCTATCTATCTATCTATCTCACGCAGTATCTATCTATCTATCTATCTATCTATCTATCTATCTATCTATCTATCTATCTATCTATCTATCTATCTATCTCACCCAGTATATATCTATCTATCTATCTATCTCACCCAGTATCTATCTATCTATCTATCTATCTATCTATCTATCTATCTATCTATCTCACGCAGTATCTATCTATCTATCTATCTATCTCACGCAGTATCTATCTATCTCACGCAGTATCTATCTATCTCACGCAGTATCTATCTATCTATCTATCTATCTATCTATCTATCTCACGCAGTATCTATCTATCTCACGCAGTATCTATCTATCTATCTATCTATCTATCTATCTATCTATCTATCTCACGCAGTATCTATCTATCTATCTATCTATCTATCTATCTATCTATCTATCTATCTATCTATCTATCTATCTATCTATCTATCTATCTCACCCAGTATCTATCTATCTATCTATCTATCTCACCCAGTATCTATCTATCTATCTATCTATCTATCTATCTATCTATCTATCTATCTATCTATCTATCTCACGCAGTATCTATCTATCTATCTATCTATCTATCTATCTATCTATCTCACGCAGTATCTATCTATCTATCTATCTATCTATCTATCTATCTATCTATCTATCTATCTATCTATCTATCTATCTATCTATCTCACACAGTATCTATCTATCTATCTATCTATCTATCTATCTATCTATCTATCTATCTATCTATCTCACACAGTATCTATCTATCTATCTATCTATCTCACGCAGTATCTATCTATCTATCTATCTATCTATCTATCTATCTATCTATCTATCTATCTATCTATCTATCTATCTATCTCACCCAGTATCTATCTATCTATCTATCTCACACAGTATCTATCTATCTATCTATCTATCTCACGCAGTATCTATCTATCTATCTATCTCACGCAGTATCTATCTATCTATCTATCTCACGCAGTATCTATCTATCTATCTATCTCACGCAGTATCTATCTATCTATCTATCTATCTATCTCACGCAGTATCTATCTATCTATCTATCTATCTATCTATGTATCTATCTATCTATCTATCTATCTATCTATCTATCTATCTATCTATCTATCTATCTATCTATCTATCTATCTCACGCAGTATCTATCTATCTATCTATCTCACGCAGTATCTATCTATCTATCTATCTCACGCAGTATCTATCTATCTATCTATCTCACGCAGTATCTATCTATCTATCTATCTATCTCACGCAGTATCTATCTATCTATCTATCTATCTATCTATCTATCTATCTATCTATCTATCTATCTATCTATCTATCTATCTATCTATCTCACACAGTATCTATCTATCTATCTATCTCACGCAGTATCTATCTATCTATCTATCTATCTATCTATCTATCTATCTATCTATCTATCTCACCCAGTATCTATCTATCTATCTATCTCACACAGTATCTATCTATCTATCTATCTATCTCACGCAGTATCTATCTATCTATCTATCTCACACAGTATCTATCTATCTATCTATCTATCTCACGCAGTATCTATCTATCTATCTATCTCACGCAGTATCTATCTATCTATCTATCTCACGCAGTATCTATCTATCTATCTATCTATCTCACGCAGTATCTATCTATCTATCTATCTATCTATCTATCTATCTCACGCAGTATCTATCTATCTATCTATCTATCTATCTATCTATCTATCTATCTATCTATCTATCTATCTATCTCACACAGTATCTATCTATCTATCTATCTCACGCAGTATCTATCTATCTATCTATCTATCTCACGCAGTATCTATCTATCTATCTATCTATCTATCTATCTATCTATCTATCTATCTATCTATCTATCTCACCCAGTATCTATCTATCTATCTATCTATCTCACACAGTATCTATCTATCTATCTATCTATCTATCTATCTATCTATCTATCTATCTATCTATCTATCTATCTCACGCAGTATCTATCTATCTATCTATCTATCTATCTATCTATCTATCTATCTATCTATCTCACGCAGTATCTATCTATCTATCTATCTATCTATCTATCTATCTATCTATCTATCTATCTCACGCAGTATCTATCTATCTCACGCAGTATCTATCTATCTATCTATCTATCTCACGCAGTATCTATCTATCTATCTATCTATCTATCTATCTATCTATCTATCTATCTATCTATCTATCTATCTATCTATCTATCTCACGCAGTATCTATCTATCTATCTATCTATCTCACGCAGTATCTATCTATCTATCTATCTATCTATCTATCTATCTATCTATCTATCTATCTATCTATCTATCTCACGCAGTATCTATCTATCTATCTATCTATCTATCTATCTATCTCACGCAGTATCTATCTATCTCACGCAGTATCTATCTATCTATCTATCTATCTCACGCAGTATCTATCTATCTATCTATCTATCTATCTATCTATCTATCTCACGCAGTATCTATCTATCTATCTATCTATCTATCTCACGCAGTATCTATCTATCTATCTATCTATCTATCTATCTATCTCACGCAGTATCTATCTATCTCACGCAGTATCTATCTATCTATCTATCTATCTATCTATCTATCTATCTCACGCAGTATCTATCTATCTATCTATCTATCTATCTATCTATCTATCTATCTATCTATCTATCTATCTATCTATCTATCTATCTATCTATCTCACCCAGTATCTATCTATCTATCTATCTATCTCACCCAGTATCTATCTATCTATCTATCTATCTATCTATCTATCTATCTATCTATCTATCTATCTCACGCAGTATCTATCTATCTATCTATCTATCTCACGCAGTATCTATCTATCTCACGCAGTATCTATCTATCTCACGCAGTATCTATCTATCTATCTATCTATCTATCTCACGCAGTATCTATCTATCTCACGCAGTATCTATCTATCTATCTATCTATCTATCTATCTATCTATCTATCTATCTATCTATCTCACGCAGTATCTATCTATCTATCTATCTATCTATCTATCTATCTATCTATCTATCTCACCCAGTATCTATCTATCTATCTATCTATCTCACCCAGTATCTATCTATCTATCTATCTATCTATCTATCTATCTATCTATCTATCTATCTATCTATCTATCTCACGCAGTATCTATCTATCTATCTATCTATCTATCTATCTATCTATCTATCTATCTATCTATCTATCTATCTCACGCAGTATCTATCTATCTATCTATCTATCTATCTATCTATCTATCTATCTATCTATCTATCTATCTATCTATCTCACACAGTATCTATCTATCTATCTATCTATCTATCTATCTATCTATCTATCTATCTATCTCACACAGTATCTATCTATCTATCTATCTATCTCACGCAGTATCTATCTATCTATCTATCTATCTATCTATCTATCTATCTATCTATCTATCTATCTATCTATCTATCTATCTATCTATCTATCTATCTCACCCAGTATCTATCTATCTATCTATCTCACACAGTATCTATCTATCTATCTATCTATCTCACGCAGTATCTATCTATCTATCTATCTCACGCAGTATCTATCTATCTATCTATCTCACGCAGTATCTATCTATCTATCTATCTCACGCAGTATCTATCTATCTATCTATCTATCTATCTATCTCACGCAGTATCTATCTATCTATCTATCTATCTATCTATGTATCTATCTATCTATCTATCTATCTATCTATCTATCTATCTATCTATCTATCTATCTATCTATCTATCTATCTCACGCAGTATCTATCTATCTATCTATCTCACGCAGTATCTATCTATCTATCTATCTCACGCAGTATCTATCTATCTATCTATCTCACGCAGTATCTATCTATCTATCTATCTATCTCACGCAGTATCTATCTATCTATCTATCTATCTATCTATCTATCTATCTATCTATCTATCTATCTATCTATCTATCTCACACAGTATCTATCTATCTATCTATCTCACGCAGTATCTATCTATCTATCTATCTATCTATCTATCTATCTATCTATCTATCTATCTATCTATCTATCTATCTATCTATCTCACCCAGTATCTATCTATCTATCTATCTCACACAGTATCTATCTATCTATCTATCTATCTCACGCAGTATCTATCTATCTATCTATCTCACACAGTATCTATCTATCTATCTATCTATCTCACGCAGTATCTATCTATCTATCTATCTCACGCAGTATCTATCTATCTATCTATCTATCTCACGCAGTATCTATCTATCTATCTATCTATCTATCTATCTATCTCACGCAGTATCTATCTATCTATCTATCTATCTATCTATCTATCTATCTATCTATCTATCTATCTATCTCACACAGTATCTATCTATCTATCTATCTCACGCAGTATCTATCTATCTATCTATCTATCTATCTCACGCAGTATCTATCTATCTATCTATCTATCTATCTATCTATCTATCTATCTATCTATCTATCTATCTCACCCAGTATCTATCTATCTATCTATCTATCTCACACAGTATCTATCTATCTATCTATCTATCTATCTATCTATCTATCTATCTATCTATCTATCTATCTATCTATCTCACGCAGTATCTATCTATCTATCTATCTATCTATCTATCTATCTATCTATCTATCTATCTATCTATCTATCTATCTATCTATCTCACCCAGTATCTATCTATCTATCTATCTCACACAGTATCTATCTATCTATCTATCTATCTCACGCAGTATCTATCTATCTATCTATCTATCTCACCCAGTATCTATCTATCTATCTATCTCACGCAGTATCTATCTATCTATCTATCTATCTCACACAGTATCTATCTATCTATCTATCTATCTCACGCAGTATCTATCTATCTATCTATCTATCTCACGCAGTATCTATCTATCTATCTATCTATCTATCTATCTATCTATCTATCTATCTATCTCACCCAGTATCTATCTATCTATCTATCTCACACAGTATCTATCTATCTCACGCAGTATCTATCTATCTCACGCAGTATCTATCTATCTATCTATCTATCTATCTATCTATCTCACGCAGTATCTATCTATCTATCTATCTCACGCAGTATCTATCTATCTATCTATCTATCTCACGCAGTATCTATCTATCTATCTATCTCATGCAGTATCTATCTATCTATCTATCTATCTCACGCAGTATCTATCTATCTATCTATCTATCTCACGCAGTATCTATCTATCTATCTATCTCACGCAGTATCTATCTATCTATCTATCTATCTATCTATCTATCTATCTATCTATCTATCTATCTATCTCACGCAGTATCTATCTATCTATCTATCTATCTCACGCAGTATCTATCTATCTATCTATCTATCTATCTCACACAGTATCTATCTATCTATCTATCTATCTATCTCACGCAGTATCTATCTATCTATCTATCTATCTATCTATCTATCTATCTATCTATCTATCTATCTATCTCACGCAGTATCTATCTATCTATCTATCTCACGCAGTATCTATCTATCTATCTATCTATCTATCTATCTCACGCAGTATCTATCTATCTCACGCAGTATCTATCTATCTATCTATCTATCTATCTATCTATCTATCTATCTATCTCACGCAGTATCTATCTATCTATCTATCTATCTATCTATCTATCTATCTATCTATCTCACCCAGTATCTATCTATCTATCTATCTATCTCACCCAGTATCTATCTATCTATCTATCTATCTATCTATCTATCTATCTATCTATCTATCTATCTATCTATCTATCTATCTATCTCACGCAGTATCTATCTATCTATCTATCTATCTATCTATCTATCTATCTATCTATCTATCTATCTATCTATCTATCTATCTATCTATCTCACGCAGTATCTATCTATCTATCTATCTATCTATCTATCTATCTATCTATCTATCTATCTATCTCACACAGTATCTATCTATCTATCTATCTATCTATCTATCTATCTATCTATCTATCTATCTATCTATCTCACACAGTATCTATCTATCTATCTATCTATCTCACGCAGTATCTATCTATCTATCTATCTATCTATCTATCTATCTATCTATCTATCTATCTATCTATCTATCTATCTATCTCACCCAGTATCTATCTATCTATCTATCTCACACAGTATCTATCTATCTATCTATCTATCTCACGCAGTATCTATCTATCTATCTATCTCACGCAGTATCTATCTATCTATCTATCTATCTCACACAGTATCTATCTAT